>NC_056735.1:1853981495-1854223995 GCF_019279795.1 Protopterus annectens | reverse complement strand
TTGCGACCTGTTTCTACTAAATATATCAAATACCTGCTTCTTAAACTAAAACCATGCTTTCCGTCCACTGATAAACTCCCCCCCTCAATTTCTGAAAATTGCTGCTGACCTTATTGCATATCCTTTATCTATCTTAATCTACCACTCCATTCAGGAATCTGTCCTACCAGACATATGGAAATCCTTTTATGCCACTCCTCTGCACAAAGGTGGCAACTCTCTATCTATAGACAAGTCACTATTCTGTCACTGCTCTCTAAGATCCTTGAAAAATGTATACATACTCAACTACTGTCCTATCTCATTCATGAAAATCTCCTCACCCCTTCAAAACATGGTTTCCATCCTAAACACAGTACCTTGACAGCCTTACTATCCTTTACTCAAAAGGTTGCAGAAGCTAGGGACAACAACCTCCTCGCCTCTGTCTATTCCTTGATCTCTCTAAAGCCTTCAACACTGTGTCTCATCCTGTCCTTCTTAACAAACTCTCAAACCTAAACCTCTCTCCTTCTCCTCTTGGCTGGATCCAATCCTACCTTACTGGCAGAAAACAAGCTGTTAGATGGCAGCAGGCTTTCTCACCCTTCCTTGCTGTTCAAACAGGAGTACCCCAAGGCTCCATACTTGGACCACTCTTTTCAACATTTTTACCAACAACCTACATTCATCCTGCAGTCTCTCATCTGTAATACAATATGCAGATGACTCTACTCTCTTATCTATCTCCAATACTGTCTCTGAAATACACACACTAACACAGAATTCCTTTATCTCTGTTGAAAAATGGCTCAGAAATAATCAACTAATCCTTAACCCGAAGAAAACTCAACTTTTTCTCTTCCTACCTCAGACACTCTCTCACCTTAAGTCCACTTTTTCTCTTTCCCCCCTAGATGGCACCACTATCTCCCCTGCCTCACACACCAAACACCTTGGGGTAATAATTGATGAACGACTAAAATTTGACTTGCACATACAACAGGCCATCAAAAAAAAAACACCAAAAACTTAGACTACTTCATAGGAACAAATAATTCCTCACTACTGCCACTAAATGCACTCTTGCGCAGGCATTTCTCTTACCTAGTCTTCCATATGCTTTCCTCATCCTTACCAATATCCAAACTACCTCAGTGCAGAAACTGGAACAAACATACAACAGAATTGCCAGATTTATTCTAAACCAACCACTCTCTTCACATCACTGCCTCTCACTAAACAAACTTCAGTGGCTGGAATTTCCGCACCTACAATTGCAACTCCACACTACCTTTTCCATACTCAACAACCCCTTTGTCTGCCCTACTCTTGCCTCCCATGTTACTCTCTACCACCCCCCCCCCCCACACAGCCTCTCCGGAGTGCTGATCAGCATCTGCACTCAGTTTATAAACCCAAAAGTAATATTAACAAACTACTTTACAAACACTGTCTCACTAAATTGGAACAAACTCCCTCTCCATATTTGACCCAACCTTTCCTTTCCCTGTTTTAAAAAGGAGCTTAAATCCCACCTACTAAACTTGAAATTATGCCATTGCCTTGACCACACATAGTCTTAGTCTGTCCTACTGTATAACCTGTTGCATCTACTAACTTTCTTTCTCTGTTAGCAACTTCTGCTTAAACTAACCTCCTAAACCCTTTGCTCTACTACTATATCCCTACTATAGGACCCTCCTTTCTCTCCCCCTCCCATTCTCCACACTATTTATCTCCCCCCTACTTCTTATCAATGTCTGTACAGGTTCCTTCTTTTGAACTATTATCTTTTTATTTTTACACTTATATGTAGTAAATTTAGGCCACTGTTATCAGTGCAACCTTTAATGTTCATAATTTTTTCTTTTGTTTTTCACTTTATAATTAATTTCTTATTTGCATTGCTATTTTTAATAGTTTTTGTCCTGTATGTTTATCTTTGCTTATGCTTGCTGGGGCTCTTTCCCCTTGGGTCTCCACTAAAAATGGGTTGCTTACTATCAATCAAATGCAAATAGTTAATAACCTTTTCTTTTTACAATTTTGTATTGTGATTGTTATTTAATATTTGTATATTGCCACTTTATCTTTACTTATATTTGCTGGGGCTGTTCCCCTTCACTGAAAGTGAGTTTATTTGCAAACTCAGTTGGACTAACCCAGTTAACAAATGTGAAATAAATAAATCTATATCCATATACATTTACATATATATATATATATATATATATATATATATATATATGGATCTACTTTGTTTCATTGAAAGCTCATTTCACTGAATTTGAATTCACCCTGACCAAATCCCTGAAAGATCAAATTACTGAAAACTCATTTCACCAAATCTCATTTCACTGAAGTGAAGTACTGGCACTGTGTAGAGTACTGTAAGGCAAGTAAAGGTTATATGCCCTCTTCCCCACTGTAGTGCAATCCTGGAGTTAGTATATATAGTTAGGGGGGGGTGGGGGTCACACACACATACATATATATATATATATATATATATATATATATATATATATATGCATATATATATATATATATATATATATATATATATATATATATATATATATATATATATATATATATATATATATATATATATATATATATTTATATGGGTACCTATCAGTTCACCGACAGGTCAAAACAGCAACACTCACATGTTCGACTCCACATCATTGACACTTCATAACATCGACGTTTCAGGTAAGCGATCTTCCCCCTCACAGGACCCATGGTAGCACTCGTTTCTCTGTTATAACACATAGGGTTTACGTCATTATTCAAAATTTACCCTGACAGCGTTGTCCCTACCTTCTTAATAGTGAAACGAGTGCTACCATGGGTCCTGTGAGGGGGAAGATCGCTTACCTGAAACGTCGATGTTATGAAGTGTCGATGATGTGGAGTCGAACATGTGAGTGTCGCTGTTTTGACCTGTCGGTGAACTGATAGGTACCCATATATATATATATATATATATATATATATATATATATATATATATATACATATATATATATATATATATATTTATATATCTTAGAAGGCCGTGAGTGATGAGCCCTCACATGGGTATGCTGGGGTTGGCTTGCCCCATTGTGTGTTTTTTCATTGTTTTTGATGGACAGATTTAAGAATTTATCTTTAAGGAAAATTTCAACTGAATTAGTGCACTTCATAGGTATATCCACGTCATCACTACTAGATTTTTGTCATACTTTACAATGCAGTATATCACCAGTTTTAGCACAAGCCTTGCTTTTGGAAGAGGAACTTCTCTTTGGATTCCAATCTTAATTTTTTTCCAGCCGTAATGCATTGTCAAAGACTGTTGTGTTTTACAGGAAGAATCCCAGCACTAGTTCATACTTCATCCATCTGTTCCTGGCTTTTAACTCAAAAGTGCCTTTCTCACTGCTGTCCATCTGCTATAATGATAATCAGTGTTGATCCCATAAATCCTGTTAAATAGACATAGCTGGCTTAAATTCCTATGTTTCCCCAGGAGAACAGACCATGATGGGAAAATGACAACTGGAATGGGTAAACTGCTGACTTGACTGATGAGCTAGTGTGGATTATCACTATTATGAACAAAACATGTTTAAACTTATCTTTCTTACTTTTTAAATGAATCCAGTGTATTGAAAAAAAAACTCGTAGATGACCTCATAGACTACAAGACTTCAGAAGAGACAATTGATCAATACATTTGGCATGTGCATGTTCAAGCATGTGTTTGCATATACTCTGTATCTCAATGGTCTCTCAATGGAATTTGCCTTGTGATGTCAATGGCATGCAAAACGGAATGTGCATATTTTTTAGCTGTTTCTTCTCTTTGCTAAATGCATAGAATAAAATAAATAGTGCTGCTTATAGTCACATTGATGGTCAAAAGTGGAGAAACAATTACATTTTGAAAGTTATTCTTATGAAGCTTGCTGACAGGCTCATAATGCTGATGGTGGTGGTGGTGGGGAGCACATTCACTTCTGATTTCCATTATGACACTTTTTTTTTAACACTTGGAATTATACCTCACATTTGCTAAAATGACTCTGCTTAGCTAATCAAATTATCCTAGTCATAAGGCTATTTTTAGAAGCAGTGTATATCAGTAAACCATTTCCTAGTTTATAATTTGGGATACCCTCATTAGTTTTCTCAGTCTGAAGTTCAGACACACAGTTACTTTATTTAGTAAGTATCATTAGTGACTGTCATGGAACTGATGACAGTTGGCTAAAAGTGGGCTTCAGCATGAAAGTTTCTTTTTTTCCAAAAACATTTTTATTAAATTTTGTTAATAAACATGGACATAAAGTATTAAAAATAAACAATATAAAACATAATAACTACACTATATACAAACATCCATGATAAACATTTGTTTTATCCAAGAAAGGTAATCAATATTTATCTAACAATCTCTCCAATTTTTGGCAAGCTAGTCTTTTGTGTGTTACATTTAATCTCTGATAAATAGTTTGCATTTCTTTTTTACATACAGATTTTGCTATTGAAATAAACTAAGTAAACATAAGATCTTGCTTATTTTTCCAGTTCAATGTAATTATTTTTCGAGCAATAGCTAAAATTAACCAAAGAACAGGTAACTGATGTCTAGGAATTACACTTGGGGTAGAGTCATTGAATAATATCAAAGAGCTAATAATATGACGGTTATCAGACCACAGGGCTTTTGCAAAATGTCTAAAATCACTCCAGTATTGTGTGATAGTTCTACATTCGGTGAACATATGAACCCAGTTGGCTTCAGGCATATCACCACACCTCCAGCATTTGCTTTCATTACTCTTGGTTATAAGGTCAATTCTGTGTGGAGTGTAAAAGTTTCTATGAATAAATCTCCGGGTATATAGTCTCCAATATAAAGACGATGAAGTGTTTTTTATTGAATTTAGTAACTGTTTCTTATTATCGTTAGATAAAGGTTCACCATTAATCTTTATGGAGTAATTCCAAAAAGCTTGGTTAAAAGTAATCAAGTCTTCTCATAGGATTTTATATACAGGTGATATGCTTAATTTATGTTTAATGTTCATCGAACTACATCATATGAATAGTTGTATCAATCTTGGTATAATATCCGTTTCCAGATTTATTGACACTCTCACTTTATTTTCAACAAACTGTCTTAAAGATTGAATACAGAGCCAATTATCTTGACAGACATTATATCTGGCTAAGAGAAAGTCCATTGGTTGGGTGTTCTTATTGTTTATAAACTGGTGCCAAAACTTTAGATTATTCTCTTTAAAATTCCGCATCTTATTGATATTGAAGGTATCTAGGCAATCTGGTGTCTAAGCTATGGGAAATGTAATGAAGAAGGTATTCTTTAGACTATAATTGTTGTCGATTATATTTTTGAAAATATAAAATATCTGGTTTATACCATGTGAGAAGTGGCTACATTTCTTATTATATAAGCAATATTCACGGAGTATCCAAAATATTTTGTTAATTCCAAAGGTTTCCTTAAACTGAGTTTCTGAGTTCTCAGAGGAAGTTATATGTATTTCATGTAGTTGTTTCCAGCTAGGGGTGTATATGGATGAAATCTAGTGTAGTATTATGTTAATAATAACAGATTTGGAATATAATTCTATGTTGGGAAAGCCAATCCCATTACTGCCCCAGGCTCTAACATGCCATTTATAGGCTATTCTTGGTTTATTTGGGAACCATAGAAAAGCTAGTAATAGGGAATCTATTTGTTTAAAGTATTTCTTAGGAGGAGGTAAAATCAATGATTGTATGTAAAATAAAATCTTGGGCAAAATAATCATTTTTATTAATGTAAGTCTGTCTTCCATAGTGAAAAACATTTTGTTCCACTTTTTAGTCAAGTCACTGATTATAGCTACTAGTTTAGTGAAGTTAAATTTGATAGTCTCATTCCATTTATTCTTAATACTTATTCCTAGATAATCTATCTTATCGTTTTCCCAGTTGAATGTATTGTATTTTTGCAAATTGCTATTTATTTTTATTATTGATTAAAAGTGTTTTGGTTTTATTTTGATTAAAATTGAGCCCTGAGATTTTTCCAAACAGAGTTATGGCATTCATGATATGTTGTAAAGAGCCTTCTATGTCACTGGATGTTAGTAGAATATCGTCAGCAAAAAGCTGAACTTTTGGACAGTATCCCTCATTAACTTGAAATCCTTTGATATTTGGGTTCCACTGATAAAGCGGAAAATAATGGGGATAGAGGGCAAGAGACATGGATAAGAGAGAAGCAGAGCAGAGTTAGTCAGGGTGTTAGAGTTACTGTATAGCAGTACACAGAGCTTATGTTGATTGAAGAAGATGTATGCATAACCAGTTGAGGAGGAGAGAGTTAAAATAGTGTGATAGAACCAAAAGAAGTACCTCAGCTGAGATGATTAAGTGGAATCATGTTTAGTTACAGTAATTTTAGTTAGATTAATGGGGTAGGCAGTAGCATACCTGGAGTGGGGCAAAAAGGGAAACTGCCATGTGCACAAAATGTTGGGAGAGGCAATGATCAGCCTATCTGGATCTCTCTTTAATGTAATACCTGTTTCTAAAAGCAGGGGTACTTATGTATTATCACAACCAGAATTGTAACCTGCAATAATTTGTAATGTTTTCATGAAACTATCAGTGTTAACCTGAAAAGGCTTGATAGAGTGTTAATTACTATTCTGTCGGTTTGTTTATAACATTGCAAGAGGAATAACACCATTTGCTTTCCTGGGGGACATTCCTTCCCGACCTGACAAAATGAAAAATGTACTATAGATGGCTGCTGCTTCTGAATACTGTGAATAAGGACCTATGTATGTCCTCAATTTTCTGTACATCTTTACTATACCCTGTAAACTTCTTACACAAAAACAACTATGCAGAAAACTAAATAAAGAAAAGTAATATTACAGCTAAAAACTGGTATTTACTGAAGTAATTCTCAATGCAAAATACACTACATTCATTGAGTACAAGTGCTAGGGCAAATGTCATAAATGACAATATCGCAGTATCCAAAAACAAATGTAAAAAATGCAATATCACTGTCGAGTAATACAAGCCAAGAATACATCCATCACACATCCCTTACTATGAACACTGCAACAGATGTTAAAAAACTTGGCAAATCAACAGCTTGTAATATGCATGACTTGCAATTGGATACATGTTTCAAAGTCCACTGAAAGGGTTTATTAGCTTTGCCATTGCAATGGTTAAATAGTGGGAGACATCAAACACAGGATTAACCCAAACGTCACAGTTACATGAGTAAAGATCATCACAACTCACCATACTTTAAGATATTCAACGAACATGACATCGGCTAACAAAGACTTTGAATCAAACTCCTGTTACTTTTATGTTAAAGTAACTTACATCGGAAACATACCTCCCCAAGAAATAGGACATGTGATGTTATTCCTCTTCCTGCCTCATACACAATGTGACTATTAATTACTACTTTGCATACTTCTTTTAAGGCTAACATTGACTTTTTCTGCCAAACATAATGAATTTGGGCAGGTTACAATTCTGGTTGCGATAATACATAAGTACCAAAGCTGGTATTCCATTTGCAATGAAACCTGATCACTGTAGCACTCCATTTGTGGTCTAAACTATAGCAACTGCTTGCTCTATTGTAGCAAGCAGTTTACTGCAGTTTAAAAGTAAAAAAAAAAAGGAAAATATCTCTATTATTAAACTAAAACTTGAGCACTGCAGTACTTCATGCAGGCAAGGTATAAACTGTAGCAAGTGTTTGATACATTTGTAGGAAGCAGTTTGCTACAGCTTAAAGAAAGAAGTGTTTTTTTTTAAATAAAATGTGCAGAAGGAGGGCCAGGGAAGGACATAGAAATGGGACCTGAATGGCTAGGGCTATGGGTGGAAGTGCCAGTGGAAGGAATGGACCTTTTTATTTATTTTGTTCTTTTTGCTCTTCAATAGAAGAACAGGGGAGATGGATCTGATGGTAATAAGCTGAGCACTTACTACAATAAAGTGTTTTTTATTTTATTTCAGTAAAGTGTTTTTTTTTTTCAGGCTTCAATGGAGGAATGGAAGAGCTGGGGGCTGAATTGCTTTTTTTTTTTTGCTGCTCTTCAATGGAATGGGGGTGGATCTAATTGTAGATCTGCTTATTACAATAAAGCATTTTTTTATTGCTGTAAAGTGTTTATTTTTTTGCTCTTCACTTGAAGAGCTGAGTGGGTAGGGTGCTGATTTGTTGGTACCAGCTATGCTTCTGGGGGTAAGCGATGGAAGGTATATGTGGATATTGTAATAAAATAACCATTTAGTCAGGCTCAAATTGCACTGAAAACGAACACAAGGAGGGATGCCAAAGTGATAAATTCAAATGTTTATTTAAAGATTAAGCACTTTCATCCTGCTACTCTCAGGATTTCATCAGAATAAAATCCAATACTCTCCTTTACTCAGCCACTTAATCTTTGAATAAACTTTTGAATTTATCACTTTGGCATCCCTCCTTATGTTCATTTTCAGTGCACTTTGAGCCTGGCCACCTGGTTATTATATTATTGGTCATTTGTCTGTGGCTTTATTTTGTTTTTATAGTTTATATGTAGATATTGCAAAACAGGAACTCCTGCTCGGTAGGCAAATGCACAGCTCAAAACAAAAACTGCTGAAGCAAAAAAGAAGAGAGCCAGCATACAGTGACCTGAAACAAATTTATTGGTAATAAACCATAAAAAACAACAAAAGAATTGGACCGGTTTTGGCCAGATCAAATCACAGCCTTCATCAGTGTAAAGAAAAAACATCAATTGTTGAGCCTTAAGTATACCCATCTGAAATCTCATTGGTTGAGTCTAAAAATATTCATTCAAACCAGGTGGAAATAATCCACCCAGTTTCACAATCCATTTTTTCTCTTTGGTATTTAAAATAGAATGCCACCCTGTCTTATTAGATCTATTACCTTGTATTTTGTCAATAATCATAAACGAAAACTTGGCAGTTTTATGGACCAGATAATGTTTATAAAGTGCATTATTAGCCTTCTTGTTTTTGATATTACTGATATGCTCAGAAATTCTAATTCTGAATGGACGAGAGATTTGACCAACATAAAATGAGCCACACTGACATGTGGCCAAATACACCACCCAGTCAGTACTACAGTTAGCGAAAAAATCTAAATCATAAACCAATGAACAATTTCTGCTATAAAACTGTTTAGATTTGTTCACTTTATCACAATTGGTGCAATGGCCACATGGAAAGCAACCTGTCAATGGATCACCTGTCAAGGTAGTCTGCAAATATTGTGGTTGTCGATCCATAGCACCATGTTTGTAATGATTAAAACAGGAACCAAGGTTTCTCCCTTTACGAAATGAAAATAGACATCTGTCAGGTAACATATTTGCTAATTCATGGTCACATTGCAATATATTCTAATGCCTGTGTATAATCTGTATTAAATGGTCAGTATTCCTGGCATAGGTAGTGGTAAACCTAAGGGGTGCAGTGTTAGTACTAGTTTGGTCCTTGTAAGTCAATAAATTTTGCCTATCTAAGGAATTTACCAGATTGCTGGCTCTTAATACATGACCCATGCGATATCCCCTGGATCTGAATCTGTCAATAAGATCCTTCCGCTGTAATTGAAACAAAGAATCATGAGAACAGATTCGCTTCATCCGAATAAATTGTGATTTGGGGATATTGCGTGCAACATGTGGCGGGTGAAAACTCAAGGCATGAAGGATGGTGTTATACTCAGGATGCTTCCTAAATACTTCTGTACCTAAAGTATGGTCAGATAATCTAGTACTTAGAACATCAAGAAAAGTGATTGTGTTCATATCATAATGAACAGTAAATTGTAGGCCCCAAATGTTGTTATTCAAATAAGATATAAAATCATGTAGGCCCTGTACATCACCTTTCCACACCATCCAAACATTGTCCAAGTAATGTCTCCAGATGTCAATATATTCCAAGAATAAATTGTTATGGCAATCATAGATAACATGTTTTTCAACAAAGGCCATAAATAGATCCGAATATATAGGGGCAAACGAAGCCCCCATAGCGGTGCCTTTCATTTGCCAATAACAATTATTCTGATAAAAGAAGACGTTACTTGTAAGAACAAATTTAGCTAAATTAACCAAAAAAGAATTGAAATTTGGTTGGTATAAGCCCGCCACATCCAGCCAATAGGCCAAAGACTCCAAACCCGCCTGATGTGGAATATTGGTATATAAAGAACTGACATCAAGAGTACACATCAACCATTCTGGCTCCAACTGGCTATCTGAGATAATTTGTAAAAAGTTGGTGGTATCATGTAGTCGTGACCGTATCAGACTAAGTAAGGGCTTCAGATGTTTGGTGATATATAGTGACAGAGGTTCCGTAATATACCCTCTCCCTGAAACAATAGGTCTACCAGGCGGATTGATGGGGTTCTTGTGGACTTTGGGTAAAAAATCAATACATTGGTTTGCTGAATCCTGAACCATAAGCATTTGTAAAATATCATTGGTAATAATAGCTTCATCCCTGGCCCAAAACAAGAACTCCTTGATTTGTTTTTTAAACCTAAAAGTTGGATTGATGGTCATTGGAGAGTAATATCTCTGATCCGACAGTTGTCTGTTAGCCTCTTTGTCATAATCACACCAGTTTAGGATAACTACAGCCCCACCTTTATCAGCCGAAATAATAACAATATTTTTATTGTTCTGCATTTCCAAAATAGCTTCTTTTTCAGCCAAAGAAATATTATTATATTTAAAACGTACATCAGATCTTGAAAAATGAAGATCTTTGAGAATACTATTTTGAAACTGATGTACCAATGGATGCATAGGTGGGTTGAAAGAAGATTTGTGATATACAAATCTATCTCCACTATAGTTTTCAGTGTCACCAAAAAACAATTTAAGATTAAGATTTATACAAAATGATACCACATCCTGAGCCAATATATCATCAGAAACCATGAAACCAGGTACAAAAGAAAGTCCTTTATTCAATACTGACAGGTGGATAGGCGATAAAACAAAGTCAGACAAATTTAAAACATTAATATTTGCATTAGCATTTATTTCTGCATGACCATTTTCAACAGACTTTGTATATTGTTTATACTTCCTGTGTTTCCTCCCCCCACGCTGGTATCTGGGCCTAAAGGGATTGGCCCCTGTGTCCTTTTGGGGGACGGTGAAACTGATACTGACTGTAGTTCATTATCAGTACATGATGAAATATCCTCAGTTGAAGAGCCAGAAACTGGACTCGATTTCCTAAGGATAGAGCGAGGTCTTTTTCTTTTGGGAGTCCTTGTAGAATTAGATGTAAATCTAACATGTTTGGTATAATTTAAAAAAGGATTAGCACTCTGATAATCACCCTGATCTCTTTGGAATTTTTTGATTTTTCTAGTGCGTAGTTGTTCCTCTAAAATGTTGAGGTCTGTCGCTACCTTATTAAGTTGTTTGTTAAAGAAGGTTTCACCTTCAAAGGGTTTTACATCACCTACTATGTAGATATTGCCTTAACCTGGAGAATAGTACAAGAGCACAGTCAAGTTGCACTTACCCACAGAGAAATTCACATTCTTTCAATTTACCCCTACAACTAAAGTCAACAAAGTTGTTACATTTTCTTGCATATGTTTTTATGTATCTTCTGCATATGTTATATCTTAACATATAATTGCTTTATTTCACAGCAGAACAAAGTTGCAAGCACATATGTAACTGTGTGATAATATTGGTACATTCTACAGATGAAAAAAAAAAACAAGTCCTACACATCTTTTATTCAATGCTCAGTACACATTCTACAGCCCTGTTACTTCATTCCTGAACAAATCTGCTACAGCTTTTCATAGGTAGTTACTAGGCTAGCAGTCCAAGAGGCTGTTGAGAATCCTAGTCTGAATTCCCAGTTGCCCCCAACCACTGTCTGATTAAGTGACTTACTCAAGGTTATTGTAGCACAGTAGGCAAATGAGGGCTGAGGGAATCAAATCTTGTAACACATGAACTACAGCTCACAGCCTTAACCCCCCCACAAAAACTGCCAGTGTATACCCCTCAGATTTCTTTCCCTTTGTCAACCCCCCCACAAATATGTGTATTAATGAGAAACATTAATGCACATTACTTCAATTTCTTCTCATCAAAACTACTTTACACCAAAAAAAAGTGGTCAAAACTACATTGATAGGAAACAGAAAACATTCTCCTTTTGCAGAGTCATCTTAAAAAAAATACATAATAGTACTTTCAGACATACTTTATCTGAATGATAATGGGCAGGATTCATGAAGCCTCCATGTAAGAGATACAAGGCTTACACGGAGGCTGCAGTTAAACGGTGTGACGTCAGCATGTCATGCATATGCATGAGGGCATGCTGAATCACACCTAAGGCTAACACGGTCCGTGGAAGACAGTAGGGGGCATGTCCGTAGGCCGAGCCCTGCAAGCGGACACGCCCCCAGAAGAGTAAAAGTGCCCAAAGTAAACACCCATGACAGAGTCCATGGAAATGTGAATAAACACAACACAACACATGCACCCACAGACTATGAACATAAAATATATAAATGAACATGTTATATATTTTTTTTAAATTGTAAAGATGTTTGCCCGTGAGTGCGCTTATGCTGGGCGTGCCCGTAGCTCAGCCGCAGTTAGCAGTAAGTGGAAAAGCATATAAGAACTAACTATGCAAAGTAAGCCAAAAAGCAATGGCGTAGTGGTAGAGACATCGGCTGAAGAGTAGGCAGTCATGGTTCGAGCCCCCACAACATCAATATTTATTATTAGTAAAATAAGCACGAAACAAGTCCCTGACATATATGTACACATATAAAATTATATTTTATGTAAAATGTAATGAAATAGGCCATTTATTTTGAAGAAATGTGAGATAACGAAATAATAAAAATGCCAGATGTGCCTATAGCTGAGCTACAGTTTAACAAGGTGAGTGCATCTGCCCGTAGGTAAGCAGTGGTTTAACAGGTGTAAAATGAGTGCCCGTAGGTGAGCAGTGGTTTAACATGCTGAAACTGTGTGTCCCTAGCTGAGCTGAGCGTAATATGCGTACTGACAGCCAAATGAGGTGTAGACCAGCGTAACCCGTTTGCGCGGAGCTGCGCGCCGTGCCAACAAGCTAACCAACGGGCAACGTTGAGCAAGCTGTAACAAAACTGCCTTTACACAGACACACCCCCTAGCCTGTCTAGACAGTCATAAAATATGAAAAGCAGTGGCCAGGTTCGAACCCAGGATACCATGCACTATAGTCAAAGTATTGAACCACTAAGCCATGACAGCTGTACTTAGAAATGTAGTAATAGCAAATATATAGGAATGAATAGAAAGTGGAGCATGACAAAGCAGGTTTTGTGAAGTTGATACAATTCCAAAATGGCCAATCACAGATAAGTGCGGGAGAAACGGCATATATAAGCCCCATAGGCGGGAATACACAGCATAAACGATTGTAGAACTAACTTGCAGCCAGAATGTCAGGAGTAGGTGAGGGTAGTTGCTTTCAAGCACAGAGGTGGGGCATTGAGGAGTCCAGATACATGGTCTGGCTCCTAGTCCACAATCATGAGGCCCAACTCATGCAGGGCCAGGTCCTGTGGGGAGCATATAGGGCTGAGGCATGGGACCGGTTGGCTCATGATCTCACCAGTGCCACAGGGGTTCCAAGGACTGGTGAGCAGGTCCGTCACCACCATGCGGACATGAAGAGACGTAAGCAGGACCAATTGAACCTTTGGATCCAGGAAGCCCGGCAAATGCCCAACGCCCCACTACTGAGTAAGTTACATTTAATTATGTATGTAAGAAATTAAACTAGCTGATATTATGGAGATGTGTATTCCAATATTACTTCATTTATATTACAGCTGCAGGTGTCCGTTCTGTGAACCGCAGAGCCTATGGTGATAGGCTGGTGCGGTTGCTCCACCAGGCAGGTCAGTAATCCTCTCCCAGTAACTGTAAAGAAATATAAAAGTATGACAGCAAAAGAGTGCAGTGTAGTCACTAAGTAATAAAATGTGCAAGTAAGTGTAAGAGTGTTTGCAAGTATTGCTTGATTACAAAAGTGTGTTGCAGTCTGTAATCCAAACAGAAAAATGAAAATGTCTGAAATAAAGATGCCCCACCTGTAATATAATAGTACACAACCTGCAGTAGGCTGAAAAGTACAGCTGCAGAAGATGAGCAAATCACATGTGTGAAATATATCCCTGTTGAAATACTGAAACATGACAGAAGTGAGACTGCTGGAAAGGATTGTAATAACTACAGGTAAAACATGTCAATAAAGCCTAGAAGTAAGTACCATCCTGGAGAGTAAAATGAAAACAAGTGAGAGAGTGTGAGAAAGAGTTATGAATCCACCAATAAAGTAGTAATAACCCCTGAATAAAGTATACTGCAGTCAGTACAGAATGAAATGAATGTGACAAGCAGAACCAAACTGCGAAATGTGTTCAAAGTGTTGCTGCAGCTGGAATATGTATCTCAAAATCTGGATATGTTGCTCTCAGTCTGCAATATGCAGATAGTATGATTGTCTGAAATACCAAACATCCACAGTTGTCTATAGCTATATAAAGCAAATGTAGCAGGATGATGTAGCTGAACAAAGCCAGATATGAACGTGTATGAATAACAATAAAATGTATATTGATGTATCAGTAACAGTCCTATCACCAAATTGAAGTAGTTATCATATAGGAAACTGTAGTTAGAACAGTAGTGTGTATATATCTGCAGCTATTAGAAATGTACAGCATATGTATTGGTATTCGAAGGTGTTAATAATATTTTCTTCACCCCACCCTATAACCACATATAATCCATTCCACGTGAAATTGGTATGTGCAATCACAATTAACACCCTGGACATTTGTCCTGTTGGGTCATAAATATTTGCATGTACATTGATGCATCTGCCCTGTTCATACATCCAAACCTGATGGCCTGTTGCCACAATCAACCCTGCATGTTGTTGGACTGTGTATTGCTGTTCAAATTATGCATGTGTTATGCTCGCTGTTCAATGGTGTGAATATCTGGGTGTTTGGTTAATGGGAATACTAATGCATGCTGTTACAACTAATTGTGAATGGTATTGTATGTTACTAACCCAAACTGTCATGACATAATGCAAAACATAGGACGACAGGGAAGGCGGGTTCCAGCGGACCCACCTCTCCCACCTCAGCTGGCGAGTGCACCTGGCACTAGTGCCCAGTCTGGACCCTCCTCCGGTGGCCCTGTGCCACCTGCGGGTGGAAGCGCTGCAGGGGATGGGGCCCGTCCCTACTCTGCAAGTGTGGCCGGAGGAGAACCACCACTCACCCTCCATAGCGTCCGGACTGTGGTGCATAGGGAGATCCGGGACTCTGTTCTTGGGCCCCTCGCCAGCTTGAGGCACAGGTGGCACAACTTACGGGCATGCCTGTTGCCCGGCCTACACAGCCCCCAGCACAGCCCCATCCTGGGCAGTGAAGGAACAGTGGCAACTGCCCATGGGTGGGGATATCAGTTCCACTGTTGCCATCTGTGGGCTCATGGGCTCTGGATATCCAAACATCCGTCCACGTCAATTGTGTAACCCCCCCACACGTGTCATACACCGCCCCTGTATGCGTCTTGTTTGTCTTGTCTGTTGACCTACCCAACCTACCTCCCCAGCTATACCGACTTCCTTCACCTGACATACCACTCTCACCTGAAAAAAAAAAAAAGGGCACTCTGTACCCACAAAAATATTATGCCCCATACATAGCTGCCCATTCCGCACACATGTCTGCTGGACATGGAAACTATCAATTACAATTGGCTGTACAACAAGTATTATTGTTGTCCTGACACCTCTCTCAGGGGTGGAAGGTTTCAAATGTCACACCAAATTACATACATATGCACAGCTGTTGCTGATGAAGAAATGGGCAGCTATGGGCCTTACCTACATCCCTCCTGCAAAACCCAAGCTTGTTTCCCTACTGTCTTACCCTCTTTGTGACCCCTTTTTCACCACTTTCCTGTCTCCTCATTTTCATTTCTTTCAAAGAAAATAGCGTGGGTGTGCGCCAGAGTAAGCACTGTTAAGCGGTTGTAAGCGGGTGTGCGCGGAGCTGAACGCCAGTGCGCATGCGGGAGCTCCGCGCAAACCAGCGCTAACCCGGTTACAACTGCTTAAAAGTGCCTTAGTCACTCTGATTGACAGGTCCTGTAGTCAGTTCAAAAGCAAAACAAAATCCCACTGTCAGTCCCGAACCCAGGACCTTGGAAACAGTAGTCTGCATGACCTACCACTAAGCTATGACTGTTATACAAGAACATTGTGCTAAAATAAATATATCATGTAATAGTAGGAATGAATGTAAAGGGAATAGAAGATGTGTAGTACACAAAGCATGTCATGTATACTTACTGTCAAATCTAGTGGATTTCCATAATAGTAGTGTGTGAACAGAAACAGCCATGCTAGTTGGTAGTTATTAGGTAATAATGTCAGTTAATGTACATATATAAATGTATGTATATTTACATATATATATATATATATATATATATATATATAGTTGTAGGTGTCAGTGTGCACACACACTTACTACAGGAAACAGGAGAGAGGAATGGAGAAATGTAAATCTACAACACAGCCTGAATCATGAGAGAGATACTAACTTTTACACTCACAGAACAGTGTCCACAGCATACCAGCATGGTCCCCGCCCTTACAATCTGAAAGGGCAACACCTATCTCACATACCCTTTTATAGCACTGTCCTGAAATCACAGTGAGAACTGCAATCAGTACACAACTGGCTGCATGCAGTTAGCAAATGCTGGCTTACAATTGGTGCAGAGGCCATCACATGGACTTATGCAGATACCTACAAAAGCATCCTGTAGTCACACTCCACACATGCAATACTTTCATTGCACTGTCTGGAGGCAGACAGAGAGAGAGAGAGAGAGAGAGAGAAAGAAAAAAAAAAAAAGAAAATAACACAAACAACAACACACGGTACACAAACTAAGTTGAAGCTGTCAGCAGTGTCAGTACCAAGCTGGGCTAGCAGCAGCAGGAAGCTGTAGTAACGGTAACGCAACCAGCTGTGACAAACACAGGTAATGTAAAGTAACAAGTTGATAGTCTACATACTGTGAACCCTCCATATGTGTCATAGGTCCGTATCTATAGGTATGTCCATGTGATATGTTGTGTGCACGTATTTCCACCCAAAGGGGATGACTATACATTACATGTCATTCAGTGTTAGGCCATGATCCTGGCACCAGTTGTCCGTTTCAGTGAGGCCTGTCTGTAGGATGTGTGTGTCAGCTGGTGTAACGACCATGGCGCTTAGTTTGCAGTCATCTGGGAACTTTGTCATCCACAACCCGCACATGTTTGCTTTCACATCTGAGAAGTAAATGCCAAACAAGAGGGGTCCTAGGACAGAGGCCTGTGGGATACCACATGTGACTGGCATTGAGTCTGACATGGCTCCTGCAATATCGATATTATGGATTCTGTATGTCAACCAGTGTGCAACCCATCATGTGACATATGTAGTAACATGTAAGCTAATGAGCATGTCTATGATGCCTGAGTGGAGTACTGTGTTGAAAGTCCAGGTAGGCTGTATGGACTGCGTTGCCCTCATCAATGGCTGTAGTGACTGTTTTGAAAGGTCAACCAGGTTCAAAAGGCAAGATCAGCCCATCACAAAGGCAAACTGGCTGGGAACAAGTGTCTGCAGGTACCCAATATCGCTGTATATGCGTCCCATACTGAATCATTCCATAGCTTTGCAGACCAGGTTGGTTAAGCTTATGGGGCGGTAGTTCCCAGGGTCAGTAGAGGTGCCTCCTTAGTGGAGTGGGACCACTGTTGCTGTATGCCAGTGTTCAGGTACATATCCCGTAGTATGGCCAAGGTTAAATATCAGTCTTATATGCGGTTGTATGTCCTCTTGGAGTTCACGTAGCACACATCCAGGGATACCATCAGGTCACATTGATGCTGTGTGTTCTGCTTTGCTGAGGGCGGCCCTCACCTGGACATCTGAGATGATAGGGAGGTTACATTCAGCTGTGATAAGCATTTCTAAGTGTGGGGGAGAAGGAGGGGGGATACGTGCACTGAACCTGTCTGCCAGAATGTTGCCAATATCTGTGTGTTCGGTGAATGTTAAGGAGGTGTGTATTAACTCAGAGCATATCTGAGGCATTTGGTCCATATGTGTAACATAACTGAAGAAGGCCTTGTGGTTATCTATAGTGTTCGTGGCCATTTCCCTCCCAGAGTAGGCCGTGGATGTTGTTATGAGAGACCGTAGCTTATTACCAGTGCTGACCACAGATGCCTTCCCTTTATGTGAATCTTCTCTGTCCTGCAGTAGCCTCCTTCTATCGTTATACAATCTGCCTTTGGCTGGAGTCCACCAGACAGGATGCCTAACCTTTGTGCATAGGGTCTGGGTTAGAAATGTGTGTGCATGATCCATGCATTCTTTGGGATGTCCGTGGGAAGCATTCGCAAAGGGGTCAGCAGTGTGGGTTGTGGCTTCCACTGGCCCAGTGAGCTGCATGGATACCATGTCAGTCCTAACAAGTGAATATCTGTCTAATCACATATATATCAAAGTAGTCTACTGTGCTGGTGGTGGTGGGATATGTATATCCAGGCCGAGTAATTTGTGTCCGGATCACACTAGTGGATGCCGTTCCACATACAGTACCTTGGTATGAACCCCCAGAGTGAGGTTGTGCATTGGACCTGTCTCAGTGTGCTGAACAATGGGGCATGCTACTATGTTGTATGGAATGTGGCAGGTATTGTTGCACAGGTGTTGGCTGAGCACTGATATCTGGCCATGTACTTGTGTATCCACCAAGAGACACACACATGCTACATATGGGAGTAGTAGTATACCACTACAGTTGAGTATCATGTATAGTATGTGTGCCCTATAATGCTGACATAGTCTGCTGATATCCTGTTTGTGTTCTCTTCCAGGGACATGGCGCATCAGTGAAATCCTGCCTACTCTGCTGCAGAAGATGAAGAGATACACCAGAGCCTGGTGCGGGATTATGACATACTGTTTTCCCGCACCAACCAGAATCAGCAGGAGAGGGCTACACTGTGGCAAGACCTTGTCCGTAGGGTAAATGACATTGGCACGCATAATAGGACATATGAGCAGGTACGACATCACTGCAGTGATTTAATCAGAAATGTCCTTCAGCGTGCATCGGATATCCACAGGCAACAGGTCGCCACAGGAGGTGGGGTGGCCACACATCCCCCCTCACCAGACTGGAGGGGCTACTCCTAAGTGTTGTGGCTCCAGCCCCACAACATCAACAGCAACACACCTGCATCATGATGGAGGCTGGATCCACACAGTAACACGACATGGAGCATGCAGGTAATATGCCATATGTACACTTGACTGTTCTGTACACTGTTAGTTTATGCATGTGTAAGGTGTGTCCGTGGTATGTAACTGTCAACATAGTATGTAATTGTGCAGGTGTGATATTGCCAATATCAGCAGCTGACATGTGAAAGGCAACTGGTATACTACTGCACTGTATCATATGCAGTATCAATGGCACAGTTGTGCCCACTGATATTAATCTCCTCATTTCTGCAGGTCCCTCCGGTGTTACAGCAAGGCAGCCCATCCATGCTGGTGAGTGTGTTTTAACAATACCTATAATAGTCCTAATAGTGCTAGTAATACTAGTGTAACTCAGTAGTGCTCTGTGTGTATACTGCGGGGTGTGCATGTGTGCATGTGTGCCTGTGTCCACGTGTGCATGTGTGCATGTGTGCCTGTGTCCACATGTGCATGTGTGCCTGTGTCCACATGTGCATGTGTGCATGTGTGCATGTGTCCATGTGTCCATGTGTACACGTGTACACGTGTGCATGTGTGCATGTGTGCATGTGTGCCTGTGTCCACGTGTGCATGTGTGCATGTGTGCCTGTGTCCACGTGTGCACGTGTGCATGTGTGCATGTGTGCCTGTGTCCACGTGTGCATGTGTGCATGTGTGCATGTGTGCATGTGTGCATTAGTGCATCACTGGTAACATTGTGTAGACATTGTAAACTGTGTTTCCTGTCTTCCTCCCACAGGTTCTGGTGCTGCTCTGGTGTCCTGCAGCAAGGAACCTGAATCTGGTGCCACAGGTACTAATAATGATGATATCTGTGTAATGGCACAGGAAAGTGTGTCAGGGTCCGTCATTGGTCAGCCAATTGACAGTACACAGCTGTCAACCCCATCATTGTGCACAGTCATCCTGCCAGTACATCCTATGTCACCATTGTCCCTAGGTGATGGACAGGATACAGTGGGCATTGACCAGGGTAATGTGGTATCTGTGGCACATGCTTCCCCACACAGCAGCCATGGGCAGGGTCCTGCGATGGTACCACACAGACAGTTGCCCATGGGTTCTCGTGGGAGCATCCGTGGGTGTACTGCCTCTGGCGGACGTGCCCAAAGAGGTCTGTCAACCTCAGCTATTTTTCGGGCTGTCATGCAGGCACAGTCACGTATGGAAAGGTACACCAGACAGGGTCTGAGGGAGCTGAGAGCATGTCGCACAGCCATGACTGACAGTATGCGTGACATCGCAGATGCTATCCGTAATTTCACCAATGTCATAGACAGACGTTGTGGGGACATATTACAGCAGTTCCACAACCACATGTCCATGAGCCAGGGCAATGGTGGACGGTTGTGGCGTCAATGTGGCCGCATGCCAGCAACAGCAGCAGCTGGCAGTCGGCGCGGATGACAACAGGCCCGCGGATGCCCCCATAGTGCCAGCAGCAGCCCCAGCAATGCTGGGTCTGTGCTATCATTGGAATGCCCTGGAGACCACGTGCACATGGCTCTGGACAGTCCCAATAGGGACCTGTGTCCAGTCAACACACTCCCGCTTCTGATGACAGTACCCCATCTGGCTTAGTACCGGATACGGTCCGTAGCACCCCTGCCAGGCACAGGTAACGTGTCCATGCCCACAGACACTGATCTGTATGACCTGCCAGATGCAGTCTGTGGCTGTCCACAAACTCCAGTATATGGCAGCCATGAGGTGGAACTGTGTGCATGCATGCACACATGCGAAATGTTAACACCTAGAGCTACCACATACACGTACACACTGCACCAACAGTGCCCCACCCTGTACTGCTGTCCCTCACCAACACACATACACACACATGTCAATTGGTGGTATCAGTGGCAGACTCAGGCATACCTAATTCACACCCTGTGCATATGATGAAACTGTGCCACCTCCTGCAATCTCCAACATCAGTGCAGGAACAGGTAAACATGTTGCTGATGCACAGGGTGACTACATAGAAGTGTATTACTAGTATCATGTTGGTAACAGTACAGTGTGCTGATATGACTGTGTGTATATCCCAGCATGCCTGATGCAGTAACTGTATGACTGTCCTGAATTGTTATCTACACCCATAGTAAGTACCATAGTGTAACAGCTGCACATTATTGCATACCGGTGCTAAGGATGTCAACAGATAGCCACATACATAGGTAGCACAGGGGAGAAGCTAATGCAAGTAGTGATACGCAATGATGGACATGTACAGTAATGGTGGCAAGTTGCCCACAACGACTATGCAATATGGATGTTTGCGCATGTTGATATGTGTGCAGTACCAATGTAATACAAATCACAATTAACTATGACATAATATCAGTTCTATCATGGACATCTGAGCTGTGCATTCCTGGGTACATGTTGATAGTGCCTACATATTTGCACTGTTACCTACTGTAAGTGTTACCCCTTCTTTGTTGTATAATAGACTACTTCCAGCCCTGCTTACTGTAGCTTTGTTTGCATGCATGTTCGCTTGGGGTTCCCTGGAACATTGCTTCCACCTGCAATGTAGAGTTACAGTGCATCTGTGGACTCCTAGTGACATCTGCATAGCATACTATACGTATGTCAAGTTTCCACATGACAGAACGTCACTGTCTGTCCTGTTCGCATGTACGTTGCCTGTGACACACTGCACATGACTTACCTGGCATTTACCCACGTGTGCAGTCATATATGCCAGTGCTATGAAATCAGTAGCAGTACACCCACACATACACACCTTCAGTATGTTGTTCCCCATTGGCCCTATGTGTTGGTAATCACCATGGCAATCACACTACTATGGTAGCATGTGCAAAGGTAACCTGTGAATCACCTCTATGGTCCAGTTGTGGTTTATGTGAGTCATGTGGCAATGTCACAGCTGCCACATGTATGCAGTCAACCCTCTCCCCTGGCCAGGAACGTACAACACATGTGGGATGCCACCACATAGCCAGTCTGGGGACTGAGCACTCTGAACCCAGTACTGCCATACCCTGTCAGGTGGCATGACATACTACAGTGACCACAATACCAGTCTGACATAGACACGCACTGACAGCAATCTGAACACACTGGGGCATACTTGGAGACTCAGAATAGCATCCTGCCTGAGCATCACACACCTCCACAGCTGGCACACAGGCATATGTTATGTTGGAACAGAGCACATACCACACATGGCACACACATCCCGTGTGCCACACACTCACAGTCTGTAGGGCTACACAACACACCTGCTACAGATGTGTCAGGTACCTCCCTTGGCCACTGCAGTGGGGTCCCGCTCAACAGGCTGTACATGGTGAAGGTCACAGTGATATGCCTGTGGGGCACTATGGTCCACCACAAAACACATGCATGCAGGTCAGTCAGAGGCATGGACACATATGACTCAGTCATTGACCATGCCACTATGGATGACCTGAGACATACCTCCCTGGACTACATGATAGGGAACATAGAAGGGATCTCTCAGCATGTGGCACAGGCCAGTATGAGCCTGATCTTGGTTGCCATCATACCCTCACCAGGTATGCTACCACAATATGTAGGAAAGGTGTTCTATGTCTACATTCTGCTCAATCTCCAGTGTCATTCATAGGGTATCCAATGGCTGTCAATGTGTGCTTACATGCTAGGGAAGCCACAATGATTTGCGAGGGGCAGCTTGCACATGACACCCATGGGCCATTGTATATTGGCGAAGCCCCTTGATACACACATAGTGCCTTTTGCTGCAGGACACGGATTACATAGCCACCTCCGCGGGTATCACACAGGATAGGACACTAACAGTGATGTTACACAACACCAGCAGTGTACACCGCAAGATGCATGCACTGGACACTGTCCTCAGCACGGTGAACTGCAATATCTGTGCAGTACCAGATTCCTGATTCACGGCTCACAGGTGCAACCCATCACTGCCAGGTTATACCTCATACCATGCCTGTCGTCCCCTACACATGTAACACACATGGACAGGGGGGTGGTATCCCAAGGCACCACAGATACACACACCTCCAGGTTGTTGGCACAGCACAAAGCATCAGGGCCTATCCATGAGCAGCTAACAGTGTGTTGGACTGCCTTCTGGTTCATAGCCTAGCAGACACAACCCTCCCATACACAGGAAACCCACCTATCCTCCCTAACAACACTGGCAATATGACAGTCTCAAGAAATGTCTTTATATGGCTGGACTGCAACCAGCCAAACATTGTGCGTGAGCATTACTGTAGCTACAACACACTAGCTGAAAGGTTCCCAGCATGTAGTCACTGAATTGCAGTGGAACAACATGTTACCACTCCCACAACAGGTGGGAACATGCAGCACCTGTTCATCGACTACATGTAGACTATATGGCCCAGACCAGATGTGTATCCCCTGCTGTAGGTATTCTACCATATACAACCCACACTGTATAGACACATACCGCATGCGGCCCCTGCACAGTAAGACACAGTCATATTGTTATGCATTGCGAATACCATTTATCCACTTGAGGCACGTGTCAGACATGGTAACTACTGAAGGTCACAGGTATATATGTGTATGTGTCACACACATACATCATGTGTGCATTGCCATTGCTGGTTTAGGCAATGGCATGCATTGTTATGAACAACAACCCACACGGTCATATTGTGTGACACAACCACACGTGGCAGTTGTGGGTTTCCAAAACATACCTATCTGTGCTCTGACAGTGGTAATAGACCCAGTAGCAGAGCGCACTATTGGCATTACTAGGCAAGTAGCCCTGTTCGGCTGTACTGATAGTGTAGTGACATCCCCTGTGTTTACTGGGGGAATATGCAGCATCTGGTGTATTGTAGTATTTGCCAAAAGGATCTGTTCTCTCACACTTGCAATTACACACACCCTACTACCCCCCACCACACACACACACACACACACACACTTGCAGGATTCATACCCCTACCTAACTATGTCACGACATGTGAAAGAGACACATTAGCGAAGCGTACTATTCGGATTACTAGGAAGTTCCTCTTCTCCGGCTGTACTTATAGGGTGCTGACATCATCAGTGTTTGGAAAGGGTAATGTGCATCATGTAGTGTGATCTCCTGATTGCCAAAAAGCACATGTCTTTCATACAGAATTGCACACACACAAACTCCCCTCATCCAAACACACACACTTGCCATTTGCAGTTTTAAAATCCCTACCTAACTATGTTATGACACTCGTGACAGATGTATTAGCAGAGCGTACTATTTACATTACTGGGAGGTTTCCCTCCTCCTGCTGTACTTATAGGGTGCTGACATCATCAGTGCTTAGATAGGGGAATGTGCATCCTGTAGAGTGTTTTCCCAGTTGCCAAAAGGGACACTTCCCTCACACAGATATCAATCCCGCTCACCCACACACACACACACACACACACACACACACACACACACACACACACACACACACACACTGAGCATTTGCATGGTTCAAACTCCTACCTAACTATATTATGGCACTTGAGGGAGACACATTAGCAGAGCACGCTATCCGAATTACTGGGCATCTGTTCTGCACCTGCAGTATTTATAGGGTGCTAACATCTTTATTTCTACAGAGGTATGTACATCTAGTACTACCTGTCAGGTGGGGGATAGCATATATATGCATTTGCAGCCACCTACTTCAGGGTCAGATATGCACATCGCACTGGTAGGTTATGTTCTATACCATGCTTCATGACCACGGGACCTGTAACACACAACACAACCAGTCCAGAACACCACTTCCACATCCAGGACACACACTTTGCTTTCCTGGGAACAGTGCCGGGATATGCAGGTGTTCACATACACCATTCCAGTTGTTAACATCAGGTACAGGCATATTGTGTGTGGGAACTTCTCAGGCCTCTACAACTTTACCCTACAGCCACTACAATTTGTGGGTCCATGTGCTATGGCAGAACCACTCACCATAGCCACATGGGGGAATACATATTGCACCTGTCCATCTGCAACATGGGTACTCACTGTTCCACACCAGAGGTAGACCACCATTGTTGATATCTGACCATACCCACCTTTCCCTGGACATCCATATCCCATCCCCACCCCCAGGCAAGGTTGTCACTGCAAACAAACTGTATTTAGCACAAGCAGACTCTACACTTGTGAAGACTGGGGTGGACGACTTCAAAGAACCAATGCTGGGGGACTATACTGGCCACTCTGCATAATCCTTGACAATTGCATTCTATGAACATGTGTAAGGTTTGCATTGATCATGCTATCCCACATATACCCATGACTGCTCCACAACAGGACATCTGTCAGGTGTACACCAGCCATATATGAGCCGTCCAACAGACAGAGTGAGCTAATACATTGCAGAGCTGTATCCCACAGAGGGAGGACATCTGTGAACAGTACCGGCATGACACTTCAATCCCACATAATCATTACAACACAGTGTTGACAGTGGAATTGTCCAGACAATGCAGATAGGGCTCCCCTCAGTCTGTTATTGATGTCCACTTACTGTTAGAGGTCCTCAGCAACCCTCTTCCAGCACACACCAACAACATGGATGTGGCTTAGCACATTCAAACCCTGGGATCTCCACTGTGCCCCTGCTTGACAGAGGCACAGCTCACTAGCCTCACACATTGTCTTATGTGACCTACTTTACAGTGGCACAGTAGCCTACTGTACTGGGGATGCAGATGCCAAGCACACTCTGGCTAAGCTGTCATTCCCTAGGGCAAACAGCCTAGTATTGACCTCTACACCCATATGCTTAATTGTCAGATGCACAATATTTGTTGCTGTTAGACTGTTTGCAGGTCTTTATTGCCATAGCATTCCCTGTTCCTATGACAAACTTGTGTATCTGTGGAAGATGTTTGAATATGAGTGCGATCCACTATATCACTTATGTCTCTGTAGTCATTTACTGTGTGCACTGGGCAGATTGCTGTGTTGTGGTTGGTTCCTGGAATGACACGTACAAATACCAGATATGTGTGGCCAACTGCTAAACGAAGATATGGCCTAAGTGTGTGAGCATGCCCAGTTCAGCCTTTCCATGGCATGTTGTCTGACATATGCCTCATTTATCAAAGTGTGCGAGCATGCCCAGTGTGAGCTTTCCATATGTTTTAACTCTGCAGTCCACCACATATTTGGGTGGGTGTGAACTTCAACAATATCTCATGTTTATGGTTGTGTGTTGGGTGTCATGTTGTGTACTTACTGGCCAACTGCTTCATGTCTGCCACAACAGGGATTATACTGTGCCTGCAGGGATTGCATGGGATACTTTGCATACAGTTGTCAACATCCTTTCATAATGACCTAACACTGTAGTACCGTATAGTGTACTGGTTCAGTGCTTTCACTGTGGTGAACAGTATCCTGGGCTTTAGTCCTATCACTGCTTGACATCTTCATAGTGAGCACAACAGACTGTGTAGGGGCCAGTTGTGCACATATGACCATGTTGCATTATGTTCAGATATGGACTACCTACACCAGGCTTGTCCAACATTGGTAGTGTATTCCACAACATAGGTGGACATTGGCAAACACTAGCGATGTTCCCTAGGCCATTTCTGATGCTAGTCACAGAGTGTGTTTGTCCTTCGACACACATTGTAACTGGAGTTTGCCATGACATATGTCATGGTTAGTATACTGTGCCTCCGTCTACCTCTGACATAACAGTGATACCCAGGGTAAACCTACCATCTCCCATCCACTCATCAAGATTCCTCTTGAGGGGTGTCGATAGGTGATTCTCTGGCTAACCTGTACTGGGAGTTTACTCAAGAGTGGGGGTGGCTTCTGTGTTATGGATCATTCAGTACAGCTTGTCCTATGTATGTCAGTGCTGGGGTTCAGGTCTCTCATGTGCATAGCTCACTGCCATTCAGATTGTACAAGGTGCAGCATGTTCATTGATTCCAGCTTGTACATGGCTTCATACATCAGGCACAGCTTGCCTCTGGGTGGGCAGTATGGCAGTGTGTGGAGCTGCAGTTTGTTTAATCAGGCAACACATGGCATCTGTTCATGCTCTTTGCTACTCCTGGTGAGGTACTGTTGTGGACTTTACAGTTGATGGAGGTGTCTGCTGAGGTACATCCCACAGGGGCTATTGTAGTCAATTGTGACGCTGATGAAGGATGACTGCAGAGCCACAGTGTCCTCCCCTTATCTAGATCTGACAACCTTCATGATTGGGTGGGTATATGGTATGTTTCTGCGAACACTACAGCCACATGTTTGTCCAATGCAGGATATCTATCACCTTGTGTCCCCAGGTCTCTAATTACATGTTAGGTCCGTACTGGTTTAACACCTGTGTGGTAATTGGTGGGCACTTACTGTATATCCACAGTGGTTGTCTATACACATTTCTGCAATTAGCTTGCTGACATGGCTATGGCTCCAGTTGTCTGTTTCTATGTGGCCCTTTTGTGGGTTGCTTGTGTCAGCTTGGGGTCAGATATGGTGGGCAGTTTGTACTCCTCTGCATACATGTTCAGTCACAGTCCTTCCATGTTGGCCTGTACCTATGGGACATATATACAGAACGGGGGAGGTCCCAGGACCAAGCCTTGTGGGATGCCACTCATATCTGCTTTGTAGTCTGACATGGATGCAGCATGTCTGACCATGTCAGTTCTGTCCTTGGTCTGGTTTACAACCCCTCTACTGACATAGGGGTTTATATTTAAGCTGGTGAACATATCCATACTGAACTCGTAGGGTATTGTCTGGAAGCATTTGCACAGTCCAGCTACGCTGTGTGGACCACATTGCCCTCATCGATGACCTT
This sequence comes from Protopterus annectens, assembly GCF_019279795.1. NCBI lineage: Eukaryota > Metazoa > Chordata > Ceratodontiformes > Protopteridae > Protopterus > Protopterus annectens. The sequence continues at coordinate 1,854,195,690 of NC_056735.1, read as the reverse complement.
AATGACTGTTTCAAATGGGTCAAACATGTTTAGGGGCAGGATCTGCACTTACGACAGCCACACTGGGTAGGGTCTGGTGTCAGTAGGTCCACGATAGCTTTATATCTGCGGTACATGCTGATCCTTTCCATAGCTGTGCAGACCAAGCTTGTCGGGATCCTGGGGTGGTAGTTTGCAGTATCCATTCAGGCAACACTTTTGCTGTGAAGGACCACTGTTGTTGTACACTGCTCTTTGGGTACATATCCTGTGGTAAGGCTGACATTGGGCAGTAGTGTGATTTGGCATTCCATTCTTCTTGAAGTCCATGTTGGTCTCAGCCCAGGACACCATCTCATACCTTTGCTGCTGTGTGTTTTGCTTTGTAGATGATGGCTGTTACCTCAGCATCTGCAATGTCAGGGGGCCAGCAGTCTGCTGGGATAGATATTTTGCATTCTGTGGGGGGGGGGGGGTTGCACTGCACCTGTCAGGTTGTATGTTGGCAATATGTGTGTGTGTTTGGTATGTTGTTTGTAATATCTGTGTGATTTGGAGCATATCTATGAATTCCCAACATGGTTCCTACCATCAGTTGAGTAAGCCTTGTGATTATTCTTAGTGTCCTGTACAATTTGTATCTTCATAGATTCATAGGTTCATACTAGGCTATTCACCCTAAGGCATTAGTAAGCCTAGCCAGAGTGTGTGTGTGTCTTTCGCCGCCCCTTGCTATGTGAATATTATGGCCATTTATGATTTTCTTTACTGTGCCTCTGTCTGGACGTGACACAGTGAAGACCCCCAGTGTACATCTACGATCATCCATCCACTTGGCAATATTCCTGTTGAGGGGTGTCAGTGAGGGGCTCTGCCTAACATGGAGTGGGAACCTGTTCCAGGGTGTGGGGAGCCTCTGGGTTATGTATCTGTCCCTCCAGCACATCCTATTTCATTATGTGTTGAGGTTGACATCTGTCACTCTCACAGCTCCAATGGCTTTGATTTCCAGGGGTGGAGCATGTCCATTACTCCTGTGTTGGGCATGGCCTTGTACAACAGACATACAATGCCTCTGTGTAGGCAGTCTGTGACTGGATTCAGCTGGGGTGCCTACAGACAGGCAGCATATGACATATATTTGACACCCTTTATCCTCTTGGTGAGGTACCTTTGAGGTCTTCCTAACCGCTGCAGGTGTCAGGTACGGTACATCCCATATGAGTCATTGTACTAGATTATGGGTCTGATAAGGGAACAGTACAGGGGCACAGTGACCTCTGTTGATGTAGATGTGAATCCTTTCATGATACGGTGTCCAATATAGACAGTCTTCATAGCCACATTGGCATTGTGAGTGTCACATGACAGGTTACTGTCGACTTGTGTCCCTAGGTCCCTGATTACTCCTTGCATACATAATGGCTTACCACCTATGTGGTAATTTGTGAGTACCTTGTTTGGTATTTGGTGGGACATTCATACTGTCCAGTGTCTTCATGATGTCTGGGTGGGGTTCCTGTGTGTGAGAGTGTGGTCTGTCACATGCTACAGACTGTACAGCAGTTTTGACTACAGTTAGGTGCACATGGGTGGTCTCCACTGCTTTGTGCATTGTCAGTTACCTGGCCATATGGGTGTCTGTGCTGCATATAGATACTCCCCCTCCTTTGATGTTTTGGTCCAGGTGTTGGGGCCATAACGCATGATATGTGGTATAACCTGGTAGTGCTGGTGTGCTGTCAGTAGGCTTGCAGCAGGCTTCTGTCACTGCACAGACATCGATGTTCTCCATACTGGGAAGTGCCTCAGGAGCATGCATATTGCAGTTTACACATCTGGCATTGGTCAGCATTACCCTTATGTTTCTTACCACTTATGTTTTCTAGGGTGGTGGGTTAGTCTTTTTGGCCTTGCCTACGTACGGCTCTATGGAGGTGGCAAAGGCCTTATCCAGTATCCAGACGCCCAGGGGTAACAGGTGCAAGCCATCCCTGGAACAGCAGCATGGATTGTCATGCATGACATCTCAAGCAGACAGACATTTGACCCTCTTGGACTGACAGCTGTAATTGTGCCACCTGTTAAAGCTGATCATTCTGTGTTTGTACTGTGGCATCATTCTTGGTGAGGGTTGGATGCTGCAAACGGCCAGTGTCATATCGGCCTGGAGTACATACTCAGATAGCTCATCCATGTCTCTTTTCATGTAGTCCAGGGAGGAACATCTCAGGTCATTCACACCAGCATGGACAATGAGTGCATCATATTTCTGCTTGCTTTGGGGTGACCTGCGTACTTGTGTTATGTGGCATATTGTGGCAGCCTACAGGCAGCTTACTGTACCCTTTCCCTTGTTCAGTCTGGTGAGTGGGACAGCAGTGTGTCTGCCTATACAGACACCTATTACAACTGTATCAGGCATGCTGTTTCTCCTTCTGGCCTGTGACTGTTTGGCACACCAGCTTTGTGTACTATGTGTTGCATGTGCTATGTTTGGACGTTGTGGTTGCTTGGGGTCTGCTTTGGAGGCCTCTGTTGTTGTGGTGTGTTTGTAATTAGGGCCTCTGGGAATGTTTTTCTGTGTTTATGTGTTTAGTTTACAGTTGTGATAGGTCTATGTGGGACTGGGTTTGTGATGTATGTGGTTACCTTCTTCTCCTGACTAGTTTTGACAGTACTGAGGTGGGGGAGCTCAGCCTCCGGTTTGGATAAATGGTTGCATCTCTCACATATATTTGTATTTCTTGGGGGGAGTTGAGGGTTGTCTGTGTACTTGGGGCAGGTGTAACATTGCCTCAGGATTCACAGATTCTACTTGTTGTGGCTGGCCTTAGTGGATTGTATGTGTGGACATATTTTATTGCCATACTACTGATCAGTGATTACTTCCCTTTTTATGTTTGCTCTATCATGTAGTAGCTTCCTCATTCTCTTGCATGGTTTGATAATGGCTGGAGTCCAGCATGCCAGATGCCTGCGTGTATGGCATTGTGTCTTGTTGTTATTTGTGATTGCATAATCCAAGCATTCCTGGCTGTGTTCATGGAATGCCTGTATAACATGTTCTGCTGTGTGCCATATTCTGTACCTGCACAGGGCCTTTAGTGGATTCCACATCAGTTTGGAGGGGTGCAACTTATGCTTTACACATGTTTTTCACTGTGGTTTTCTGGCCAGGGACTGTGGTCAGAATGTGTATATCCGATGTGATTACTCTATGGTCTGGTCTTACCAGTGAGGGATACACTTCTCATCTTGCCATCCAGTACGCATGTTGCTGATTATCACATCCAGTATGCTTATCCCTCTTGTGGGAGTGGTACGTTGTTCCTGGGCATTTTGGTTTATGGATTCTGGGAACTTTTCTCCTACTGTGTTGGTGCTAGTATAATGCTCCCAGTGTATGTCTGGGTATTTTCAGTCAACCAATATAATGTGGTTTGGGGGGCTTGATATATTCATGTATTCCAACATAGACCAGGTGCAGTTCCTGGTGTTAGGACAGTAGTCTGCAGCAGGCTATATACTGGGAGGCGGTTTTAGCCATTGGTATTTGACCATGGCTAATCCATGCTGCTTCTTGTTGTGGTACCAACATGGGGGTGTGGTTATCCTTGATAATTATTGCTAGTCACCCTCCTTTTGTAGCTTGTTCCATGTTTTGAGGCTGTACAGCACAGTATGAGGTGTAACCTGGTAGTGTTAGGGTGCTGATGTGAGCCTTGACCCAGTTTTCTATTACAGGACTGACATCAACATTCTCCATACTGTGTGCGTTTACATTGCACGCATCTTGCTGTTTAGACTTCTGGCATTGGGTAGCATTACATCTAGGTTCCTATCCCTTGTGGTACCTATGAAGGTGGGTTTGTGTTTTGAGACTTACCTATTCATGGCACGCTGTGGGTACTGACAGCCTTTGCCAGTATCCATGGGGCCTGGACTGATAGGTGCACGCCACCCCTAGCAGGTGGTGCATCATGTCATGCTCAGCATGTCTTCCCAGGCTGAAACACATTGGCTCCCCTTTGACTAACTGCATTACTTCAGCCAGTTATTGCAATTGATCATCCCATCATCATTTTGTGCCTTCATGCTTGGTGAGGGTGGATGTTAGTCAGGGTCCTCAAGTGTGCATATAGTACATGGTGTTACATTACTTAACACATGGCATTCATGCCTCAGGTGGTGCTGCAGGGCTGCCTCTGTCAGATGCACATATTACACTCCCTGTACATGTTTGTGAGCAGGTCATGTCATTTTAGGCATCCCTGTTATTATTTGAGTGAGTCAGAGAGGGGTATCATTCCCAGGGCTCCTACTGAGCCAGTGTATGTGCTATGCGTTGCCTCTTTGCCAAGGCCAGGGCATACTGGGCACGCCTCCTTCTGCCTACTGGGGCAGGCTCAGGTTGTTCCTCCTCCGAGTCACGCTCTGCCTGTGATGGCCTTGGAAATGGTGGGGGGCTGTTTGGCCCAGCCCTATGCTGGTCCTGCTGCAGCTATTTTTGCAAGATCATATTATGTAGCATAGCACATACCATGACAATTTGGGTACATGTAGTTGGTGAGTACTGCAAGGCTCCACCAGATGTGTCCAGACACCAGAACCGTGACTTGAGCAGCCCAAACACACGCTCTATTACATTACGTGTTTGTGCGTGTGCCTCATTATGGCATTCCTGTTCAGGTGTGTGTGCGTTTCTGATGGGTGTCATCAGCCACGGCTCCAGTGCATAACCTGCATCCCCCACTAGGTGTCCGTGTGGGATGTCCCCATTGGCAAATGTCTGGTACAGCTGTGTCAAATGCCAGATGTGGGAATCATGGTAGCTCCCAGGGCAGCCAGCACACACATTCATTATTATGCCCTGGGCATCACGCACGACCTGGCAGTTGATGGAGGGGAAGCCCTTGCGGTTAATGTAGGCCCTACCCCGCTCACCGGCTGGTGCTTTGATGCGTATCTGCGTGCAGTCTATTGCACCCACTACCTCAGGGTATTCCGCTATTTGCTGGAAGAGACACATATTGCTGGCCAATACCTCATGGGCATTGGGGAAATATACATGATCACCGACATGTGCTGACATGGCATCCAGGAACTGGTGCAGTACCCTGGAGGCTGATGCCTGTGATATCCCCATCATATCACCAGTTAGTCTCTGGAAGGTACCTGTTGCTAGTATTCTTAGGCCAACACATACCTTGGTTTCCACTGGGATGGGTTCCCCTCTGTTGGTTCTGTGTGTGAGGCGTGGCCTGCACAGCCCGACTATTTGCTGAAAGAGCTCTCTGTCCACTCTATAGCGCTCTACTATCTCCAGCTCATGTAACCCATAGTAGGTGACCCTGGGCCTGTACACTCTTCTCTGTCTCCTCACTGTGGGTTGTCTGGCACCATCTGCATTGTCACCACCCTCAGCAAGTCGCTTATGTCTCATTATGACAGCTATGGCAGCCCCTAGCATTTCTGCTCTGAGTTCAGCTTTTTCAGTTTTCACTTCCAATAGCTTACTCCTGTCTTGCAGTGTCTCTTGAGAGAAACATCCTGCACTGCTGTTTGCAGAGTTTTAAGTGCTGGGCTGGGCTACTATTCTGCCTGTGTAATTGTCTGCTTCTAATTGTTTTCACCTGCTAGCTCCAGCAGTATTCCCTGCTAGCTTCCTACTAATTCTGTTGCTTCCTTTTTCCTTTCTGTTTCCTCAGGGGGGAGCAGCGTGCATACCAGCAGAAACACGCTCACAGTGGCTTACACGCGAGCACACATGCTTACACGGTTCAGGATCTGCCTATTCGGGTTAAAACGCGTGCACACCAGCGCAAACAGTGTTACAAATCTACCAACACGCTCCCACATGCTCCGTCTGCCTTACACGCGCGCACACTACCCTACTCGCGCTTCATGGCGTGCACACGTGTGCATGCACGTCCAGCAAGAAACTTTGGTGTAAGTGACAGTATACGCCTTCCATTTCTTGACTTTCCCATGCTTATCTTGTGGCACTCCTCTTTCCATGATCTGTGTCTGTCATCTGTCATGTAACACTGACCTCCAATGAATTGCATTTCTTTCTACCATTCCCCCCTGTGATGTCACCTATCTCCTACTCTATTCCTCCCCCTTATGTATCTCTTACACTACTCAGACTGTGCTCATTTGCTATGTGACTATGGGATTCAGTGTCCTAACCCTCATTTACATCAGATTGCCTACTAATGCTTAGTTACATGTCTTAGACTCAGCTTCTCCCCTTAGCAACCACTACACGGTGGCCATGTTGTTTTTGGTCTGCTGGTCCCTGCATTGTCATTCCATGTATTGCATAAAACCCACATTTGTGGGTTTATAACCTTCATTTTTATGTTTTATACAGCGTAGCCCATTTGCGCGGGACTGCGCTGCAAAAAAAAATTATATTTTTTTAATATTTGCATCGGGGTACCTTGCCAATGGCCACATATTTGGCCATTGGCATGCTGCCTGACACATATGCACCCTTTATTTGGAGCTGACATGGCTCCATTGTGATTTTTGCAGAAACGTACTCAGTTGTCAACTGAGCACATTTCTGCAGCTAAAATAGCTCTTACACGGGCTGCTTTCTGTTTTGTGGATCGCTACTCTACCTCATTTGCATGCCTTTCAGCTGCAAGTGAGGTATTTAGCATATCCACGCCCAGTCAGTGTAAGAGACGTTTTAGCTGGTCTCTTACATGGAGTTTCGGGCTGTTCCTGGATCGCGAGGCTTGCATGGAGTGTTACACGTCTCTTACACTCCGTGCAAGCCTTCGTGAATCCTGCCCAATGTTAGGAAAAGGGTGTTACATAAAGTAATGTGTAAACATGTAGGGTTGGGGTTAGGGGCAGTGAGAGGGTTATGGTTAGAATACATAAGTACGGATGAACTGACAGCATGAAAACACTAAAAGTACAAAAACACTACAGCAGAAAACCACTTATAAGACACTGTTCAATAAATGTATGCAAATTGTGTAACTCCTTATTTGGCAGAAATTTGCACAATTAATGTAGGCCACTAAGTCAGTGAGAACATTATTCTAATATAAAGAAACACACAAAAAATGGATAAAAAGAATATGTGGTAGTCTGTGTGGTTTGTATTACATATGAAACCTCTTAAACTGTAGGATCAGAAAACCTCAATTAATGACTTGTGGCTTTGTCATCTTTCATGAAACTGGTACACCAGATCCCTGCTATTCTGTGTGTGTGTGTGTGTGGGGGGGGGGGGGGTGCACACGTGCGTGTTCTAAAAATAGCTATAGGTTGATTATGTCATCCCAAAAATCATCAGCTGAAGAAACCAGTCCTATTTCTCCCATAGACTTTAATGGCAAAAGTAGTAAAACTATCAACCTAAACATAAAACACTTCTACAAAATAGTAATGTAAAACACAAGTAAACCAGAACGGAAAAGCAGCTGAAATCACACCATTCATTAAACAACCATCAGCGTTAGGTTAAAAACTTCTTCTTTATTCCACAAAATGACAGAAAAGGACGAAATGAGCGCTTTCACGTATGCACCATACGCTTCATCAGATTTCATTGTTCATTAAAGCAGCTCAGTTTAAATAGTGTCATCTATAATTCAATTAACACAATTACTTTACCAATTAATGACATCTCTGCCTTTTTCTAAAAGGTATAGCTGACTTCTAAGACAGTATTAAATATATGTTTGTTAAATACAACAAAGCCTAACAATTCATTGATATAGCGTCTATATATTATTAAATTAAATTGATTCATGACATATATCAACCTAGATGCAATGTCAAATTTTAAAATAATAGAAATAAAAATAAGAATAATAATAAAAATAATTATAATTTCTACCCTTCATTGTTAAAACCGCTAATCAAGCCAGTAATATCCACATTCAACAATTCATGTTTACATCCTATATGCTATAAATCAAATGAACTATATCAGATAAAACATCTGGATGAACATGATGGATGTATTGTATTAATAAAGTGCTAGTGCCTATAAATTATTACAAAAGACCCTATAAATATATATATAAATATAATGTAAATAAATATGTTTAAAAGCAAACTCCTGTATTATTGAAGTATGAATATATATCAGTAAATACATGAATGAATCAATAATAACAAACCAATCAATGTATATGTAATATGTCTGCATGAATATATATAACTGTTAGATCCTAAGAATAAGTAACATATGTATATTAGCCATATTAGTTCTTTCTTAGCATGGGTTTCATGGGGACATATTGATTCAAACCAGGTGGATAATGTGCTTTCATCTTTAATATCCAGTATAGTTCTCTTTGTTCAAGTATATTAACCATGTCTCCCCCATTTCTATCTTTTTCAATAATTTGTAGAACCCTAAATCTAAAGCTATGTGTTCCATATTGCTTTATATGTTTTGCCAAAGCATTGGTTTCATTATTTTTCTTTATATCATATACATGATTGTATATTCTCTTCTTAAATTCTCTTTTGGTAAGTCCTATGTAGAATGCTGAACAATGTTCACAAGTTGCTAAATAAATAACACTGCAGGTGTTGCATGAGGCATAGAAACTGGGTCTAAACTCATAGTTCAGAACAGGATGTGTAAATTTCTGAGTTCCTGAAATAAATTTACACATATTGCATTGATTACATGCAAAAGTTCCCATATTCATATTAAGCTCTAAATCCGTGGTCATTTCTTTCTTGTATGTTTTGCATAATAACCTCTTTAAATTCTTGTTGTTCCTGTATATAAACCTAGGAGTTTCCCCTACCAATCTTGCTGTTCTGTCGTCTATTGTTAACACCTGCCAATGTTCTTTTATAGTTTCTACAATTCTCTTGTTGTCATTGGTATATGTGGTAATGAATTGCATTTTTTCTTGGTATCTTGGATAAGATTTTTTATTATAGCTCCAACAACCTCTCTCTATCTGTAATGTATCAGGAGTGTCTGTTGTTCTGATTACTTGTTCTCTTATCTCTTTAACCATCCTCTTATTGTAGCCCCTCTCCATAAATAGTTTCTCCATCAGATCTGCTTGGGCTCCCAGGTCTAAATGTCCTTTGCATAACCTATTTAATCTGGTGAATTGACTTCTTACTATGCCACTAAAGACATGCCTAGGATGCATGCTATCAAAGCTAAGTAATGCATTCTTCCAGCAACTTTTTCTGTATATGCTAGATGTAATTTTCCCTTTATCCATCTTCAGATTCAAATCTAAGAAATTTATTTCAGTGTATGATGCCTCCATTGTGAATCTTAAGAAACTCGTGCTTTCTAGATATTGCAAAAAGCTCTTAAACTGTTCTCTTGTGCCTTCCCAAATTATTATTATATCATCCACAAATCTGGAATATAGGATAATTTTCTTATATAAATCATTATTAAATAGATGTTCTCTTTCCCACCAATTAACAACCAAATTCGCATAGGTATTAGCGCAGGGTGTGCCCATGGCAACACCCCACTTCTGTAAATACATTTGATTCGAAAAAGAGAAAACATTGTTAGAAAGGACTAGATCTAGTAATTGACATATTAATATGTTCTTGTTACGACTGATTTCAGGGTAAAACTGAAGCAATTCTCTAATGTACTGTATACCTTCATCATTACGGATACACGTAAATAAGCTTTGTATATCTAATGTGACAAACAAATGTTCCCCATGTATCAGTTCTACATTAAGATTATCAAGTATTTCCAACAATTGATAACTGTCCCTTAAAATAGTGGGAATCTGATTCAAAATAGGTCTCAAACTCTTTTCAAGATATAATGAAATATTTTGTGTTGCCCATCCTTCACCATCCACTATGGGCCTGATGGGGGGTGGGAGTATATCCTTATGCATTTTGGGTAAGGCCTTAATATATGGTATCCGTGGAGACTCTATAGTGAAAAAATCATATAATTCTTTATTGATCTGGCGGCATATTAACATATCATACAGCTCTTCCTTAATTCTATTCAAGATTTCAGAAAAAAATGTATCAGAAATCTCAGTATATGTGTTTGGATCACTTAGCATCAAAAGCATAGATGTATTGTACTGTTCAGTGTTAAATATCACTATGCCTCCCCCTTTGTCAGCAGGTCTGATAATAATGGAGGGTTCTTCAATCAATTTCTGTAGTGATAACCTTTCATTCGTATTCATATTGAAATACAGACATTTTCTATTCCCTTTGTAGAAATATTCATAAAAACTATTTTCACAGAGTTGGACAAAGCATTCTACATGAGCTGGTAAGGGTGGACAATACATACTTTTTCTCTTGCAACATACAGTATTACTTTCATTATCTAAAACCTTTTGCTTTTGATCATAAAACATCAATTTCAGCGCTAACTTACGACTAAAAGTCCTTATATCAATCAAAATGTCTTGTAAACAACTGGCTTGCGAAGGGACAAATGATAAGCCTCTGTTTAAGAGGCTAATTTCAGAATCACTTAATACATAACTAGATAAATTAAAAAATAAAGAAGTATCATTTACTGTCTTTGGCGTCGCCTTTGTTGCCCATTCTCTTCTGAAAATTTCCGTTTGCATTTGTCCCAGCTCCTGGATCTCTCTCTGGGTACTGTTGGTTTCCTTATGGAATAAGGTAAAAAAAGGGGGGCGACTGCATGGCTCTTCAAAATCGCTCCATTACCCGAAAAACTGGTATCTTGATTCACCTTATCTGCCTCTTGGTTGGGCAACGGAGTAGAGGCAGATGTGTGTGTCACTAAATCCACCGTGTCCGGTGGAGTAATAAAGGCACTATCAGAAGTTCTAGTGCTTGAAGTGTTGACTAAAGTGGTGTTGTGCATTCCATGTTCTTGGTTATCGGTAGTGCTATCCATAGGTTTCAGTGTTCTCTCATTGTGTATAGCTGTACCTTCATGGTTTGCGTAACGCGGCCAAATGAACACATGACCTTCTGCAAAATCGTGATGGTCACGCTGCAATTTCCGTTGTTTAACTAGTTGCAGTCTATTACTGTAGGATTCAATCTGGGTATATAAGGCATTTAATTTTCTTGTACAAAGTTCATTATTGAACGATTGGCGAATTTCATGGTTCAATTTGTTTGCATTGGCTAATAGTTCTTGTTCGAGAGGCATGAAGTGGTCTATAAGCAATTGCATGTACTTACGGCTGGTGCCTAGGTTGATTCTTCTTCTACAAAATATTAGCACAGTCATGACACCCAAAAATATTAAGATCTGATGTTGTCAATTTTCATTCATTCCTCAACAATTGGATTCATATCCAAACCTTGGATCCAACTCGACCGTTACTATAAGTCATGGCCAACTGAAATTCAAGCTCCTCCCTACCCACAATGCACCAACCCCTAACATACCTCAGATCTCATTTGCCACTTTTTGCAAATATACATGGTTAACTTTGTTCTCCAGCAAATTTAAAGATAAGTTTGATTTGAATATATTTTTTTCTTTTTTTCCTGTTGCTCCCTTTGTACAATTAGTGTATTTTTCGAATACCATTGCTGGTGATTTTTTCCTTTTAAAATCTCCATTTATTAAAAATTAAACACTTCTCTTTTCTGTAACTTTCTCCTGTTACACCATTGGTGTATTCTCTCCTACCATTGTTGGTAGTTTTTCTCATTTCCTCCTTACCCTTTATATATATAAAAATAATTTTTACTATCTTTGTTTTTTCAAAATTTCAAAAAAAAGGCTTCAAAAAGTGCAGAAAGTGTGGCCAAAAGCTACCTTATTTGGATGCTCATGATATTTGCATCTATTGTTTTGGCCCAGAGCATCTTAATGTAGAATGCAGTACTTGCAAAAACTTTAGTCCGATAGCAATAGCAGACATTAAAAAAAAGCTGGTTTAAAAGGACTTCTTTTTCATAAGCCATTGCTGGGGTTCAAGCTCCTAAGATCATTTCCAAGGAGGCTACAGTAAAAAACAGAATAACATGAAATAACAGACAAATTTAGATTTTGATAAAGTCCTGCTCTGTGAGGATGAAAGCACTAAATAAAGTGGAATAACAAGTGATTCTGCCTCATGTTTCCACCTTTTGTGAGGCTACATAAAAGTCCCCAAAGAAGCCAGGATCTTCAACTCTGTCCACAATGGAGCTGCCACAAAAGAAATTCAGGTTGGATCTGAAGCCTTCTGGCTCGAGCACTTCAACAGAATCCCCTAAAATGTCCTTGGATCGGAGTATGTCGGATCCTAAATCACTCCCTCAGACCCGATATGCTCCCTCCATAGACCCAATACTGTCTTGGTTCCCCATCTTCCTTCCTAGAGAGATGGTGCCCCAAATCACTAAATCACTGTCAGTTGTTTCATTTCGTTCTTCCAGGAGTCTCACTGAAGCCAATGTGGATAGAATGGTGAGAAAGCTTCTCTCAGCACAGATACAGATGGGGGTTCTCCCACCTTCTACCCCTTCAGGTCAGGAAGCCTTGGTCAGCTTTACCCTTCCAGTATTGGTTCCATCTCCAGTTCGACACTTTGTTTCAGAGTCCTTGGACGTGAATTTGCTGAGACCATCTAGATCGGATCTGAGGATCGTTGTGTTCTCAGATCCAAGGTTTTCTCTGACTGCCCTGGCTCCAATGAGTTTGAAAATCTTGAACATCGCACTTCTCCTTTGAAATTCTTTTTTTGCAGGTGCAAGCAACCCCCCCCCCCCTGAACCAACAAATTTATATATACCAACTCCGAGATATCCATACCTCAGAGAAAAGGGAATATTTTGGGAAATGGTTATTCGGATTTGGTATATATAAGTCTGTTATTTCAGCCATTCAGTCTGCATTTTCATAGCGGGTCCTGACATTTCAAATTGTTACAAAAGACTCGACAAAATATGAGTGAAACAATAGCCAATAACAAACTGCTGGAACTCACTTGACATAAACTGTATACCATTTTCTGTAAGCTGTTCAATGGGTAGACCATGCCTTGAGTACACTGTTTAGAACCTGGCTATGATTTACTGCCTAGTTATACTTGATACATAGATTATTTCTATGCCACAAGAGAAATAATCTACTACTATGAGGTAGTTTTTGTCTTTAAATTCAAATACGTCAGTAACTGTCTTTCACCATGGGCCTTTTGGTAATGATGTGGGAATAAGTGGCGCTTGTCTCAGTGATGGTTTATGCCCAACTCAGAAATGCAGAGCTAACGCTTGGACACCAGGTATATATATATATATATATATATATATATCTACATATATATATATATATATATATATATATATATATATCTACATATATATATATATATATATATATATATATATGTGGGTGTGTAGACAGATGTATCTATATATATATATATATATATATATATATATATATATATATATATATATATATATATATATATATATATATGTGTGTGTGTGTGTGTGTGTGTGTGTGTGTGTGTGTGTGTGTGGGGAGGGGTGTGTATACAGATGTGTATACAGATATATATATATATATGTGTGTGTGTGTGTGTGTGTGTGTGTGTGTGTGTGTGTGTGTGTGTGTGTGTATGTGTGTGTTTATATACACTATATTTTTTTCTCACTCTCTCCTATCTCCCCACAGCTGGCCATCAACTGCCTCCAGCTCCTCTCCTCATTCATCAGGTCTACAAAACCTACCTTAGCCTCTCCTGGGCTCAATCTAACCCATGTCCAAGGCCAGTGAGGAAGTAGAGGTTGCTAGGTCAGACATAATTCTGTTGCAAAGGAGTGTGCCTTAACCTCCACCACCCCCCTGTTGCTGCTGTGTGAGCTCTGCTGCCTATGGGAGGTCCATGTGCACTTCTGCACATGCACAGTCACATGACCAAGTGGTATACCACTTGCAGCATGAACCTCACAAGGTTCATAATGTTGCTACTGCAATGAGCCTAGGCAGTCCCTACCAGAATCATACCTCTCAACTGTACAGATTTTTGCAGAATGTCCACATTTTTCCTCAAATATTTAGTCTGTTCATCATACACTGCCTGTTCTAATACTATTAATATTTTCAGGAGTTTGAACCATCACAGGACTTCCCAAATTAGCTTTCTTGGGACTTTGTCATATGCTTTCTCCAAGTCTAGGAAGGTCCATTTGAGCTCTTTCCTCATGTCTAGATTCTCCACTATCTGTTTCACTGCAAACATTGAGTCAATTGTGCTGTATCTTGATTTGAATCTGAAGTGGTCATCTCCTATCTTACATTCTATGTGTATTCATTTATCCATCACCTTCTCCAGCACTTTCATGTTGATTTATACATGAAAGATCCTACATTACTATTTCTGGGTATCCAAAATCTATTTCAAGTGGAAGTTATTTTAATTGTAAGACCATGTGGGTAATTTATGTTGCTAAGTGTATATCTTGCAATACTTTTTGTCAGGAACACTGAAAGGCATTGAGAAAAAAGAACTTCTGAACACACAGTATTTCTAAAAAACAATAAAAAATAATGCCTTTTAGAAACATTTCCTTATTTGTAAGAATTTTAAGAAATTTTGGATAAATAAAGAGGTAATGTGTCAGGTGGGGGAATATGGGGGTGTTTGAGTTATAGACATGGCTGGTTTAATATGCATGCAAATATATATAATATAAATTAAGGCTGTTTTCAGCATGTAGTTATATTTAATAAAGTATACTTATTAATAACTGTTTTAAGGCAATGATAATGGCGTATTTTTATACATTATGAATGGGTCACATGAGCTTAGAAGTATATCACTTGACTGTATCTATGCTTTTTACATGGTGTGCTGGTCAGTTTATGTTTATTCTAATGACTTTATCATTGTGTAGATGAAAGTGCTAAATAATCAGTTTTATTCTCTTTTGAGAATGACAGTGGTTTGATTCCTGTATATTGCCCACATTTTGAATGTACCCTTTGTTCTTGTATACTAGTATTAGAATGCCTATTCTCCAATCATCTGGAAAATGCCTTTCTCTCCATATTGTAAAGTGCATCTTAAGGAGCCATTTCTCCCATAACTCACCAAACTCTTAATCATATCTGCTGTGACCTCATCTGACCCTGCTGCGTTCCCTGACCTAATTTTCCTTAGTGCTGGTCTTACTTCGATGGTGGGTACTCCGTCTTCTTCATCATTGCCTGACCATGGATTAGTATAGCTTCTGTAGAGTTTTCTTCATTCAGCAGCTGTTGAAAATACTTCTTTTATTTGCCTTTAATATTTTCTGGACCTGCGAGCAGATTATTCGTGTCATCCCTTATGAAGGGTGTGTGACTATCTTCTTTATCTTTGTCTTTGCCTTGCAACATGAGTCATTTTCCATAAGCTGGTAGAGCTTCTCTGACACCTTACTATTTGCTACTATAACTGCTCTCTTAGCTTCTTTGTAGCTAGCCAGTATTCATCCCTTAGCCAGGTGCATATTTCCCATCTCCCACTTCTTCCTGCGCGCCTTTCTTTTTATAACTTACTGGACTTCTGCATTCCACCATCAACTTTATTATGTACCTTATAGGTCAGAGTAGACTGACTTTGCCCACACAGCTGTTTTATAGTCTTTATACATACGGTTTTAAAGTACTGCAATTCTTAAGTCCACCTGTTTCCTCTTCTTTCTAAGATACTAGTGCCCAAGTATTTCCTTGAAATCCTGTCCTTTCACTCCAATGTTCAGGTCTTCAGCTTAGTCTTTGTTGACTTTAGAACCTTCTCTGACCACTGCTTACAGCTGATTGTGACCAGTGGTTCATACTGGGGGCAAAAAGTTTCCCCGGCTATGATTTTGTGATCTCTAATTCTACCTCTGTGCCCATTCCTGGCTAGGAGGAAGTCTACCAGAGTTGCTCAT
This sequence comes from Protopterus annectens, assembly GCF_019279795.1. Classification (NCBI taxonomy): domain Eukaryota; kingdom Metazoa; phylum Chordata; order Ceratodontiformes; family Protopteridae; genus Protopterus; species Protopterus annectens. The sequence continues at coordinate 1,854,179,856 of NC_056735.1, read as the reverse complement.
TGTCTATTCTACTATGTGATCTTACAACAATCGTTCCTGGTGAATCATGTATTGGCCACCAACAAGTCATTTGCCAGACAAAAGTCTAGAATGGCCTTTCCTTCATTATTCCTGTTGCCTCACAGAGTCCTTATATCCTGTTCTGAACATCCAGATATGAGCATTCGGGTCCCCCACTGCTTTTACTGCCTGAATGTGCTCTTTTTCTCACCATCACAACCCTGCTGTGGAGCATAGGGTGAAATAGTGAATGCTTTCCTGTCTTTACAATGGAATCTGAATGTTGTGAGTCTATCAGTCATTTTGATGACATGCCTCACTTTCTTCAGGAGACTGTCTCTCTCCCTCATTGCAATTCCCTCATGTGTTTCTAGTCTGTCCTCCCTTGAGTAGTAAACTGTGTATCCCAAGCTAAATGACATGGTTGCACTGCCCTTCTACCGTGTCTTCTGGATACACAGGCTGTCTAACCTCCTCCTTAGCATTATGTTACATGTTATGTTACAGTCTGTTCTGAAATTTACTGTCGTTTATGATAACTTTTGTAGTCTTCTCTTTTCTGGAGCTTTTCTCCCTGGGCCTCAACTAAAATGGGATTTAGCTCAGCTGGAAAATCAGGGTAAATAAATAAATAAAATGTCCATTTCCAAGCTACATTCTGTCAGGGAGCCAATATTCAGTGTAGCAATCCTTAGTTTCTTTTTGGCAGGTTAATTGATTGTATGTCTAGCTTTTGCTCAGCTCAGCTATCCTAGCCTGAGTAACTGGCTACCAGCTAGCCAGTAGCTTATTGACCTAGGGCTGCTGGGCTTTATGGTGGGCACACACTAGCCAATAGGGGGGACATAGATCCCACAGGCCCCACCCACTGTTAGCCAGTGGCGACTGGTGACCTCAAATTAAAGGGGGGCTGCAGGAGTCAGTTGAATGGGTGGGGTCAATTAGAAGGGGTGTGGCCAACCAGAAAGGGGTGGAGCTATGCTCAAAACCACAACAACTGGAACTTTAATTAAAAACGCTGCCTTGGGTGCCAAACCATCATTACGAGAGTCCAATCAAGACAAAATGAAGTGTAGAAGAAAAAAATATTTCAATGCATTGGCTACATGAAAACTTGAACCACAAAACGGGGACTCAACTGACTATGAAAACCAACCAAAAAATACAGAAAGTCAGTACGAGGAAAACCGCAACTACGCAAACACGATAAGCTGCTAAAACTCTTCTTTATTAACGTTATCACAATGCACATTAACATTTTTGTCATTCCACTTGCTTGACTTTATCAGATGAAAACTTACTTAATATCTAGATGGAAACACAAAGGTTGTGAGGCATGAAAAAATAAATTGCTTTTTAAATACATTACTGGAATGCCCGTCAAAATCAAGTATAAAATAAAACAAGCAGCACTCAGCTCAAACCACTTCTCCTTGCACTGCAGTTCTAATTATAAAATATATTCAGCTTTATAAAATTACCAAGTAACATGCTGAAAGTAGCAATCTCTGTGATACCCCCACTTGTAAAAATGTTTCTTATCCCAAAAAGACCGGCTGCCTGTCAACAACTATCTACTTGTTTCATGGGGAACACATGATCAAAGTAAAAAATGAACAGCGAGCAAGAAACAAGCTCAAGATAAATTGCTTAAAGGATTACTGCACAGGTTATGGACCACACATGATAGATTGGCATTCTGTTTAGTTTACGGGTAAAGCCTGCAAAGATAACTGCAAGTCTCCAACAAATGTAATGAGCTTCAGAAAATACTGTAATCCTGTCCTTTATTTCAAATACTGTCATATGCATTTCAATACCTAAGGCTTATAAGTTATCTAGTTATGTAAATATTCTCCGCATGGCAACAATGAAAAGGCTTTCAGTGTTGGTAATTCTTTAACAGTTGTTGTGTCTTTCAGCTTTTTCCCGGTTAGGGGTCGCCACAGCAGAACTCCGATCCGCTAATGATTGGTAGTTGATTTTTACATGCCGAGTTACCAGCCCTGATCCACAACCTTCAACCAAGGTATGCCCATTCACGTATGTCTGCATGCAGAAGACGCTCTAGCTGAGAATCGAACCAGACAGCATCTTACTGTGAGGCGACAACGCTACCACAGCACCACCACTGCGGGTACTTATTAAAGCTTACTTGCATCTTATAATCTCTGACAAGCTTACCTGATGGTCAATAAAGCATTGCTACTTTAATACAGAGCAACAGGGCACTGCAACAGCATGCATTTTCTAAATAATAAGAAGCATAAATCAACAGTATAAAACTATGACAGAAAACCAGAACATTCTGCAAAATCAAGGACAGATGAAAAGCCATGGTCGTACTTGTGGTCTACCTTGGATGGGGGAATACTCTGCACACTTACACTGCATAACTGCTCCTTGCTTTGCTTGGACACATCCAGAGCCACTACAATGGGGAGTGGGGTGCAACAAGTAGGTCACAGTTTGAAATGTCTCTGGCTGATGGTGATAGCTCTGACACTCATACCTCTCAAACTCAGAGCAAGAAATCTGGACAAAGCCATACATAGAAGTGGGACACAGGCCCAAAAATAAAGACAATGTTTAAATATTGCTCTTATAAACTTCGAAAGATAATAGAATAGTAGTAGGTCTTGCATTAGTATGAATTTTTGAAGGGTATGAAATCTGAAACACAAATGTCTGCCATTATTTTCTAACTTCAGTCTTTAATGATTTGCTACTAATTTGCCAGAAAACCACAATTTTATGAAAAACAGACCAAAAATGTTATGCAAAAATATAAAATTGCCACACAATACAGCTGGGAACCTGTCAAAGAAGGAACACCTTTTTAAAATTAGTACTGTTAACTTGAGTAGTTGACAAAATAAGATCATCTACATGCATTTCTGAAATAAAGGTAATCTATAACTCTGATCATTACAGTTATTTATAATTGTAAACCCTCCATGTTTTCTTCTAAAATTGCCATTTTACAGAGGGATTATTAGGGAGAGAGCAACATTTTGAGCCAAAATTGGGGACAGTTGAGAGGTTTGGATATTCCTAATTCTATAAAGCGATTTATTTGCACGTACCTCTCAGCCTCTTAATGCAGGAAATCTGGACAAGGCCAAATATATTGGGGGAACATGCAAACAGTACTAAAAGTTGTTCTTGTATAAACTTAAGACAGTTGACAGAATAACAGGTCTTGCTTTAGCATGCATTTTTCTGAAGGTTATGACATCTGAAACTCAATGTCTGTCATTATTTAGTGACTTCATTCCTAAATGATTTGGCAGAAAACCACAAATTTTATGAGGAACAAACCAAAAATAAGAAGCAAAAATCTATTCATTCTGCAAAATTCTGGACAGTTGAGAGGTATAGTTTAGCAGGGGCTGTCTGAGTTTGCTGCCCTTCCCCCTTCACAAAATCAGGGTCGAATGGAGCATCCACCCTGCAACCATTCCAATGTCCCATTCCCTGGTTATGTTGCCCTATTTGCCATAAACACTGTAATGTGCATACTGCTTTACTTCTGCGATATGGATTTCATTTGAAAGTTTTATTTTATATTTTACAGCATAAACCCTAATAGATATCTGCTAAACAAAGCAATGCAGTCTCACAATGAAAATAGACTTAGGATTAAAACTTCTCTGCCCTTGAAACTCACATTCATTGAAACAGCATTGAAACCCACATTCAAAGAAAATACATTTTGCCAGTGGCAGATAAAGATTAATTTTGGGCTGTTTTCAAATCATAGGCCCCTTGAACACTAAACATACACATGCTCTTTGATACACCTTCCTGACTATATCTAATTATATTCCTTGTACAATACAGTACAGTTGTTAGAGGGCATTTTAAATTTATTGTTTTGAACATTTTTCCAGTAAACAATGAAACAAAATGCATGCGCCAATAATGACAAAACTGCCCAATTCAGAACATTTCCATCATAAAAGTCTACTCAAACTTCAACAGTCCACCCGTATCAGTAAATATGCACAATCTCTGAAGAAGTAAAAGCCATCTAAATAATTCCACATTAAAGAAATCTGTTAACAAATGAAGAGCTTACTGCTAGCAAACAACTTTATATGTAATTGTTTCATCTACAAATAAAGTGCCTGTTGCCCTTGAGGAATAAATTGCTTATGTTGCATTAAAAAAATTATAACGCTAGTAATATCGCAATAGGGAATGGATGGCAAACTGATAACAGGTTCATAGTTACTAGGTATCTTCAACAAAGAGGACTACAACATCCATCCCCTTTAGAACAGAGTACAGTATCAGCAATGGATCTACCTACTGTGGGAGTAGAACCTACAGCCTTCTGCATCAAAAGCAAGTACATTACCTGTTGTGTTATTTACAATGTAAGCAGACTCAGCATAAGCAGCACTAAACGTTTGTTCCCCTGCAGCTCTCAGCTCCTTGTAAAATCTACTCGACACTCAGCTCTATCTCTGAACTTTGCAGCACAAGAAATCTGGACAAAGCCAAAATTTATTTGGGGGAGGCAAAAGCCCAAAAACCAGGGACACATTATAAACATTGCTTGTATAATGTTGGAAAGTTGCTAGAATAAAATGCTGTGTTACCACCATACATTTCACTGCCAAGTATTGAACCCAGGTCCTTGTGCAAAACAGCAAGAGCAACATACCACTATGCCAAATCATCTATTTTTATGAAAGAAAGGAAGACTGAATCTTAAATGGCTACCATTTAGTGAATTCAGTTCACACCATAGCTGTCAACATCTTAGCACAAAACACCTGAACAAAGCCAATAATGGGGGAATACAGCCCCCAAAAACATTCAATGAGTTCAGTTATCACCATAGCTCTCAACCTTGGCACAAAAATCCTGGATGAAGCCAATAATGGGGGAATATAGTCCAAAAAATAGGGACAAATATCCACTGAGGACACCAGAGCAAACCCACACAAACGCCAGGAGGACATGCAGACTCCACACAGAAGGCACCCCAGCCAAGAATCAAACCAGACAACCCATAGCTGTCAGGCAACACTGCTACCAATGCACAACTGCACTACTGTCTGTTTTAAGTAACAAAAATACAGAAACCACAGATTTTATGAGGAACAGAACAAATATGAGGCAAAAATCTGCAAATGTTTTAGAAATGGTGGTGGGTAGGGAATTCAGGCTCTTGTCACTTGGGGCCAAGGTACAGGGTTCAAGCCTTATTCTCTACCCACCACCATGAAGCAACTGGGGCATTTCATACACACACACACACACACACACACACACACACACACACACACACACACACACACACACTGCCATTGCAATGATTACCACCTACCTGTCTCCAGAACAGCCTGCCATGCATGCGATCCTGTATGCTGCAGCTGTGGCCTCCCACTATTTTCCCGATCGGTCCTCCATACTGGCCTGACAAAATTTGATCCTGTACTCAGCAGCCCGATCAGTCCTTCATACTAGCCCGCGCATGCTGTGGTCTCAGTCTCCCATGAGTGGAGCCTCCTGCTATTAGTCCAGCCTGTGGGTGATGCAGTCTGGTGACCTTCCAGTTTGTGGAGTCATCACTGCACAGAGCTCTGGGTTGGAAGGGTGGAGTTAACTCCCTTCCCTATCTGGACTGCCTAACTGAGCAGTCTGGAGCTCAGGAATGCCTGAGAATGTGGAGTCCAAAATATTTTTTTATTTTTATATGTTCTACGGTGGGGGGACTGGGGACTTTATTTTATGCATTCTACAGGTGGCGGACCCATTTACAGGTGGGAGGGCTGCAGTCCCATAGCATGAGCCGCCTCTGCTGCTAGCACAGGTCCCTGGCAGAGGTCAGAGTAGTCTGGGTCCACATTCCACTTAGCACTGACAAATAGCCAATTTAGCAACATTAATCAATGAGACCAAGTCAGCTATAGCCAATTTTTAAACTGCTGAGTGTCTAGTTCAGCAAGCAATATGTGATCCATTTTCACCTACCTACATGATACAGCACAAGACAGTGGTTGGTCTACACAACTCTTGCTCTGATAGGCACCACTTATAGTTGGTGCTGCTGCCCATGGCCCCACAGAATTTTAGGTGTACTTAGTTGGCATACCTCTCAAGTTCAGTTGGGGATGTTGGATTTGAACCCAATGCCTTCCATCGTTGAGGTGTAAACACCTGGCATGTTTTTGGGAGATGGGAGAAATCCCAACAGTCATGGGCACAGCATGAAAACTTCACACAGACAGTGACCAATGATAAGGATCAAACCTAGTACCTTGTGTCTGGGAGGCAAATAACTTAGCCATCATGCCAACCATGCCCTTACTAAGGTAGAAATTAAACTCCTCATGGTGAAAGAGTTCAACATTGTTATTCAGTTATCCTCCTCCTTGATCTCACAGTAACATTTGATGACTTCCTGGACCTATGTATGCATGAAGGACCATGATACTGATGGATCAATAGTGAACTTAGTGTGGTTTGTCTACAACCATTCCCATAGCTTGCTTGTCTCTGGAGGCATATACAGAGGATCATCTTAGAATATCATCCTCAAGCTTCCCCAAGCTCTCTTCTGCAGTGCATGGATCTTTCGTGACTAGGTTACTGTTCAAAGTGCATATGCATATCTTCAAAAGAAATATTTGAAGTACCATTTTTATACTGATAATAACTTTTTATTCCTGCTGTTCCATCATGTTGTCTATTTAATTCACCTGAAAGAAGTTTGGATGGTGTCATTTTTCTGGATGAGGAATAATTATCTGAATTTAACCATTTCAGAACTGTGGCAATAAGCATTCATGTGAGTTTCATGTCTTACGTAGCTCCTACATGAATGCAAATGTGATTATTGAAAACTAAACTCAGTGCTTAGTTACTATTAAATAAAGTGAGAGGGACATACCTTGTCCAGGTTTTACAATACTTCGTATAGCCTCCCAATGAGATTTACCTGCCCAGTTAACAGGCAATGTAGAATATCTCTCCTTTAATTTCTTGAGTGTTGCCTCCTCTTTCTGTAGAAAGTTTTAAAGAACAAGAAAAAAATAGTTATTTTATATTAAGGGTATCATCAATGCGCAAAACATGATGGATTTTCTACTGTTGTCATCAAAGATTTGATATGTCCCACAGAACAATGACAACTGGCAAACATACATACTTGCATGATTTAAAGTATATAAGGAAACTCATTTTGTTAACTTATTTGATTATGTAGTATTTTATTGTTTCAGTTGTTCTACACTGTGAATTTATGATATAATTTACTGCATCACATTTTATTTCTCTATGCTATAAATATTTTTTACATTTCACTGTTATGTTTAGTGTCAGCTTTCATGTGTTAACAATGATATCTTTTCTGTCTACTCAAAAAAAAAATAATCACACACACCTACAATGTGTCTCAAGATAATATTCCAGCTAGAATGAATGATAGAAATATCCCTGTAAATTACTACAATCTTGCAATTTTCAATGATAAATTGACAATTTATGGGCACAATGCTGCACATAGCAGATCAATTAAAAGCTTTTTTAACATTTAATAATCAGCTAATGTTTCTGATGTCATATTTCCACTGAACTACCGACATCTATTTTCAACTGTGTTTTATTTTCATACTAGGCATTCAAGAAACTTCTAGTGCTCTTCCTCTCTAGCACCTCCAAGAAGTCATTTCCAAACAACGGTTTACCAAATAGCCTTAAAAAATAACGAAACCTTGTTTATTTATTTATTTATTTATTTATCTTTGTTTACTGGGAAAGTCTGGCTGGGTAAATCCCATTTTCAGTGGAGGCCCTGGGAGAAAAGCTCAGTTTGTTTACATTGCATTATACTTAGTTCCAGTTAAACGCAGAGCAGTTACATTTCTATTTACTTTTATACAAATACAGTAGTTACATGTATACATTCTAAGATTTTACAGAGGTAGAAGTTACTAAGGAGAAAGCACACATGTAATTTAGTGGATTTTACATGCAGCAGTTACTTATAAAAATAATTTTATCATTTCAGTGAGAGGTTGAGAGTATTCTGTTTACGAAGAGTATTTGGGGAGTATTGTATGGTAAGCACAAAGTCTTAACCTGGTGATGAGCTTGTGCAGGGCCAGGATTGGTTAAAATGTTGTTTAGGCAGTGGTTTAAAACTATTACGCTTGTCACAATTTTATTTGTGTGGGGATACTATTCCAGAATTTTGCAACATATCATTAGTATGAGTGAGTCTCCTGCAACATTATTTGATTTATTTGTGAGTAGTAAGAACATGTTTCTAGAACAGAGGTCCCTTGCTGGACAGTAGGGCAGTAATAAGTTTTGTAGTGCAGGGCATTTTTCTGGATGATGAAGAAGTTTGTGTGCTGTAGTTAGTTGTGAGTATGTTAGGTAGTTGTATTGTTCAAGCCAGTTTAATTGCTTTAAACTATGACAATGGTGGATCCTATGACAGAGATTGGTGGCAAATCTAGCTATTTTATTGTAGCAGGAAGCAGGTTTGTTAGGATAGGAGCAGCGTATAAGAGAGTCACCAGTAAGAACGTGGTGGCTAGAGTTTTTCTTGCAGTATTTTTAAGGACTCCATTGATCCTATAAAGGGAGCCTAATTTCTGGTGTGTAGCTTTAATAGCGTGCAGTATATGCTGGTCATATTTGAGATTGTCATCTATTATAATGCCTAGACGTTTACTGTGAGTTACAGTTTATTGGTCAACAAGTGGAAAAGTGGAAACATTGAGCCAGTAAAACTGCATAAAGCTCAATTAAAAGAATGTAGGACATCAGACTTTACAAACAGAAGCATTCCATTCTATTCTGCTCTTATGAGCTTTCAAGGCATCAAATGCATTTTACCTTTTCAAAAGGCTGTCAGAAAGAGCAATATCTTTCCTCTAAACACACATGCACAAAATACAAAGGAGACTTTATAATAGCATTAAAAATTTATATTTCATGCCGTGGAAGCTACAAAATTTAAATTAATATTTTATATGCTTTCTATTTTAAAAAAAATGTCAACATTAAGATTCATGCTCTTTACTTGCAAAAGGAAAATAAAAAATGATATGAGCCAATACAGAATGCCATGTTTTTGTGAGATACAGGTAGCAATATCTAGGTCTATCCAGCAGCCCTGCATAATAGCTATACAGTGCAGCCATATCCCCTGTCCTGATTAAGAACCTGTCATCTATAATAGAGGGTCTATCAGGTTCACTCTGTTACCAGACACATCACAGACAATTTTATATATTAAACTGACCTGAAGAACTTGTGAGTAACAAAGACAATACTGTAAGTACATGCAGCATGATAAATAAAAAAGCAAGCTTATCACAATAGCATGTGAAGGCTTTTGTCTGTCTAAACTCAGTACAAATACAGGTGAAATGTTGAGTCCATCATGATTCAGAATAGTTGAATTTGCATCATATGAATGCCATGGATACAATATATGACTGTCATACAATCACTCATGGCATAAAAACACTGCTCTGGCAAGCCTTTTTAAAGCAGCACTTTTAAAGAAAGGGATTAGTGAAGTTCCTCTTCCACAGAGTAAAGCATCATGTGCTCATCCATCTTTAAAGAGAAGCTTCATTTGAACACAGTTATATTTTCCAATCATGCAGTGCGATATTACCAAGCAAGGAGCAGGCTCTGCTGGGTCAAGCAGAAAAGCTGACAGTTTCAGGTATTCAGCAATGTGGAACCACAGCATAAGTGCAGAATGCTAGACTCAGTCTCAAGATATAGGAAAGCATGGAAGCAAACACAATCAGATACTCACAGACAGGCAGAAACACACACACATGCACACACGCCCATGCACACGCATGCACGTACACACACCACACATGCACGCACACACACATGCACACACGCCCACACATGCCCGCACGCACGCGCACACACACACACACACACACACACACACACACACACACGCACTTATGCAATTTTTTTGTCAGATGCACACGTTCACTGACTATTCTCAGACCACTTCTAAAAGTACAATATGTGAAATAATTATACTGTGAATAAACAAAGAAAGGACTACTTTTACTAATAAAATAATACCAACACTGTTAATAACAGTCATTAAAAAAACATATTCAGCAAAAAGAAAAACAGAGGTAGTTAGATAGTTTGCTAAGCACAATAATAACCTCTAGACAGGATGCTATAGAAAAATAATGAACCTTCTCGGAGAGGGATGCCTGCCACTGTGGGTGTTCATTCTTTCTGTACAATGCCCACCCTGCTGGGAATAATGACTCACTCATTCAATTTTCAGCACTCCCACTATTCATCTAGTAGTCCGTACCAAGTGTCTGTTATAACTTTTATTATTCCAGTGGGTATGGCCCATACTAGACATATGTTATAATCCTCAACATTCCACTGCTTCCAATACAGTTTAAGTATATCTTATATTTTAACCTTTACCATTCCACTGATGGCAGCCCCTTTCAGGCATATGTTATACATTTCATAGTTCTACTGGAGACAATCCATTTCAGATATCAGTAATAACTTACACCATTCTGCTGGTGACAGTCAAATTTAAACATCACCCTTTCAATGGTGGCAGTGTATTCCAGAGATATATTACAACCCCATCTTATTTTACTTGCAATCCTTTCTAGTTATCTGCCATTCTATTACTGAAGTGATAAATCTCAGAATAATTTAATTGTAATTTCTTCAATTCAAACTGTGGAAGCGAACTAGTCCATTTTTAACCCTTTTCTATTATAACAGCAAGGGTAAATACGATGCCTATTGATATTTTACTTTAGCCAATTATGCACCATGCTTTCTGGCGGGGGGGGGGGGGCATGCAGACAGGGAGCACATAAGAGCAAGATTACATCCAAAACCTGGACCTGTGAGGCAGGGATTTTACCACAATGTCAATGTGCTGCTCATATATATTATTCTTATACTTAAGTCCTTTAGATTACTGTAGCAGATACCAAGAGGAACACCATACTGGTGTGACATACACACTTCCTCTTGTATTACATAGCACTATAGATAGCTTCCTTAAAGCTTCCATATCTAGCCAATGTTATTCACATAACATTTTCTACAATAAACAGACTATGGAATTTATTCCTTTATTACTAAGGATATATTCCTTTTGTGGAATCTTCCAAAATGTTCTGAAAGTGTTCCTGTACCAGAAAGATTTCAATACGTTTTCTGGAAATAATGTGTTATGCACTTACAATTTATACAGAATAGATGATATCTAAAATTAAGTTAGTTGTTTTGAGAGCTTTTTCAAAGTTATGATGCTTTAATGTGGGACATAGAAGAATAAAGAAAAAGTGTTCAAAATAGCAGTTAACTGACTTGTATGGTTTTGGTTTGATTTAGGTACTGCAATGCAGTTCACAGCCATGGTATGTGGTTTCCGTAACTGTGATGTGAGACCTCATAATTGTTCATGCTGGGTTGTTCATCAGTATGCGTCCTACGGATTATCTGCCTTGACAGTAATCACCATATCACTTTTGCAAATCTACTCTGCTGTTGTCCACAAACTGAGTATTGTCATTTTCACTCTGGCTTTCAGCTCAGTACTATGTCTATAAATGCTGCATTGCACATTTTCCTTATGCCAACTTTTGTTAACCTACAACTGAGAATAACAAGTCATCAAGGTGTGGGGGTATCATCATCATTTCCTACAAGTGACAATAGCAAGTCACAAAGGTGTAGGTATATCATCATCATTTCCTACAAGTGAGAATAACAAGTTATCAAGGTGTGGGGATATCATCATTATCATTTCCTATAAGTGAGAATAACAAGTTATCAAGGTGTGGGGATATCATCATCATTTCCTACAAGTGAGAATAACAAGTTACAAAGGTGTAGGTATATCATCATCATTTCCTACAAGTGAGAATAACAAGTTATCAAGGTGTGGGGATATCATCATCATTTCCTACAAGTGAGAATAACAAATTATCAAGGTGTGGGGATATCATCATCATTTCCTACAAGTGAGAATAACAAGTTATCAAAGTGTGGGGATATCATCATAATTTCTTACAAGTGAGAATAACAAGTTATCAAAGTGTGGGGATATCATCATAATTTCCTACAAGTGGGAATAACAAGTTATCAAGGTGTTGGAATATCATCATAGTTTTCCTACAAGTGAGAATAACAAGTTATCAAGGAGTGGGGATATCATCATTGTTTTCCTACAAGTGAGAATAACAAGTTATCAAGGTGTGGGGGTATAATCGTCATTTCCTACAAGTGAGAATAACAAGTTATCAAGGTGTGGGGATATCATCATCCTTTCCTACAAGTGAGAATAGCAAGTTATCAATGTGCGGGCATATCATCATCATTTCCTACAAGTGAGAATAACAAGTTATCAAGGTACGGGGATATCATCATAATTTCCTACAACTGAGAATTACAAGCTATCAAGGTGTGTGGATATCATCATCATTTCCTACAAGTGAGAATAACAAGTTATCAAGGTGTGGGGATATCATCATAATTTTCCTACATGTGAGAATAACAAGTTATCAAAGTGTGGGGATATCATCATAATTTCCTACAAGTGAGAATAACAAGTTATCAAAGTGTGGGGATATCATCATAATTTCCTACAAGTGAGAATAACAAGTTATCAAGGTATTGGAATATCATCATAGTTTTCCTACAAGTGAGAATAACAAGTTATCAAGGTGTGGGGATACCATCATCATTCCCTACAAGTGAGAATAACAAGTTATCAAGGTGTGGGGATATCATCATCATTTCCTACAAGTGACAATAACAAGTTATCAAGTTGTGGGGATATAATCATCATTTCCTACAAGTGAGAATAATAAGTTATCAAGGTGTGGGGATATCATCATCATTTCCTACAAGTAAGAATAGCAAGTTATCAACATGCGGGGATATCATAATCATTTCCTACAAGTGAGAATAACAAGTCATCAAGGTGTGGGTATATCATCATCATTTCCTACAAGTGACAATAACAAGTTATCAAGGTGTGGGGATATCATCATCATTTCCTACAAGTGAGAATAACAAGTCATCAAGGTGTGGGTATATCATCATCATTTCCTACAAGTGACAATAACAAGTTATCAAGGTGTGGGGATATCATCACCATTTCCTACAAGTGAGAATAACAAGTTATCAAGGTGCGGGGATATCATCATTTCCTACCAGTGAAAATAAGTTATCAAGGTGTGGGGATATCATCATCATTTTCTACAAACGAGAATAACAAGTTATCAAGGTGTGGGGATATCATCATCATTTTCTACAAACAAGAATAACAAGTTATCAAGGTGTGGGGATATCATCATCATTTCCTACAAGTGAGAATAACAAGTCATCAAGGTGTGGGTATATCATCATCATTTCCTACTAGTGAAAATAACATGTTATCAAGGTGTGGGGATATCATCATCATTTCCTACAAGTGACAATAACAAGTTATCAAGGTGTGGGGATATCATCACCATTTCCTACAAGTGAGAATAACAAGTTATCAAGGTGCGGGGATATCATCATTTCCTACCAGTGAAAATAAGTTATCAAGGTGTGGGGATATCATCATCATTTTCTACAAACGAGAATAACAAGTTATCAAGGTGTGGTGATATCATCATCATTTCCAACAAGTGAAAATAACAAGTTATGAAGGTGTTGGGATATCATCATCATTTCCTACAAGTGAGAATAACAAGTTATTAAGGTGTGGGGATATCATCACCATTTCTTACAAGTGAGAATAACAAGTTATCAAGTTGTGGGGATATCATCATCAGTTCCTACAAGTGCGAATAGCAAGTTATCAAGGTGCAGGGATATAATCGTCATTTCCTACAAGTGAGAATAACAAGTTATCAAGGTGCAGGGATATCCTCATCTTTCCTAAAAGTGTGAATAACAAGTTATCAAGGTGTGGGGATATCATCATCATTTACTACAAGTGAGAATAATAAGTTATCAAGGTGTGGGGATATCATCATCATTTCTTACAAGTGAGAATAAAAAGTTATCAAGGTGTGGGAATATCATCATCATTTCCTATAAATGAGAATAACAAGTTATTAAGGTGTGGGATATCATCATCATTTCCTACAAGTGAGAATAACAAGTTATCATGGTGTGCGAATATCATGATCCTTTCCTACAAGTGAGAATAACAAGTTATCAAGGTGTGGGGATATCATCATCATTTCCTACAAGTTAGAAAAACAAGTTATCAAGGTGTGGGGATATCATCATCGTTTCCTACAAGTGAGACTAACAAGTTATCAAGGTGTGGGGATATCAGCATCATTTCCTATAAATGAGAATAACAAGTTATCAAGGTGTGGGGATATCATCATCATTTCCTACAAGTGAGAATAACAGGTTATCAAGGTGTGGGGATATCATCATAATTTCCTACAAGTGAGAATAACAAGTTATCAAGGTGCAGGGATATAATCATCATTTCCTACAAGTGAGAATAATAAGTTATCAAGGTGTGGGGATATCATCATCATTTTACTACAAGTGAAAATAACAAGTTATCAAGGTGTGGGGATATCATCATCATTTTCCTACAAGTGAGAATAACAAGTTATCAAGGTGTGGGGATATCATCATCATTTCTTACAAGTGAGAATAACAAGTTATCAAGGTACAGGGATATAATCATCATTTCCTACAAGTGAGAATAACAAGTTATCAAGGTGTGGGGATATCATCATCGTTTTACTCCAAGTGAAAATAACAAGTTATCAAGGTGTGGGGATATCATCATCATTTTCCTACAAGTGAGAATAACAAGTTATCAAGGTGTGGGGATATCATCATCATTTCTTACAAGTGAGAATAACAAGTTATCAAGGTGTGGGGATATCATCATAATTTCCTACAAGTTATAAAAACAAGTTATCAAGGTGTGGGGATATCATCATCCTTTCCTACAAGTGAGAATAACAAGTTATCAAGGTGTGGGGATAGCATCATTATTTCCTACAAGTGAGAATAACAAGTTATCAAGGTGTGGGGATATCATCATCTTTCCTACAAGCGCGAATAACAAGTTATCAAGGTGTGGTGGATATCATCATCATTTCCTACAAGTGAGAATAACAAGTTATCAAGGTGTGGGAATATCATCATTTCCTACAAGTGAGAATAACAAGTTATCAAGGTGTGGAGATATCATCATCATTTCCTACAAGTGAGAAAAACAAGTTATCACGGTGTGGTAATATCATCATCCTTTCCTACAAGCGAGAATAACAAGTTATCAAGGTGTGGGGATATCATCATAATTTCCTACAAGTTAGAAAAACAAGTTATCAAGGTACAGGGATATCATCATCATTTCCTACAAGTGAGAATAACAAGTTATCAAGGTGTGGGGATATCATCATCATTTCCTACAAGGGAGAATAACAAGTTATCAAGGTGTGGGGATATCCTCATCATTTCCTACAAGTGAAAATAACAAGTTATCAAGGTGTGGGGATATCATCATGGTTTTCCTACAAGTGAGAATAGCAAGTTATCAAGGTGCAGGGATATAGTCATCATTTCCTACAAGTGAGAATAACAAGTTATCAAGGTGTGGGGATATCATCATCGTTTTACTACAACTCAAAATAACAAGTTATCAAGGTGTGGGGATATCATCATCATTTTCCTACCAGTGAGAATAACAAGTTATCAAGGTGTAGGTATATTATCATCATCATTTCCTACAAGTGAGAATAACAAGTTATCAAGGTGTGGGGATATCATCATCATTTCTTACAAGTGAGAATAACAAGTTATCAAGGTGTGGGGATATCATCATCAGTTCCTACAAGTGAGAATAATAAGTTACCAAGGTGCAGGGATATAATCATCATTTCCTACAAGTGAGAATAACAAGTTATCAAGGTGTGGGGATATCATCATTTTCCTACAAGTGAGAATAACAAGTTATCAAGGTGTGGGGATATCATCATCATTTTCCTAAAAGTGAGAATAACAAGTTATCAAGGTGTGGCGATACCATCATCATTTCCTACAAGTGAGAATAACAAATTATCGAGGTGTGGGGATATCATCATCATTTCCTATAAGTGAGAATAACAAGTTATCAAGGTGTGGGGATATCATCATCATTTCCTATAAGTGAGAATAACAAGTTATCAAGGTGCAGAGATATCATCATCATTTTCCTACAAGTGAGAATAACAAGTTATCAAGGTGTGGCGATACCATCATCATTTCCTACAAGTGAGAATAACAAGTTCTCAAGGTGTAGGTATATCATCATCCTTTCCTACAAGTGATAATAACAATTTAGCAAGGTGTGGGGATATCATCATCATTTCCTATAAGTGAGAATAACAAGTTATCAAGGTGCAGAGATATCATCATCATTTCCTACAAGTGAGAATAACAAGTTATCAAGGTGTGGGGATATCAGCATCATTTCCTACAAGTGAGAATAACAAGTTATCAAGGTGTGGGGATATCCTCATCATTTCCTACAAGTGAAAATAACAAGTTATCAAGGTGTGTGGATATCATCATCATTTCCTACAAGTGAGAATAACAAATTATCGAGGTGTGGGGATATCATCATCATTTCCTATAAGTGAGAATAACAAGTTATCAAGCTGTGGGTATATCATCTTCATTTCCTACAAGTGAGAATAACAAGTTATCAAGGTGTGGGGATATCATCATCATTTCCTTCAAGTGAGAATAACAAGTTATCAAGGTGTGGGGATATCATCATCGTTTTCCTACAAGTGAGAATAACAAGTTATCAAGGTGTGGGGATATCATCATCATTTCCTACAAGCAAGAATAACAAGTTATCAAGGTGCAGGGATATAATCATCATTTCCTACAAGTGAGAATAACAAGTTATCAAGGTGTGGGAATATCATCATCATTTCCTACAAGTGAGAATAACAAGTTATCAAGGTGTGGGGATATCATCATCATTTCCTACAAGTGAGAATAACA
This sequence comes from Protopterus annectens, assembly GCF_019279795.1. Lineage (NCBI taxonomy): Eukaryota > Metazoa > Chordata > Ceratodontiformes > Protopteridae > Protopterus > Protopterus annectens. The sequence continues at coordinate 1,854,162,828 of NC_056735.1, read as the reverse complement.
AGTTATCAGGGTCTGGGAATATCATCATTGTTTTCCTATAAGTGAGAATAACAAGTTATCAAGGTGTGGGAATATCATCATCATTTCCTACAAGTGAGAATAACAAGTTATCAAGGTGTGGGAATATCATCATCATTTTTTACAAGTGAGAATAACAAGTTATCAAGGTGTGGGGACATCATTATAATGTCCTACAAGTGAGAATAACAAGTTATCAAGGTGTGGGGATATCATCATTTCCTACAAGTGAGAATAACAAGTTATCAAGGTGTGGGGATTTCATCATCATTCTCTTCCATCTTCCTTGTAGACATGCGGAATTTACTACTAAGTGGAACTGATCACATAATTCCCTTATTTCAACAACTAATGAAAAACACTCCTCACAGATAAGTTAACTTGGACTAAATGAGGTGTCAGGTAACCAACACTCCAATCATAATTACCGCATACTAATTTACTTTTAACTTTCCTTTATACTTTTACTTTACCCTCCTCTGACTTTTCAGTACAACCTTTCATATAGTGCATGGAACATTGTGATTTTACTCCAAAAACATGAAAAAAGACTGGCTTTGTTAAGCACTTTTCTTACATGAGAAAGGTACTTAAACTTTTGTTAAGCACACTTAAGCACTGTTAAGATTGGGTGTCATACTGGAAATTAACAGCAGACAGTGCCAGCTGGCATATTATAGTAGCAAAAAATAAAATTACTTTAAAAGCTGTTTAATACTTAGTCTGTAACATTTAAAAACAAAACGTGGCAGAATGAAGTGTCTAACAGCTTTCAAAGCCAAACCTTCTTCGGATTCTGCCTGTTTGTCAGCACTAATTATTTTCTTAGCTTTCAGTGGCTGGTAGTACTTATTTATTTTATTTATTTTTATTTTACATTTGTTGACCGGGATAGTCCAACTGGATATATGTCCATTTTCACCGGAGGCCCAGGGAGAAAAGCTCGACATACCAAAAAAGAGACAATACATACTTCACTGAGTGATAAACTCAGGCAGACATGTTTAGAAAAATATAGACAAAGAATACAGGCAGATATCAATATACACAATGTGTATATTTCTTTCTGATTGAAAAAGATGTATCAGAAAATGTGAACATAGAAGGATGAACACAGGATAGCAGCAGATTTCTTCAGCTCCACCAACTTATCTGCACTGACAGGAAATAATTACTTTAAAAATCAACTAATGAAATAATTTTCTTTCTAAATACGTTTGGAATATCAGTTTCTTGAATAATATCTAAAAAAGAAAGAAAATTTCAATAATTTTCCTGTCAGAAATCATCTTGGAAATTTCTCTTTCATCACCTCTGTTCAAAATGAGTTCCAGTAAGGCAAACAGTCAGGATTCCAGCATCAAGAAAGAGCTTCAGTCTCTGATATCTACTATTCAGCAACTAACAACCAAAATGGACAAACTGGATACTAAAATTGATAACTTCATAGAAAAAAACTACAAAACAAATGGATTTGTTACATCAAGACTTGCAACAACAGAAGGCTCAGATTACAGGCATAGAAGAGACTGTTAATAATATGGAGAACAGAATCCAGGAAGAAGAAATTAACATTGAGTTTTTGCTGAAGCAGAACACACACCTACAATCCAAACTTGATGACCTGGAAAACAGATCTAGATGCAATAATATTAGGATTTTTGGACTGCCAGAAAATATAGAAGGTAACAACATTACTTCCTTTTTAAATACTTGGCTTTCCAAAACTTTAGACTTGTCAGAAGCATTTTCTTTTGGTATTGAAAGAGCCCATAGGTCCTTATCTAATTTTAACTCTAACTAAAAGTATCCTAGATCAGTTATAGTAAGATTTTTATCATCTTATGACAAGGAGATGGTATTAAAATCTGCATGGGCTAAAGCACCTTTTAAAATTAATGAGGCAACTGTGCGTTTTGACAATGACTATTCTTCCTTGGTAATAACTAAAAGAAAAGTTTTTTTGCCATTAATAAGAGAGCTTAAGAAAGCACAGTTCAAAACTTACCTTTTATTTCCTGCCAAACTAAAAATCTTTTTACCTGATGACCCTAGAATTTTTGAAGACTTGGACTCTGCTTTGCTGTATATTAAAAAAAATAAGATATTAGATAAAATAGAAGATATGGAATGGGCAAGTCCTTCGTTAAAGAGGATGGCAACAGGAACTTCTTGGAAAGACTTCAGAGAAGCAAAAAAGACTAAAAAACAAATGACATGTTCTATATATTTTTTTTTCTTTCTTTCTTTTTTCCTTCTCTCTTAATCTCTTCAAATACAGTTACTGCATCTCCAGAAAGCCACAAATATTTTAAAGATTTATTCAAAGTTATTTTTCTGTGTGCAAAGAACTGTTTTTGTTTCATAAATAGTCAAACTCTCTGAGGAACAAATAACATGCTATCAATCAACTTGTTTCTCTTTGTGATAAAGAGACCTAAGGTTAGTAATTTGATACATTTTCTTTCTCTTCTTGTTTTAAATAATGGCATTCTTTATAAACTATGCATTTAGTGAGGGGTGGGGAGGGCAAGGAGAGAAGTATGATGTAAAATATGGAAAAAGTGAAATAATAACTTATTAGTTCTTTAAAACTATATATGCTGTTTAAACACTGTTGCTAAATATTATATCATGACTTTATTGCTTATACATGATTACAAATAATATGTCATGATATAATTGCAAATAATTAGAACTAAAATAGTTGTAAGTAATATGTTTCATGTTTAACTTTATTAATACAAACAGCAAGTAATATTTCTTTGTAGATACTCTGTGTAGCTTCCATTGTTCTTTCTTCTCTCTCTCTCTCTTTTTTTTCTCTACTCTCTTCCTTTTCTTTTTTCTCTCTCTCTTTCTCTCTTATAAGTACAGTTATATGCTTCTGATAATACTGATATATGTATATAATAAGATTTGTATGAGAAAATGAAATGAGGCATATAAAAATAAGTTGTATAATATGTTAAATAACTGTAGGCTTGGTTTCACTGTCATAGAGACTGTAATGACTTGTAAAATACTTCGCGAAGGTTTTGCACTGTTTAGTTTCATTTGTATTACTAAATGAATGTCAGTCATTTGTATTTACTAAAATTCCCGCCAGAATGTTAAGGGAGACAATTTGGGATGTGGGTTACCTCGTGAATAGTGTCCTCGAGTTGTTTTAAAAACTTCAACACTCAGAATACACGCAGAGAAGCTGAATGCAGTCATTTTGAACTTTGACCCCTGATTTCACACTGACACATCGCAGATTCAAGAAGAACACTGTTCCAGGAAGTAAAACTGCTGTAAATGCGACTTTGTGATGAAAAACGAACTTTATGACATCTAAATGTGAGTGATTCTTTATAACAACTTACTTATCTAAGATGTAATTTATAAAATATGAAAGTTATAATGATTTTAAATGATTCAGTATGCCATAGTAAGCAAGTGAGATATTTTAGAAGGCATAGAAGGTAAAACATATATACACATGTTTTTGAAAGCTTACATGACTGCTACATATTATTGTATATAAATACTTATGATTTAAACATATATAATGTTACAAATCATTTGACTTATCTAATTGACAAGCACAAGTATCATTATGATTTTATCTTAGAAGAAACTGTCATGTGACATATTTTAAAGCAGCAGTTCAGATATATAAAATACAGATGGCTTTCTTCACAATGATTTATGTATAACTAGGAATTTACATTGCTGTGCAGTATGACTTGTAAACATATGTATGAGTATAAATATTTTATTTACTGGCAATAATAAGTATGAGAAGAAAGCTTTGGTGCAAGTAATTTAAAGTTTTTAAAACTGTTAACTGCATTTCTATGGCAGAAAGTAGGAATACCCTAATATATGTAATGTCTGAACCATTATAGCCTAAGTTATTGAATCCAAATGAACATAAGAACTTATTTTTACAAACTTTTAATAAACTAATATATAGATATGCCCTTTTTTTTTTTTCTTTCTCTCTTTCTTTCTTTCTCTCTCTCTTCTCGGTTCCCATTATCAAGTTTATTAGAATGCTATTTTGATTATGAGTGTATTTTACAAAATAGATGTACATAGTAATTTGAGCTGTTTCTAAATGTTCTTATTTGTTTATATGAAGCTGATTTATAAATTGTTTAGCTTTGTCTTACTAGATAATCTAATTAAATGAGGTTAACTTTAGTTAATAATAGTTAGTATTGAATTGATATGGTGGCAGCTGAGGTACTGCTGCTTAGGATAGGGGGATAACTTGAGTGGTATGTACTACTCAAAGTTGGAGTTCTTAACTCCAGGCTGGGTGCAATGTTTAATCCTAATATTATTTTCACCTGTTTATTGTTGTTTGTATATAGTTCTGACATCCACAACACATTTTATAAACTTATTGTCACTACAAATAAAAGTGAAGCTTATACAAAATCCCATAAGATTTTCAATAAATACAGCTATAATTAATGGTACACCTAAAGGAGGAGGTATAATATCATTTATTTTGTTAATTGTTATTCTGATTATATGTTTTATATGTTTATAAAAGCTAAATGATTTCTCTAAAAGGAATTTCTTTAAACATTAATGGACTGAATAACCCATGTAAAAGGGCAAGTTTAATGAGATACATTAATTTGTATAGGGCCAACTTAGTATTCCTTCAAGAAACACATCTCCTGAAAAAGGATATTGATAAATTAGCCACTAATAAATATACAGTCTTGGTTAGTTCAGAACACACTCAGAAAAAAAGAGGAGTGGCTATTTTATGGAATAAAAGTATGCCCATACCTAAAACTATTAAGTCTTATAAAGATGATAAAGGAATGTTTTGTATGGTTACAATACAGATTAATGGAAAGACATATACATTAATCAATGTATACTGGATACCAGGAATTGGCATTAATACAGTGAAACACCATCTCAATAAGATCATATCATTTTCTATAGGAGATATTATTTTAGCAGGTGACTTTAATTGTATCCTACATGAAAAAGATACTACTACTATAGGAAAAGGAAAATTACATCTAATGCAAAACATTTAAAGGATTTTGTTAATTTATATCATTTGAATGATATTAATAATCAGATAGATTCAAAATCATTACCATACACTTTTTTCTAACAGATATAAAACTTATTCAAAAATAGATGGAGTCTTTATTTCTAACCAGATGGTTACAGACTTAATTAATTCTAAAATCATTTCGTGTCCTATATCAGATCATAATTCAATTGTCTTTGAGTTTATGATAAAAGTACTTACAATGTTCAGATCAAAAGGATACCAGCATACTTAACTCAACTAAAAGACTATAAAGATTATATACTTTCAGAAGTGCAACATTTTTAGACTTAAACAATACACCTGAAGTCTCCATTGTTTATGTTTGGGATGCTTTAAAATCATATTTATATGGACAAAGTATCAGATGGTATAATAATAAAAGGAAATCTTGGGACAAGGAATTACTAGATATTCAAAGCAAATTAGACTCATACAAACATAATAATAAAGAAAATATTATTGACAAAAAAGTCATTGAAGAAATAAATAAATTAAATGAGAAATACAAAGAAATTTTAACTCATAAAGTTAAAATAACATTAGAGAAATATACGTTTTTGTCTTACTCAATAAGTCCCAAATACTTACATAGACTTAAAAATAAAACAAAAAGGTTGAATAAACAAAATCATATCAAAGAAATTTTCTCTCCAAGGAAAAAGAAGAATGTTTCTAGTTTACCAGAAATATTAGATGAATTTAGAAATCACTTTCACAAAATTAATCATAATAACATTAACATGGAGCCTAAAGATAAAATAAAGAAATTTATAACTACAAACATGAACAAAAAACTTAATAAACAACAGACTAAACTAATGGATAAAAATATTTCATATACAGAGGTTATTACACAAATAAACAAGCTTAAATCAAACAAAGCACCAGGTAATTATGGTATTATACCAGAGATCTATAAAATTATTCCCAAAAGTACTTACTCATTAATACATAAGGTTTTTATTTTGGCCCAAAATGAGTTAACAACTCCCCCATCTTGGCAATACACATTTATTTCACCAATTTTAAAACCCAATAAAGACCCAACCAGATGCACTTCATATAGACCTATTTCATTACTTAATGTTGACTATAAAATGTTTATGAGTATTTTTGCTGATAGATTAAAGACAATCATCCCAGGCATTATAGATATAGACCAGACAGGCTTTATTGTAAATAGAAATACTTTTGATAATATAAGGAGAACTTTAACGTTAATTGATTTTGCAAATAGGAAAAAGAAACATTTAACACTTATTAGTCTCGATATAAGTTCAGCATTTGATTCAGTAAGTTGGGACTACTTGTTTATCTTACTGAAGTGCACAAACTTCTCAGATGCATTTGTAAATCTAATTGAACATCTATATAAAGGAGCATTGGCTTACATTAAGATAGGAACATTTGTCTCACAAAAAATACCCATTTTAAAAGGTACAAAACAAGGGTGTCCACTCTCTCCACTATTATTTACTTTAATAATGGAGCCTTGGGCTAATTTGATCAGAAAAAGTACTGATATAGAAGGATTTGATATAGATGAAAATACAATATCTAAAATTCAACTTTTGCAGATGATGTTCTAATTACATCAGCTGGATCTAACTCTTCTATGCAGTCCTTATTTGATAAAATGATGGATTTTAAAAATATCTCTGGTTTAATATTCAATGAAGAAAAACTAAAATATTACCAATATACACACGAAAAAATGTCCTCATTAATGATTTTAACAAATATATACCCAACTCAGGTCAGATAACTTACTTAGGTATAATATTAACTAAAGATATCAAATCTATTATACATAATAATTATAGTACCTGTCTTCTTAATATACAAAATCTTTTCAGTAGCTGGAACAATATGATATTGTACCATGGAAGAGAGACTCACAATTATTAAAATGATAGTATTCCCTAAGATATTATACTTAATACAATCAATAATACTCCCACCTACAAAAATAATTATTAAGAAATTGAATTCACTAATGTTAAATTTCTTATGGGCACCTAATAGACCTAGGATTGCATTAAAGAAACATACTAATAGCTGGTCTCAAGGGGCATTTCATTTCCAGACTTTAATTTATATACTATCTCTTCTATTATAAAAGTTATTACTTTGTTAATAGATCAGTCATATGTTGCAAGATGGAAAGATTACTGGGAACTAATTAGCATTCACTTCATGAAAATCTCTTTAATACATAAAAATATTATTGTAAATAACCCCATGTTATGGTTACTAAAAGAATTTTGTACTTCATCCATTACACCAAAATATGTAGTTAGTTACCCATTAAACATTATTATCAGTTATCGTAATTTTATATTCATGCATCCTAAGTATAAGGAATGGAATTTTATTCTATTCCTATAATGTATACACAAGGTATGCTTTTGTCAACCACCTCTGAAAGAACTCTTTTAGTCACAGAGAATGATCTAAAGTATTGGTATCAGTTGCTGTCTGATAATAAAGTAAAAATTTAGACTTCTTAAAGCAAGAATTTGATTTGAGAGAAACATGTTGGTTAGAAATTCAGACTTTTAGACAACATCTTATTAATAAAATTGATTTAATGTCTTTAACAGTTAAAGAATCTGTTCCAATACTGATTGATTACTTGATATTAAATTTACAGCATAGAGTTTCTGATAAAGGTAAGCTCTCATACATACATAAAATTATCAGAGAAGAAACTCATTACAGTTCAGATACCTATTGGAATTATTTCATTTCCATTAATGGTGAATCACCAAAACAACAAGATAAACAATATATATTGGAATCTGCTTATAAAACTACTTCTTCCATTAATTGGAGACTTTTTACTTGTAAATTTTTACATAGATCCTTCTATACACCTTTAATTATGAATAAAATAAATAATAAAGACAACTTATGTAAAAGATGTAATGTAGAAATAAATGCTGATTGGGCACATATGTTTTATGACTGTATACAATTGAAGGAATATTGGAAGTTAATCAATGATTTTTTGCAGGCCCTTTTCACAGATAATTTCATTGTTTCTAAATCACTTATATTATTTAACACACCTGTTCCTAAAAGTGTTAAAAAAGTTAAACTTCCCTTATTATGGTCTATTCTAGCAGTGGCTAGAAAAATAATAACCAGAAATTGGATTTCAGATACCCCTCCTTCATTTAATGAATTTAAAAATGTTATGACTGAAGTGTGTCATATGGAATTGATGACAATAAAATCAAGAACTACTAGAAAAACATCTTATTATATTATATGGGATATTTTACAAAACCTGTTAAAAAATCTTAGTCTCAATAGCATGACATTATAGTTTAATCAATTGATTTGATTTGTAGTGGATGTCTTTGTAAATACTTTGGTTATTTTATTGAATGTTATAACTATTTCTATTTTAATTGCTTGTATAAAATTGTTATGATATTTATTTTGTATGTTAAAACAATAAACTTGTTTTAAAAAAAAAGAAATTAAATAAACCCTTAGAAAACTAAAAAAAAAAAAAAAATAAAAAAAAAAGAAAATGTGAACATAGAATACAATCAGATCTCATAATTCACAATGCTTAGACATTCAAATGCTAGGAGCCAAATATACTTGGCTAAACAGCAGGTTGGGTAGCAAGACATGTATTAGTGAAGTTGTTAGGTCTAGAACAAGAGCACAGCCAATGAGATGTGAGGTATTTTTTTGAGTTCTCTTTTAAATAGGGTTAGTGAGGTTTCCTTGGTAATGATAGTAGGGAGTAGATTCCAGATTTTACCGGTTGAGTTGGCAAATATAGCATCGCCTGCAGAGTTGTTGGATTTTTGGGTCAGTATCATTAGTTTATCAGCTGAGCATAATGACCTGGGGGCACTATGAGGGGTGAGAATAATTTTAAGGGCAGGGGTGTTATCAGGTTGATGGAGTATTTTATGCACTACTATAAGCTGGTTGAACTGTAGAAGGGTAGGGTAGTGTACCCATCCCAGTGCTTTGAGGTTCTGGCAATGGTGGGTCCTAAAAGCCATGCCAGTAGCAAATCTGGCTGTATGATTGCAACATTCTGATAATTTGTTGAGATTGGTTTTGGATAGGTTGGTGAGCACAGGGGTGGCAAACATAAAGGTAGAGAGGAGGTGTGATCTTGCAATAGCTACCCTAGCTAGGGGGGGGTGAGGACAGGTTTGGCTGTGTACAGGGAGCCAAGTTTTTTGTTGACTGACTTAATAGTGTGATTGACATGTTAATCAAATTTAAGGCTGTTGTCTATTATTACGCCTAGAAGCTTTGCATGGTCATCAGGGGAGATAATGGTGTCATTCCTAGATTTGATGTTGAAGGAAGGAGGAGAAATTCTATGGTTAGGGGATAAAAGTAGTAGCTCGGTTTTGTTAGGATTTAGAAACAGGCAGCGATTAGCTAGCCATGTTTCTACCATGCTGAATGTGGTCTGGGTGAGGGTTAGAAGTCGTGTAGGAGAGGAGGAGGAGCATATTAGCATTGAGTCATCTGCGTATTGGATGCAGGTGGCTCCTGGGATGGTGGTGTTCAGATCATTGATAAAGACGGAGAAAAGAAGAGGACCTAGTACGGAACCTTGTGGGACACCTAGGGTTAGAGGAAGTTGGCATGATAGCTTGTTCTGCCATACAACAGCCTTCTGTCTACTGTTTAGGTAGTCGTGAAACCATTTTATTGCGTGTTGGTCTAAACCGATGGTTTGTAGGGTATTGAGCAGTAAGTGATGGTTGACCATATTGAAAGCTTTTGTGAGATCTAGGAAGAATTCTGAAGACAGTTTGTTGTTGTTACGATGAAGATTGATGACATTAGAGAAAGATAGAAGAGTTGTGGTGGTACTGTGGAATGGCCTAAAGCCATGCTGAGAGTCGGCGAGCTTTCCGTTTTGAATAAGAAAGTGCATGATTTGTTTGTGTATGCATCTTTCCATGATTTTAGCTAGTGGTGAAAGAATGGCTATAGATCTAAAGTTAGATAATTCTGTGGAACTTCCTCCTTTATGGAGAGGTATAATGTGATATTTTCCATATTGCTGGGATGGATCCTTCTGAGATGGATCTGTTGATCAGAATAGAAATGGGAAGTGCTATGGCATCAGCTGCTTTTTGAAGATATTAAGCTGGTAGATGGTCGGCAGCTAGTGTAGTAGGTTTTAGCTTTTTGAGTAAGGTCCGGATCAGGTTGGTAGGTACGGTTTGAAAGGTAAAGGTGGGTTGGGTGCTGGGTGGATCAGGGCAAGATGTGCCAGAACTGGTGTTTGTGTCCAATGGAGTGAGATGGGTAGCTAGAGACTGGATAGTTTCATTAAAGAAGGAGTTGAAGCTGTTTGCAATTTCTACAGGGGATTTATCAAGTGCAGCTGATGGGGTAGGAGTGGCGGAACAGCCTGGGTGGAGAAGATTGTTAATACCAGCCCAGAACTTTTGAGGTTTTAGCTGATATTTTTGTTGTAAGTGGGTGTAGTGATTTATTTTTGTCTAGAATGACAGATTTTTTGGTTTGGTTCCTTAGCTGCTGGTATCTTACTTGGTCCATAGGGACTTTGGTAACATGCCACCTGGCCCAGGCATTGTTTCTTAGTTTAAATTTGGTTTTTGTTTCTTTAGATAGCCACAGTGCAACTGTGGCTTTTACACGGGTGGTACAAGTAGGAGCATGGTGGTTAAGGATAGCCAGAAATCTGGTACTGAAGTACTCAACTGCTTCTTGTAATGGGAGTCATTTCAAGACATTCAATTACATGCTTTGTGTTCTTTTTGGAAGTTGTCTAGGTTAAAGTTCCTGACGTTTCTTATAGTTTTGTAGGTGGGCTGGGTGGGAATGTCGGCTTTGAGTCTAATAATATAGGTAAGGCAATGATCACTTAGATCATTGGGTAATGTACCTGACTTGTACTTTTGGGGGTGGCTGTTAATAAGTATTCAATTGAGGATACTATCTTTGACTCTATTTTTTGCTAAATCTGGTGGGTGTGGCAATGATCTGAGTAAACCCATGGAGTTTTAAATGGGTGGAGGGAGTTTCAGAGAAACAGGTGTTCCAATCAATGTTAAAGTCCTCCAAGGCAATGGTTTCCTGGTGATAGTTAGAAGCTAGCCAATGTAAGATATTTTCTAGAGTATTATAATTCTTGCCGGGTGGAATATAAATGCAGACTTGAAGCAGATAAAGCTACACACACTACAAAGAAATATCAAGTCTCACGAATGATAAACCTTATTATGTTATCTCAATATGAATGCCAAGATTCACTTCTCAAACTTCACTTCAAGATGACTTTCTTGGCATCCATATCTCAAACACATAATAATTTGGTTACAGTCAGAGACCTGATCTTAATCTTCTATGTCATTAAGAAATCTTCCTGCCTTACTATTCTGTATAAGTCTGGTGTATCATATTTGTTTTATACCCGTGTTATATAATTTTTTTGTCAAATCTGTCACATTTTTTGTATTCCTTCTTATGCCCCCTCTGAAAATGTATATCCACCCAGTAAGGCTAACACCATCACTAAAATGTAAATACATAAATAATCCAAATCATCCTATAGTGGGATGTTGTGAAAGCTCTGTACTCCTTGCGAAAATTAACTCTGTTTTTGCTTTCACAATGTCACTGTTTTGAAAGACTGCTGTTAACTTTTTGTATCTGAGTAAATGAGTGTTAGATAGTAACTTTACTCTTCTACTCCTAAATCCTGAAGTTGCTTTCTTAAGGATGCAGACAGTTCTGATCAATGCAATGAAAATGTAAGGAGATATGCAATTCAAATGGAAATCCACAAAAAGGTACTAAATGTGTTAATGAGTTGAAATAAAAAAGCTTTTCTGAATAAAAGAAAAGAACTGAAACGATACTGAGAGGGGGCCAGTAATCCAGTGAGTTGGAGATCAACTAAGGAGAAGTGGGCACTAGTGTCTTTACTACATCTAGGTATTTTCTTATGATTCCTTCCTGCACCCTCAGTGATGTACAATGGCTTCAGTGAAAGATGTGCAAATATCCATGCAACTGTTCTAATATGACATAACTGTTGTCACCCCATCTTGACTTTGGCCTGTCTGCTGCAGAGCACCCCAATCCTACATGTTTCAGATACTTAGTTCCAAAGCTTAGACTTCTTCCCAATGAAGAAGAGATGCCATCTGGCCAGTTGATTCTTCATCTTCTTCCCCAAAAGGCAAAAGGTAAGTGAATTACTGGATGAACTTGGACCAGTTACCTTATGTATGGGGTGCTCTCACCCCTTCCTCCTTGGCTCATAGAGTCTTCATACTGGTTAACAAGATCAGTATGGATATCTAGTTCCTTATCCCATTGAAAAACAAAAACAAGTTCATCCCTGTCCATATTCAGGTACAACTTGGATCTATGGATGGGAAACAGAAAATTTACCCTAGGACTGCCCCCTGTACTACTAATGAACAGAGGCAGCTCCTAAATGCTTTATCCCATGCATATATTCCCTCCAGTTATATATGGTATTATCCCAATTATTCTTACTAGGATTAATATATAATTATTGACCATGGGATGGGTAAGGCCAATCTCTAACTAAATGGGATAGGCTAACTTGAGCAGAAAAACAAAAATTGTCTATGCTTAAAATGGCCCTCAAGGGTAGCTAGCCTAGTAGAACTATCGTCCCATTATCTTGATGAGTCTGACATGCAGAGCTATGGAACACATCATCATGGACCTAATAAACAAGGATATAGGGAATCTCCAAACTCTGGATCCCATACAGTTTGGTTTTGTGAAGGGTAGATCATACCTGCTCAACTTGGTCGACTTCTTTGAGTCATTCACCAGAGCTGTGGATGAAGGCATGGTAGTTCATACAACCTACCTTCATCTGTCCAAGGCCTTTGATAAAATTCCCCACTTAGGAATCATAGAAAAACTCACTAAGCTAGGCATCAACCCCTATATCTGTTCAAAAAAAAAAAAAAAAACTAGAAAACTAGAAACTGTTCTAAGCTGCGCAGAAGGTGGAGGGTTTAAGATCAGGTGAAACAGCTACCTTACTTTTCGGAGTAACCAAAACGTTCACTGTCTTATTTAGATATGGATGAGAGTGAACTAAAACCCAGATGAACTGATGGTGCAAGACCTAAACAATAAGGTTAATTCAAGAGAAGCAAAAAAGAGAGAAGGAGAAGTACTAGCAGCACTGCTGCAAGCAAAAGAAAGTAGAGAAGAACAGAGTTTGCAACGTGACTTGTAGTACAAGTACTGCATAGGCTTTAAGGTTTATGTCAAGAAGAAAAATCTGCACGAGTTGCTGTCACTGGTTGCACAGATGCTTTGGCAATGGAAGATACTGCAGTAGAGAATACAGTTTGTTGACTTGTATGTTACACAAGAGAAACTAACTTCAAATGTTTGAGGCCAGACTGATTTCCTGTTCAGCCACCTCATAGCCGGAATGTGACTCTAACTACCCCAGCCTATCAGTCAGAATTTGTTGCTAGCCTGGAAGGTGATTGAATGAAACTTTGAATAACTATCTTCAGGCTCCATAACTGAGCACAGAACGGGACAGAAACCCAACTTATCTATGCATGTGCAGCCTATGTTTATGCAATCCTAGTGGTCTTAGTCCTATATAAATCAGCTTACACTGCCTGTCTTTGCTATGTAAGACACCACCTATTGTCTTTGAAATAGTCTGTGGACTGGTCTTGCTCAGACCTTGCACACTCACACTGGCTTCCTAAGAGCATTCGTTCCCCACCCTGGTCCTTTCCTTCTTATCCCCTACATTTTTCCCCCAGTTTTAGTTGTTTGTTTCTCCACCCATTTCCCACTAGATGGCTCTGTAACACAAGTTAAAATTAACTCTCCTAGCAACACCATCTCAGCTGCTCCCTTAGACACCTTCTAACTGCCTCAACTCCCCTTTTAGTGTATTACCACCCCACCTATAAGTGCCTGCTCTGTTAACTGGACATAACACCTTGGTGTTGACCTCTCTGGTTCTTATCCCTCTATTCCCACTTTCACTACCCCCCAAATTCAACCTGACATACCTTCCTGCATAAATCTTACTGATTGGTTTCTTGACTTTCCAATTACTGTGTACAGCTGGGTCTACCTGCTCCATTCGACCTTGCTATGCTCGGGGTCACTCCACTCCTCTACCCTACCCCCTTTCCAACTCACCCCAGCTCTCCCCAGATTTATACCCATAAACTCAACCATCAGCCAATCTGATTCATTATTCCTCAAAACCTCCACCCAATCATGCTCCCCTACTATCTAGCTCTACTACCTCATATCATTTCATCTCTATCTCCTCCCATTACTAACTCCAACTCCTCCCTCTTGCCCACCTCCCTTACATAAATACAACTATCCTTCCCTTATGTCAAAAATCTATCTTTCTCTCAGAGCATCACATCCTCTAAAATAAGAAAATATAAACTGCCCTTCTTAATATTCAAATTCCCCAAAATGAGGAGCCATAAACAACCTTCAATTCCACTCAAATACTTGCCAGAGCAGCCACTCTACAAAAGTAAATACCACTCCCTCTCTCTATTGGCCTTGCTAAACTTACTAACAATTAATTCACCTTCCTGATTGTATTAAATTACATTCCTTGTATAATACAGCACCAGTTGTTAGACTGTGCTTTAAATTTGTAGTTTTGAACAGTCTTCTAGTAAGCAATGAAATAAAATGTATGAACCAATGAAAAAACTACCCATTTCAGAAAATTTCAACCATAAAAGGTCACTCAAACTTCTGTCATTACAATCCACCAATATCAGTAAATATGCAAAATCTCTACAGAAGTAAGTCATCTAAATAATTCCACATTAAATGGATCTCTAACTAATGAAGAGATTGCTGTTAGGAAACACCTTTATATTTCATTGTTTCATCTACAAATAAAGTGATTGTTGCCCTTGAAGAATAAATTGCCTATGTTACATTAAAAAATGATAAGCTAGTGATATTGTAATAGGGAACGGATGGCAAACTGATAACAGGTTCATAGTTACTTGGTAATTCCTCTAAAGGAGAACATTCACAGGACTGCAGCATCCATTCCTTTTAAAGTACAACACAGCACAGTATCAGCGATCCATCTGCATACTGTGGGAGTAGAACCCACAGTGTTCTGCATCAAAAGTAAGGCTACTACCTGTTGTGCTACTAAAAATGCAAACAGACTCTGAATAAGCAGCACTAAACTTCTCTTTCCCTGAAGCTCTCAGCAAAATTTTTTATTTATTTAACATTTGTTTACCTGGAAAGTCCAACTTGGAACAAAGCCAATTTTCAGCAGAGGCCCAGGGAGAAATGCTCCAGATGCATGTCTTTGTAACATGGGAGGAAATCAGAGCACCCAGTGGAAACTGGCACAAACACAGCGAGGACATATAGACTCCACACAGAAGGCACCCCAGCCAAAAATCAAACCAAAAACATCTTGCTGTGAGGCGACAGCACTACCACTGCACCATCCACTTGGCACAACTAGAGCTCTCAATTTCACAGCAGAAGTAATCTGGAAAAAGCCAAAATTTATTTTGGGGGGGGCAAAGGCCCAAAACCAGGGACATATTTTAAATATTGCTTGTATAATCTTAGAACTTTGCTAAAATAGTGGTTTGTGTTACCATGGGTTTCCAAAAAAGATAGGAAGACTGAAACTTAAAAGGATATCATTATTTAGTGAATTCCATTCTCAATGATTTGCCAGAAAACCCTACATTTTAAGAGGAACAGACTAAACTCCCTGGATTACAAGTGGTGGTTTGGGTAGAGAATGCTGGCTCCTGTACCTAAGGTACAGGGTTTGAGCCCAAGTAATTCTAACCACCAGTCATAAGTAACTGGGGCATGTTACACACACACACACACACACACACACACACACACACACACACACACACACACACACACACTGCATAATGGACCTCCTCAGCACACACACTGCATAATGGACCTCCTCAGCACACACACACTGCATAATGGACCTCCTCAGCGCACACACTGGATAATGGACCTCCTCAGCACACACACACACACACACACACACACTGCATAACGGACCTCCTCAGCACAGCCTGCATAACGGACCTCTTCAGCACAGCCTGCATAACCATAAACTGAGCACACTCAGCGCAGCCTTGGGGTAAACAGATACAATCTCTCCTTACCTCAGCCTGTACATAAACAGAGCTTCCTTCCAGTGCATAAAAAACATAAATGGAGCTTCCTTCCAGTGCATAAATGGAGCCTTGGGGGAAACACATAAAATCTCTCCTTACTCTGGCAGCAGTATTGATGTGACCAGAAATGCAGCAGCAGGTTCCGCACATTTTTGTGTTTGAATTTACTTCGCACTCATGGATCCGCCTATAGGTCTTACAGCTGTAAAAGTGTGTGTGGGGGGTGTGCTCCCTCCCTCTCGCTCTATGGTTCTGGCGCCCATGTCTGTGGGAATAGTAGTGGGTCTATACTGGCAGAGTTTGAGAAAGTAGAATGTAGTTTTTGTTGATTTCAGGAGCTGGGCAAATGTAGATTGAACATCCATTATACTTTCCTGTCATGAAACTGGTATTTCTTTTCTCTCTACTGCCTAATGAGTATCATGTTTTTGCCATAGATTGGTCCTCATTACCCCATGGGTGAAAGCTGATCATGTAAGTCATCATGCATGCAGCCCTTGGGGTTTCTCTTTAATGGCCCTGACCTCACCCTGGTCACTGACATGGGCATGAGTATTATAGCGTATAGCTTAATAAGGTCACATCTCCTTGTCCTGTGGTAATTGTGAACAAACAAGCCTCCTCTTGCACGATAAGTAACACCACCTCACTCCTACCCAGAATGGACCAGACAATAAAAGGCTCTCACTCTTACTGTCCCCTACCTGGTTCTACTAGAAGTCAGCACACTTTCCTGATTGATAGTGTGCCCATTAACCTGTCCTTCCTATGAGGTGTGGTATATGGGTACTCACAGACATAGAGACTGTGTGTATGGTCTGCCCAGGGGATGCAGTGGTCACATTCACACCATGTTCTCCCTGACTGTGTTATGTAATACCCACCATCAGTATTAGAGGTCACAGATCCACCAACAGCAGATGGGAGAAGTTCCTCAGTGCTGGTGCCATATGAAGACTCACCTCTAAATATACCAAAGCACAATATCCTGTGTAATTATGACCCAGCACCAGAAGTACAAATGCAACTGAGGATTACAATTACTAACATAATAAAAATAAATAATTCAGTTGCATACCTTCTGAAGACAGCTGTGGATGGTGAAATCCTGATGTAGTTATATACCATAAATCAGATAGCTGTCATTATTTGGGCAGTGACTGAAGGATGCAGAGGACTTAAAGGTATTTTTAAGCAGAAATAGGTCTATCTACCTGGGGCATCTCCAGTGGATTACCTTGTTGGTTGATGCAGCACTGCCCCAACACCCAGCACTGTACCTGTTCTGTTGGACAATATGGAGGTGCCAGTGCCTCTGAGAGAGACCAGGAACTCATCTGCCTCCATGAGAAGTGGTTAACTTGGTGTCCCCTTACCCAATGCCCTACCTTGCTGTGCCAGGTGTTGAGCTCTTTGCTTGACAGCTTGTGTGATATCAGTGTCCCTGCATTACACCAACTCATAACTGTGCTTGTGGCTACCAAATGCACTGACATCTGCTACCACCTCATCCCATGCACTGTCCTGATAGGCCTGGTCATCTCCATGCAGTCCAAAGAGCCATCAACCACGGAAACAGAGGGAATGCAGTAGCACTTCATTGACTGCACTGGGGAACTTTGGCTTATGGATTTATTTCCACAGTGTGCTTATGCTTCTGCTGTTGTTTAGGCATTTCTTAGTAGGAGTGTAAACCAGTAAAATCACCAGCCTCGTTCCTGCGCAGCCCTGTAGAATCCTTACACCCCCAGTCTTGCCTTGATCCTTACACCACAAGTCTCGCCTGGGCCATACGGCATGCTGGTTGTGTACTTGAGAGTTGTACGGTCATAGCCATAGTCTTAGATTAATGCCAGACAGAACATTATCCATATCACTGCAACTTACTAACGTGACATGACTGCTCTTCTGTGGGCTAAAATAGTCTAGCAACTGACATATATATAATGTATACAACAGTCAAAATTATTTACTGGAAATGGTATCAAAAGTCCAGCAAGAATGCTTTGAACTGTATTCTAAGTATGAGATGATGGGTGTGCCTCATATTATGTTTTACAATCCTTCATCCCAAAAAGTTCTTTACCCTTGCAATCCCCCTCTCAGTATACCTTCCCAATACACTTGCCTGGCAAACCTATGTTTTATTATATTAAAAAGTGCAATAGCAGTTAAAATCAGCAATATTTAAAAATATGAGAGTTGTAAAAAAGTAATTCTTACCTTGTACAAACAGAGTTGTAGGTTTGCTTGTACAATTATTATGTTATAGACAATGCAGGTCCTGAACTTGGTTGCTGTGAGGCTATCTGCCTACTGTCATACTTATATCATGCAGACTCACTTGGCTGGGAATGATGATTATGCTAATTAGGGTTCTGCTCATTATAATTTCAGAATCACTCAATTTGTGTAATGGGAACATCTATTAACCATCATGATCAATTTTGTTCAATGTTATGCACATGACTGGGTAACTGCAAGAAGCACTGTGCATGCGCGTTCCAGGCTCTGCCTCTGGGCAGAATCAAATATAACCTTACATACATGGATTCACTGTAGATCCTGCTTTTGTAACGCCATACACAGGGATACAGGCCTACCATGTTTCATACCTTAAAGTGCTATTTTTAAGGCATAATAATATAGTACCGATATAATTCTATCCCACTATCCTTCTCATAGATGAGGTGCCCTTTGATGCTCGGCAGATAGCTCATACGAGAACTGCTTTGGGTGCCAGTTTTCTGCCAGTTTTTCATGTGATTTTTCAAGGTGAGACATCATGGCACAGATGTGGTGTATGGAAGAGTCAAAAAACTTTCTCCACCTCCTCCATAAGGATTATAGACAGAGGCTCCTGCAGGAGGGCTATCAGGGACCTCAGTATAAGACTGAAACCTGGAATAGTTTAGCCCAGGCTGTCACCTATGCCACTGGCATCCCATGCATGAAGTAACAGTGCTGCCAACATTATAATGACATAAGGTACCATAATTCTGAACTCCAAGGCAAATGACAGGATGACGTTAAACAGCAGGCACACCTCTGTTGATAGGTTAGTACTAGGAAAACTGCCCTTCTGGGCCATTTTAAGCCAAGCCAACAACCCCTGTAACTAGTCAAACTCTGTACCTCCTGTTTCCGAGATAAACACCTTAACCGTTATGTCAACCTCCATGCACTGTAAGTATGAATTATGTCAGCTATCCATGCAACCTGTCAAGGCGTGCATCCACAGATGTTAACTACTGGTGTATTTCTGTCCATATCCCCTGAACAGACTGCAGTAAATAAGCAACTGCATGTGAGGAAACTAAGGGAATGTCAGAGTGAGTATATGTGATTCAGAATGTTCAGATTTTAATACTGAAAGTAGTATAGCTTTGGTTATATATTGTATGCCTTTTGTAAATCACTGCCACTTCTGAAATAACATACATAGTTTAAAGGTAGCAGTATGACTTTTGAATGGTACTAGTGTGAGTGTGCACAACTTGCTGTATACTTGGACAAGTAGATTAAAATGTTAAGGCAGTGTTCTCACATTGTGATGATGCCTGTGGGTTCAGATCCCTCCATTTTTGTTCTGATAATTTTTTTTTTCAGTTGAGGTGTCAGTCTCATTATACTAACTACAACATCAGATATGGAAAAAATATGAGCAACATTCTTGAGTGGGTGGACATCTGAGTCATGGCAATCTATGTCTGATGTGGTTGTTTCCTTCCCTTATAACCTGTGAGGGAAATGTATGTCTGAGTAGCATTTTTTCCTTGAATAAGTGCATTTGTCTCAGACATACCATTACTATGTCTTGGACTACAGACAGTGTCAGTTTGTCCAAGTAGCTCATCATGTTAATCATGCAAAGGCCTTTCACTGAGCTGAGTGGAGGAGGGGCATTGACTACAACTCTGATCTGCGATATACAACAATAGGTATCCTGTTTATTTTGTTTATTTTTACTAGTTATTGCTTCTAGCAATTTATATATAGCACTTTTTATTGCCTGCTGCATACTTTTTACTGTATTTTATTGCTATTAACTAATCTGCACAGTTCAACTAACATTGTCTGCCTTACAGACCCTGATAAATAAGGTTTTTACTGTCACACTGTTTGTAAAGCTTTTTATCTAGTTTCACTGTGTGAACGGTATTAACGGGAAATTTTCTCTACTTGTTAAGCAGCTGTTTGTTTGTTCTGGTTTCCTGTCAAGGAGTGTATTGTATAACTGATTTGTTTTCAGTTAAAAGCATTCTGCAGTCTCCTTGCTCCTTTATCTGTTTAAAAACTTTCATCTTGTGGCTCACTGCTGTTCTTCTGCTGTGATAAACATTTCTGTAGTGTTTATTGTCTAAAATAGTGTAGGCTACTAGCTTTAGTATTGTTCCCCACTCTCCCTCCCTGTTGGTGTCTGTTATACTTGGTGGGCTTTGCAGTTGCCCGCCCCAACTGTAAATTTAATCTGGGACACTCCTTCCAGTCTAGTGTCGTTAGCTCATTCTACTTAATACATAGAGAACATTTGAGAAGGCCACCCCACTTAGTTTCCTAACCTTGAATTATCTTCTGCTTCTCCTCTCTCCCTTTCCTTTACAAAAAAAAAAAAAAAACTTTGCTAGAATCTCCCTGTATTCTGCTTAACTGTAACAACAACAAAAAATTATTCTTGTTTCCTGCCTTTCCTGTAACTAGTCTAGTCCAGATACAGATTTGTTATATCCAGGACTGTTTGTAAGCTTCTGAGCCCCCCCCCCAAGCCTGTCTGTGTTGGAGGGAAGCCTGCTAGCTTATCAGTGGGAGTGGTAAGCACTAGGCAACCTATCTACCACATAAGGAGTGGTTCTGGCCCAGAAATTGTAGTTGTTGGCCATTTTGGAGTTTTTCCATCTCTCTCAACTTTCTGATTTAAAAGCCTGTATTTGCACTTGTCCCCTCACCCTTTCCTGTAACTAGTCTAGTCCAGATACAGATTTGCTGTATCCAGGACTGTTTGTAAGCTCCTGAGGCCCCAAAGCCTTTCTGTGTTGGAGGGAAGCCTGCTAGCTTATCAGTGGGAGTGGTAAGCACTAGATAACCTATCTACCACATAAGGAGTGGTTTCTGTCCCAGAAATTGTAGCTATTGGCCGTTTGGGCAATTTTCCCATCTCTCTCAATTTTCTGATTTAAAAGCCCACATTTGCACTTGTTTCTTTCCTGTAACTAGTCTACTTCAGATACAGATTCTTAGTTTTAGCAGTTGAATTTGCTTATTTGTGATCAACACTTGTTCAGAACTTGTTGTAAGCACTAAATAAGCTACAAATTACTACATCACTCAACCTTCCTTATTACCTAGAGGAAAACAGTTTTTGTACTTACTTTCCACACTTGCTTCGAGAAAAACAGCTCTTGTACTCACTTTCCTCACTTGTCTAGAGGAAAATAGTTTTTTATTCAGGCATGTCGAAGGGTCAGCTCCCAGTGTTCTCTCCTGTCTATCTGATGAATCTGAGCATCTTGGGGCAATGTAGCAATTGCTTCATGTACACAGACAACCCTTTCCTCCTAGCACCCAACACTACAACTTGTGAGAGATGCACTTATCTAGCCAAACTGGAGGTAAAGCTCTCTCCAAGCAAGACTGAACTTGACAGTCAAGAGGAGAAGGTAAACACTTGCACCACACCATACTCATCACATAGTCCCACTAAACCTACACACCAAAATCCACACATAGAAACACAAAAACATTCACGGAGGCTCTCAATAATAATCTGCTCAAGCAACAGACACCTCCAAAGCAGAAATGCAAACACCCTCCACCCCCCCAACACAACCCAAATGACACATAGCCTACAGACTTAGTGTGCCACTCAACCACAGCCCATAAGGCAAAACAATGTACCCAACATACTAGTCATAGGTGACTCTATAGTCAGGCACACTGGTGTCCCACTCACTAGGCTAAACAAGGAGAAGGTTACTGTCAGATGCCTGTCGGGTGCCAGGATCCGCCACATAACCCACACACTCAGGTCACTCCACAACAAGTATAAATATGACTCTGTCATTGTCCATGGTGTGAATGACCTGAGACGTACCTCCCCAGACTACATGAAATGAGACGTGGAAGAGCTCTCTAATGTTGTAGCCCAGGCAGGTATGAACCTAGCCCTGGGTAGCTTCCTGCCATCACCCAGAATGATACCGCAGTATAAGGACAAAATGATTGATTTCAACAATTGGCTAAGCTTCTGGTGTCATTCTAAGGGGATCCAGTATCTGTCTGCCTGGGATGACATGGTCGACAGACCACGATGCTTTGCCAGAGATGTCCTGCACCTGTCATCCCTGGGATCCTGGATACTGGCTAAGGCTCTTACCGCCCCTATTGTGCCTTTTTTAGGCAAGGTTCAAATGACAAATTCACCACCATAACAGGAACAGGCAAGCAAAAACTGAGGGTAATGCTACTCAATGCTAGAAGTCTAAATCTCAAAATGCACTCCCTCGAGGCACTCCTTAAAATGGAGAACATCAATATCTGTGCAGTGACTGAGACCTGGTTCAAGGCTCCAGAGAGCACCCCTGCATTATCAGGGTATAACTCATACCACATGTTTCAGCCATCTAGCCTGAACCAGAACACCAAAGCCGGAGGTGTGTCCATATTCATTAAGGATATCCACACCTTCAGACTAGTTGCTCAGCATAATGCATCCGAGGTTATCCAAGTGCAACTAACTCTGGGCAAAACTGGAATCCAAATTGTAGCTTGCTACAGATCCCCCACCATGCCCCAGGATTCCCACTTCTCTTTTCTTGATATACTGGAAAATATTAGGGTTCAACCAAACACACTAATAATGGGCGATTTCAACTACCCCACCATTAACTGGGAAAACGACTCATGTACCAACTCCTTTGCTCAATGCTTCCTGGAATTCATAAATTCCAATGCCCTGGATCAACTTATCCACACCCCCAGCAGGGGCAACAATATCCTAGACCTAGTCATTACCAACATGAGTGACCGGTGTTCCACACCTGAAGTCAACTCCTCGCTGGTCAGATCCAACCATAAGCTAATCACCCTAGATATCCACATCCCACCTCACCCCTTATTAAGGAAACCACGGTAAAACATTTCTCCAAAGCTAACTTCATGCTTCATAAGACAGAAGTGGTGAACTTCATGACACCCATGCAGATGGACAATACAGTTATGACTGCTGAATCCTACACAAATGCACTCTGTAAGCACTTACATGAATGCATGGATCGTGCTATCCCAAACAGAACCAAGACGCTATCCTCCAAAAAAAGGAAGCCAATCTGGTGGTCCCCTGCCATAAACAAACTCTACAACAGAAGATAGAAACTGTTGCAAAAGAGAGTAAAATCCCATGAGTGGAGGAGCTCCCCAGTCAGCTTCAGTAAGAAGCTGAGATCCCTTATAAGATCCTCCAAAGCTAGCTATGAAAACAAAATCGCCACTGATTCTAGGGACAACCACAAATCATTCTATAGCTATGTCAAGAATCTCAATGGCAACACTCAGATCTGTTCTGAGTTACTGCTCAACGGCACAAAAATTACAGAACCAACTGATATTGCCAACATCCTGGCAGATGGGTTCAGTGCTAACTTTACCCCCCTCTCACCCCTAAAGGGCCCATAGCTATACAGGAAAAAATGCAGAGTCCCTGTAATCACAACTATGCAGGTAAAATCTGCACTCTCTAAAGCCAAAAACACAGCATCCATGGGACCGGACAACATCCCAGGCTGCGTTTTACATGAACTTCAGAATGAACTGTCTCTCCACCTAAGCACCATGTTCGATCATAGCCTCACATCAGGCTTTGTGCCCACTGGATGGCAGATAGCAACAGTTATCCTACTCCACAAAGGAGGAGCCACTACAGATCCCGGGAATTATTGCCCTATTAGCCTGATGAGCCTAGTCTGTAAGGCCATAGAATGCATCATCGTGGAACTCATAAACAAAGACATTGGTAACCGCCAAACTCTAGACCCCACCCAGTTCAGGTTTGTGAAAGGCAGATCATGCCTCCTGAACCTGATTGACTTCTTTGAGGCAGTTACCAGATCCGTAGATGAGGGTAAGGTGGTTCACACAGCCTATCTTGACCTCGCCAAGGCTTTCAAAACCATCCCCCATTCTGGAATTATAGCTAAACTCACTAAACTAGGTATAAATCCCTACATCACAAGATGGGTTGCCAACTGGCTCACTGACAGAACCCACACTATAAAAGTTGCAGACTCCAAATCTGACTTCAAACCAGTGACAAGTGGAGTACCACAGGGTTCAGTCCTGGGACCTCTCCTGTTTAGTATCTACTTCTCTGAAGTACAGGCTAACACAGAAGGCCTTTGGCTAATGAAGTTGGCAGATGACTGCAAACTAGGAGCCATAGTCGAGTCCCCAAATGATGTGGACATCCTACAGAAGGGCCTCACTGAGACAGATGCCTGGTGTCAGAGCCATGGCCTCAAACTCAATGCCAAAAAGTGCATTGTCATCCCCTTTGTTAAAAAACTCTGTACCCATGAACTACCACATAGGTGGCAGTCTACTTAATGCCAAATGTGTGATAAGAGACCTTGGGACCCAGGTGGACAGTAGTCTGTCTTTTGATAATCACATCACCACAGTAGTCAGGAAATCCTTCTACATGGCACACCTCATCACAAAAAGGTTCTCATCCAGGAAAAAAAGAGGTCATTGTTCCCCTCTACTTGACACTCATTAGACCCATTATAAAGTACAATGCCCCTTTTGGAATGTACCTCACAAGACATCTGCAGCAGCTGGAAAGGCCACAGAAGTACCTCACAAAGAGGATTACTTGCCTCAAGCAGATGCCCTACACTGACCATCTCAAAAAAACTCCAGCTTTACTCCGTAGAATATCGCCTACTCCGAGGTGATCTCTGCTTAACATATAAAGCTATGTCAAACCCAGAGCTGTTGGACACGTTACACCTAAAGAAATCCCAGTCCCTCTGAGCTACACGCTGTAGGGACCTAAACCTTGTCACCACAATAAACAGGACATGCTGAAGGGATAGATTCCTGTCCCAGAGACTTCTCATACTCTGGATCAAGTTACCCATCTATGTCAAGCAAAGTTCCTCATTAGCACTCTTCAAGAAAATCTTGATGAGTGGATGGGAAATAGGAAATACACCCCGGGGATTACTCCTGTGGCTCTGGTTGAGAGGGGCACAGGAAAATAACTTTCTTGGGTGGCCTACACCAGGGAACCTTGCTGGCTAGGCTTACTTAGGTCCTTGGGCCAATAGCCTACTACCTACCTATGAACCTATGAACATATGAATACAGGTACTGATGGCTGTGGGTTCAGGTTTCCCCCATCACTTGTCTGTACTAACAACCTTGTTAAAATGAGAAGTGTGTTTGTTGTTCATTGAAGTATATTAGGTCTATTTTAATCATAGAAGTACATATCAGCTTTATTTTTTTATCATATTTCTCTCTACTCCCACCCTCCTTTCTACTGTATACCTTTATTTTGTTAATTATTTTATTTCCCTCCATTTATTTTACAGTCATATGCATCTGTCTTGAGATCTGCACCCATACCTCAGGCAAGGCCTCTCAGTCCCCCACAGGTGGCAGCAGCGACATGACCACCACCATCACAGCTGGAAGCATACAGCACATCTGAGTCCCAGCCTGCCAAATTAATCTGCCCACCTCCTGCTCTTCATGTGCCACCCACTACAGACAACTCTGCATCAGATGCTTTGCCAGTGGAGGTGGCATCTTTGTTATTCGTTGGCAGCTGGCAGACATGGGAGAGAGACCATCAATTGGAGGTGAGATACCTGACTTAGCCAGACAGTGGAACGCTGCTGGTGACTAGCTGAGACTTGTCCCTATCTAGCATTGCTTTCACCATCTGAGTCAGGGCCCAGTAGTGATGATACCCAGGATAATGAGTAACCTCCCACTGAATCATAATTGGCAGGGACTGCAGTTGTGGAGCCCCATCCTATCCCTTATCCTAGTGTTCCCTCACCTTTATGTCATTGCCCACCTCTTTTGGTTATACATTCCTCCACTCTCCATCATCTCCTCTCTATCTGATGTCTCCTTCAACATTGTGTTCCTTTTCCTCAATATTTTTTTCACACACCCTGTCAGTCTTGTCTGCATTCTGCTACTACCTACCCTAATCCCTTTACCTTCCAC
This sequence comes from Protopterus annectens, assembly GCF_019279795.1. NCBI lineage: Eukaryota > Metazoa > Chordata > Ceratodontiformes > Protopteridae > Protopterus > Protopterus annectens. The sequence goes on along the minus strand of NC_056735.1, from coordinate 1,854,136,284 downwards.
TTACTTTAATTCCTTCCTTCCTTCCCCAACTTACCTTCTACTTATTCAAACACTATTTACCCCACCCTTCCCACCTCTATCTTTCCTTAGTTGCTCACCTTCCTTCTTTTCTACTCTCTGCTTGCCTTCCCTTTTTAACTCTTTCGTACACTCCCATTTCCAATTTTTAATCTGGTAAAAAGTAGACAAACACACCTCACCCCTGCTCATGTAGGGTAAATTACTTCTCTGTTGTGATCATAGTGTGTGTGATGGGTTGCAAAGGGGATAGTCAATGTCCATGTCCATTTAATGAGCACTGCTATTGCTCATCATATAGCACAGAGCTAGCCTGCCACATTTCACACCTTCATCTGTTATGTACAACCACTATCATGCACTACTTATATTGGTCTTGCCCAGCACTGGCCATGTACATGAGCTGAACATCATTGCACAGCAGATGACACAAATGAATTTGGGTATGACCACCACATTTTGTACACTTTTGTTGTCAAACTATTACACAGCCAACTATGTCTATGGATAATGCATTAGATTCCAAAGGTGGTATTCTGAAGCATCATTATTGGATCTTTTATTCTTTCATTCTGTAAGCATGGGGCACACATTTAATGTGTTTCTCTGAAAGTGTTTTATCTGACTGCTGCTGTAGCTGAGTCTGTAAATAAAATGCCTTGAGCAATACAAGTTATGGGTTCAAGCCCCCTTGGGGTTGCATATAGGCAGATCATTATGAAGGTAGGATGGTTGTGTCCTGACCTTTGCAGAAGAGTAAGCAGATTCTAATGATGCTGTACCTATATTTGGTCAATGGATTTGTACTTTTCTCTTCTCCACCCATATATGCATCATTTAATATTCCTTTCTGTTCACATATTTCACATTTGCATGCAGTAGCATCCAGGCCATCCAGGTCAGTCACAGCCTCACCATTGGCTACTACATCCCTCAAGAAACATCACTGGAAGTGGTATCACCAGTCACCCCCACCCCTGACACACACAGCACCACTGTCTTTCCTCTGTGTGCCTGATGCCACCTTCTCTATTGTGTTACACATTCCTGATTGTGTCATCACCACTCTTCATAGTCCTGTCTATGTTATATGTCTGTGTGTGTGTGTGACCCTACTACCTACTTTAACTCCCCCCCCCCCAAATTCATCTTAACTCCCTTCCGTACTTGGATGTATCACTGCATAAAAATACATCAGCACACATGGGTCATAACCCTGTCAGGCTGCCACATAGCTTCTTTGTCTGGCAACAACTTTTCACACAAATTTGCACTGAGCAGCATCAATGCTCATGCTCGACGGATGAGCATTACTGCTGCTCTAATTCCCTGAAACCACATCATGTTCCTTCATGGTCATTCTGCTATCCCTGCTGTTGCCACAACCAGAATATTTATTGAGCTGCTCATTGTACACACTTGCCTGGACAAGTTTATTCTTGATGAAAATCAGGGCTCGTTATGCATGCACAGTAAACAGAGGAGAGGTAGCATCAATTGTGATTGCAGTGTTTCTGAATCCCAGGGATTATCTCAGAGAAACAATGTTTAAAGAACTCAGATTTATCACTGTTTTCTCAAGTGCAGATCTTTCTTACACACGAATTCTGCAACAATTTCAAAGAAAGTATATAATATAATATTGCCACCGTCTAGAACTCATCAAAACAATTTTAATTCTAAAAACTGCATAGAGGAAGACAATGGTCTGTAACACACAACCTGAAAGGCTACTGCATATTCAAGAAGCATGGCTGAAGAGTCTGCCAGGCTTGGGCCTGGGTCATTCATTATGCAACAGAGAGTCCCAGTTCTCTAGGATGCATCTCATTAATTTCAGGTTCAAGTTTATTCACGTGTAAACACCATTATAACAAAATCAGTAAAGGAGTACACAGTTATACCAGAATACAGTGTACATATAAATAACAGATAAAAGCATTAAAATGTTAGCTAATGAAAAGATATGTTCTCAGTGACCTCTTGAAGCTACTCATCTCACATTGGTGGGGGAAGGAGTTCCCAGAGCAAGACATGACAAAAGAAGGAAAAAACACCATATATCTTCAGATATACCTCCTGGAAACCTTCAGCAAACTCAAGGATGAGAACCTAAAATTTCTGCATAAATTAGGAGTTTTTTTAAGATTACAAGGAACCGGTCAAGCAATACTAGATATACAGTCATGAGAACTTAAAAGGTGATATGAGATTGAAGAGTTATCCAGTGTAACCTCCACAGGACTAAAGTAATAACAAAATCAGCAAAAAGTATCTGTTAAGTAAATGGACAGCACAACTCTGCACCATCTGTGATCAGTGAATAATGAAGCCTTAGCTGAAATGAGTCACAGTAGTCTAGGTGAGAACACAACAAAATGTGCAGAAAAACAGAAATATTCTGTGAAGGGATAAGGTCTCTGAAGTTGGATATGTTCTTTTAGTGGAAACAAGATGAGCTGACAATTAATGACATCTGGTTCTGAAATTGTAGTTTGTCATCAAAATCCTCAGCATGGCCAGTGCCATTGCATATAGGGGATAAAGCCCTGGGTATGAACCAGACAAGCCGGGTTCAATTAGTGACTTGGCTATCTAAGGAGCTGGTAGAGAGAAATGCATGTGCCTATCCCAGTGGAAAGGGAGGTTCATCTCAGCACTCCATGAGGAGTGGCATAGTCCACGAAGAGTGAAGTAGCCCTCAGATAAGTCCTGGATGGAGGTAGGGGAGAAGGGGAGGACTAGAGAGTAGGTCATAATATAAAAAAAAAACTTCCCCCTCACAGAAGCAGTCACTGGGGAGACCTCCCGCCCCTCAGGATCACCCTTAGGGTCCATGCTGGCCCTGCCTGGTAAAATCTGTCTTAGTCCAGGGGATGATAAGAGAGGCTAGCAGGCCACCTGGCCATAGATGGGGGCACTTGGGTAAGGACCAGAAAGTATGAAGTAAGGGGAGAGGGAACAATAAATATTAATATTTTTACTGTTATCCATGAATTCCATCTTATCTCTACCACAAACGACTGTGAGAACTAATGCTGGACAATCTGAGCTTCTCAGAGACACAAACATCTGTAGTGGCCATGTTGGTTGTGCTGTGCTTCATGTAACTAGAAGTCATCTAGTTTTGCAGGCATTCCAGTTCCTCATCTAGTAAATTTACCATAAACATTTTGCCTTAAGGAGAGGATTGCTCAGAAAAAATGAACAGCCAGCTACCGTGCAAGGTTGTAACAATCAAGAAGTTATTTTGAAAATCAAAAAAACTGACATACTGAAAGTTATGACAAATATATGTGATTTATCCAGCAATAACGATAAATGTTCATGGTACCTCTCTGTCTTCTGTAATGTTATTTTTGAGCAACTCTTTGCCTGATTTTCCTCTTCTGATTTGTGTCACTGGCTTCTGGGTCACAAGGAATACCACATGCTCCTTCTTGCCTGTTCTTCCATCTTCCTCAGACTGATTAAGAATTTCCATAATTACTTCACTGTGGAAAAAGTCTTTTGCAACAGCTTCTATAATGCCTACAACAAAATAAAGCAGACTCTGTATAATCCATCAAAGTACAACTCCTTTTGTACAGCTTTCATGTATAAGACAAACATGTATGTATATGTATGTAGGTGTGTTTGCGTGTGTGTGTGTGTGTGTGTGTGTGTGTGTGTGTGTGTGTGTGTGTGTGTGTGTGTGTGTGTGTGTTTGTGTGTATACATATATATATATATATATATATATATATATATATATATAGGTCTACTTGAAATTACCGAAATCCCAGTTGACCGGCATTTAAGACACCGAGCCCACAACATCGACACTACACAAAACCAAAACCTCTCATACCCGACACACACAATCCCGACACTACAAAATCCTAAAAAACCTCCTTACAACATATAAACACACAAACAACATATATATATAAAAAAAACACAACATTCCAAATTAAAATGCTTACTTCCCCACACCCACACCCCACCCACCATCTAAACCAATCTAAAACCCTTACCATTCATATATAAAATACACTTTAAATAAAAAAAACTTACGTACAAACCTTTAGATTTCACCTTTTTGCAGCGGGGCTACCCCCCAGACCCCCACCATGGGGGTTCCGCCCCTCAAACTCCCTGCTACTTATAGATACCAACTCCAAGACCACAGTATAACATCCACAGGAGCAGATTTCCCCTTCCACTCAGCTTGGACTCTCGAGTATTCGGAAGTCGGCATTCTGAAGTTTCACTCGTGAAACGTTGAGCTTTTTGGCTCAGTGTTTTAAATGATGGTCTACTGAGATTTCAGTAATCTCAAGTAGACCCATAAAAACTAAATTGCTACTTTTCAGCCCAACCAAAAAGTCCATCTCTTTACATTTCAACCTCACTTCTAATAATGGTACCCTTATCTCACCTGACCCTACCACTAAACTGCTAGGAATAACAATTGACAACAATCTAAACTTTGATATACACATAAACACTACAATAAAATTAATTAATAAGAAACTGAGATCCCTTTACAGAATCAAACCCTTTCTTACTCCAGTAGCTAGGTCTGCTATAGCTAGAACTCACCTTTTATCCACTCTGCTCTACGCCACTCCCATTTATACTAATATCTCAAAAAACAACCTAAAGAAACTAACAACTTCCTATAATAATATTGCTAGATTTGCTACAGGCTCTCTTTTCAGAACACATCACTGCCTTAATCTTAAACAATTAAACTGGCTAGAATTCCTTAACCAGCTTCAATTTCACCAGCTCACGATAGCTCATAAGACCCTGTATCAACCTAGCAACACTCCTATACTCTCTAGCCTCATCACACCTTATAACAATCTCAAAAATCTACGTTCCTCAAACAAACTGCTGATTAATACTACTAAATCCAACAACTCAGCAGGTGACTCCTTATTCTCCAACTCTGTAGGAAAACTATGGAATCAACTTCCTTCCGATATCACAGCTCAGACTTCTCTTTTTTCTTTTTAAAAAACAACTAAAACCATATCTCAATAATCACTGGCTATGCTCCTGTACTAACCCTGACTAATTCTGCCCCCCCCACTTACTCTTCTCACCCTTCCTTCATCTACTACCTATTACAAATTAACAATATATCCTATAGTACACAAATTTTATGTATATATGTATATAAGTAAAAGTTATCTCTGTACCTTAAAGAACTGGATTACTATTATACAGTATTAGTTAAAACGTTTGTATTATCTTATATTTTCTTTGATTTCTTTGAAAACACTGTACAACTTCTATTCTTTTAGCATCTATTTACTCTGTACAAATACATGGAACTGTTCTCCCCGGGCCTCTACTGGAAATGGACTTGCATCCAGTTAGACTAGCCCAGTCAACAAATGTAAACTGTAAATGTAAATGCAGTATACTTTAACCAACTTAAGAGTAGGTTAGAATTGAAAAAAAAAAAAAAAACTTTTATTTCTTCTATTTTTCATATTCTTTTAAGAATTTCTTTAGCTAACATATGCTAAAATTATACTGCTTTTATGGCACAATCATTGCTGTATAAAACTGTTTTGATGTTATTCTCTATTAAATTGTAAGTTTTTTCCTTGGAGCTTTTCTCCCCGGGCCTCTACTGAAATGGACATATATCCAGTTAGACTAGCTTGGTCAACAAATGTAAAATAAATAAAAATAAATAAAATATATATATATATATATATATATATATATATATATATATATATATATATATATAGGTCCCCTTCAAAACATCTAAAATCCATAACATCTAAAACTGATAACATCGAATTTTATAACCTCTAACACTACAAATTACATGAAAATAACATCCCTACCACATATAATGACACCAAACTACCAAATACAATTTTACTACGTTTCTGCAGAGGGGCTTGATACAGTGGGGTCAGGAAATTAACTTTTTCCCACTGTAGTGCGATCTTGGAGTTGATATATTTAATTTACAGGGGGTGTGGTCATTATATGTAGAGGGGATGTTTATTTTCTTGTGATTTGTAGTGTCTGATGTTCTGATGCACATTTTCAATGTTATGAAATTCGATATTATGGGTTTTAGATGTTTTAGATGTTCTGGTCTCAATGTTATGAAATTAGATGTTATGGGTTTTAGATGTTTTGAAGTAGACCTATATATATATATATATATATATATATATATATATATATATATATACACATACACACACACACACACACACACACACACACACACACACACACACACACACACACACACACACACACACACACACACACGCACACACACACACACACACACACATACACACACATACACACATACACACACACACGTTTAGCAGGAGGGATCCTTTTTTCTTACTTTTCTAAGAACTTTGCAAGCTCTAAACATTTTCAGTTTCAGATATACCCTTAATACTTTTCAACTATAATATTAAGTACCTCACCAAATGTAGGAGACCAAGGAGTTTAAATGTATTTATTAATTATTGAGTAGAAGAATATAGAAGTAGAACATGATTGATTAACTTGATTTTCTTTTGCGTTCCCACAGAGAACTTCCACTGGGAAATTGCTTGTGTATGTGCTGTTGTAGCAGCTTCCATTTCCCAAACAGCAAAAATCACCAAGCATTTCCTAGGCTCTATAATTAATCTAAACCTGGCCCCTATCTAACCTCTTTTAATGTAGTTACATTTTAGATTTTATTATATAATAAAGTAATTAATACAGAAGTCTTTATTACTGACTGATTTTATACCCTCTTTAATGACTCCCAAAATTATTAAATGACATTGCTCATGCCATTGGTGATCAGTGATAGTATCCTATTCTTGTCTGAGGAGACTTCATTGCCTGATTTTCAGTTAGATAAATCAAATGACTTAAGTCATTCAGATGTTTGAACTCTAGAAAATGTAAAGACTGATGACAAATTTACACTCTAGGATTTATTTAGGCTTAGGTGGAAGAAAATGAGGCATGCCTGCAATGATATCAGAATGTGATGTGATCCTTTTTGATATTTTTTTTTCATATTTTTTCATCAGATGGTTAAATAAATTACATCTCTACCATTTTACACACAATGAATATATCTTGATTTTTTACAGCTTTATAGTTAAGATTTATTTTAGTCTAAGTGAATCAAAAATTAATTTAAAATGGGTTAAGTAACCTAAATTAATCTGCATGATTCAACACCAAATGTTTTCAGCAAGAAACAGAATGAATCCCCCCTCTCCCAATTCTTGTTGGTAGGTATTACTAGGAATCTGGTTCAAGAGACCACTGAGTAGCCTACTCAATTTCCTGAAGAACTGTTTGCTTTAAGTAACTTCTTCAGAGTCACACAGTAGGCCAGTGAAGGCCAAGGCAATCAACTCCTAAACTAGAGCAAGCAGGTCATTAGTAGCTCATAGCCTTAATCCTCTATGCTAACTAACTGCCAGACTAAAAGAAAGTCAGTATTTACTGCATTTGAATCCTTGAACTCTGTGTCTATATCATATGATCAACAGCTTAGGTTGTCAAATCCTAAAACATTGACACCAAAGCGTCGAAATCTGACAATAGCGAATAATCAAATTCTTTCCTCGGGAAAGGATTTGTGTGGCTGTCCATAAACAAAATAAACAAACACACCCAAACATAGTGGGGGGCTTTGCCCCCAACACCCCCAATGTGGGGGGCTGTGCCCCCAACCCCCCCTAACTAAATATACCAACTCCGAGATTGCTCTACATTGGGAAAAGGGCAAATCCCCGATAACGGCCATGCAAATTCTTTCCCAAGGAAAGAATTTGATTATGTGGCCATTTGCTATTGTCAGCTTTTGATGCTTAGGTGTCGATGTTTAAGCATTCAACAACCTAAGCTGACAATAATTCAATATAGACCCTTGAACTCTTGCATCCTAAGTAAGAACCATATCCATACAGCAACAAACCATAAATGCTGTGATTTTCCAAGATTTTAACATGGGACCTCTCACACCCTTTGTGAGAATCATACCCTATATTAACTTTAAAGAAAGATGTTTCTTAAAAAGGACTTGAACCCTGACCCTCCAAATCATCAATCCAGCTACTCTGGCCATTAAACTATTGAAGCAACAGTGAAATTGATGGATAAAATCATATATAGTTGGTCAAATGCATTCACTAGTAAAATAATTTGATAAAGGAGAAAGAACCAGAAAAAACTAAGAAGCACAACAAACTACAAAAGTGTAATCCAAGCCAGATGGCTAAAAAAGAAGAAACCAGCAGAACATTTAAAGATTTATTTTGTTAGCGCTTTCATTCACAAAAAAACAAAACACTCCCTTTCCTCTAACTTCAATGACCAAGGGCCACCCCTTACATCCTTCTTTACTTGTTCAATGACCAAGAATAAAAAGGTGTGCCCTGGGTTTGCGACAGTGTACCTGGCCAGCGCATTGTTTAAATTTTACTTTGCTATTTCATCGCCTCAGGTGTCTCTCAGTTTTTTCCTATGTAGAAACCACAACATAATTGGTGCCTAGCCAAGTAAACAACACCAGTGGTGTCACAATTATATTTCCCATGGATGGTGTATTTAGTGTTACTGATGTTAAACCTATTGTTGTTGTCAATAAATTTACAACTTGTGCATCTCCCACATGTATACATTCCACCACTTGAAATATAGAAATATACATTGAACAAGTAAATAAGGATGTAAGGGGTGGCCCTTGGTCATTGAAGTTAGAGAAAAGGGAGTGTCTGTGGCAGTTGAAACTCAATGCTTGTGTTCACCCTGGTTTGAATGATCACAGTAATTTAAAATGTATTTTAAAATTAAAATCACTCAACAGGTGATTTATATGATTCTTTTTGTACATAAATAATTAGTTTTATGTACATACATATAGAGTGTATTTTTCTTGCATATATATGCAGGCACATTTTCTGTTCTTCATATACATTTTAATGTAGACTCCCTTTGAAGGGTTTGTTTGTTATAGTTGTTTGTGGCTGTTTTTTATACATAGCTTTGTGCAGATTTATAAATTTGTATACATACCTTTAAAATTTATGTAGGCTCAGAGGAAAGGATGTGATGTCATTGTACTAGTTTTATTTAAATTTTAATGAAACAAGTATTCTTTGTCTGAAGAAGTTCACATATTTTGTGAATGAAAGCGCTAACGAAATAAATCTTTAAAGGTTCTGCTGGTTTCTTCTTTTTAGCCATCTGGCTTGGATTACAGTTTTGCACAAAGGAGAAAGACACAAAATAAGTTGTGAAAATGGCTTTACATAGCTACAGTAAATGAATTCATAGTAATGCAATAAAATGTAAATCAATGAATTTACTTCAAATTAAAATTATTAATATGATATTATAGATGATGTAATAAATGAAACTATTAAGTAAATGAACTATATTATATAACGCTGGCAAGAACAGCTCCTTTTTGGTTCAGTAAATTAGTTAAAGGAAAAAAAAGAAGTAAATAAACTCAGTTCAGGATAATCAAGCTAATACAATGTCAGAGCCTAAAGAAATATAAAACCGTTCTTCAATTATTGTTTAGATATTTATAATAACCCAAATCTAAATTATACTAGTCAGTTAGATGATTTATTCTCTGAATTAAAGAACTCATTTCTGGACTCATTGGACCCTTCTAACACACAGACAGTAGCAGCATTATAAATTCTATATCTAATAATACAGAACCAAGAACTGATGGGATTGTATAAATGTATAATCCTTTTGTCTCAAATCATACTGCTCATATTATATTTCATTATTTATTGTGCAATTGCAGTTTGGAAGCTACCCACCTACTAAACATTAAGTAAGATAGCATTGATAATGAAAACACTCTTGTTTAGAGACGAAGCTGACAGCTTTTCACATATTTGCCTGTTGAGTGTAGATTATAAACTTGTATAAAAATGGATAAAATTTTATGATATCAATTAATAAGAATTATATAGCTAAATAGCAATATCCATTTATGAACTCATTACAACTAATCTCTTCTGAGTTTGTACTCTAACCTCCGATGAGTATGGCCTGTGCCTTGAAAAAATAAAGTTATTGCCTCACAGTTCAAACAAATGTTCATAAATCTAGAACCCTAATTGTTACTTGAAAACTGTAAAGGGCAAACTATTCAACACAAAATATTCTTTGCCAAGGTTGTATTCATTTTATTCCAGATGTTAAACTACATTTTATAAGTCAAAATAAACACAGTAAATATTAATGTTCATTATATTGAATAAATAGCTTATGATATCTTAGTAACCATTCAAGCAACACACATACTGCCAGCAACATTTTCTTCATACAGCTGTGAGCTTTCATATGAGGTGAGGTACAGTAGTTCTGTGAGCGTCACTTGACTTTTGAGATATTTACAGAAATATAAACAGTAGTAGAATACATATAAATAGTATACAAGTAGTATTGAATATTTTTAGCAGCACTAAATAGAGATCACATATAATATAAACTTTAAAATGAAATCTCTTAATACCCTGTATGTAGAATGCTTTTGGGATTCTTAAAACAAATATGACCAAGCAATACAGAGATACCTAGGCTGTAATGATTCTATACATAAGTACACATTTATCAGTTAATGGTTCAATATATTCAGTTTTCTTTTTGTTCACTCTTGCTCAAGACCCTTAATGGAAATAATAATGACAAAAATGTTTTTTTTTTTTAGTTTAAAGTCTCAAATTCTATAATACATGTTGTATGCAAACAATCATTTTCTGTTAATTCATTTAAGTCTATACAAAATTATATTCATTGGATAAGAATGATTTTGGGATATCATGCTAACCTTAACAAATCAAAACTGCTCAAAATAATTTACAGCTTCAATTTCAAATAGTAAACTCATTAACGTTTAGGGGTATAATATTTAGTCTCTCCTATACAAAATGCATTTTTTAACTGAGAAAATTATAAGATTAAAATACCTTATACATCAAAACACTTAGAAATTCTTCGTGTTTCACTTACTGACAGAATCAACATTATCCACATACTTGCATTATTAAAGTTTGCTTTTATTTTACAGTATGTAATAATTATTGTTTATGATATCTCATTAAAGAATTTGTTATCCAAGTTTCTCTGACATCAGGTTCCCAAGAGTAGATCAGTAAACCATTCTTCAGGACTCTAATAATGTGTATTCAGTTTTCCAGACCTGTAGAGATACACACAGACTTGGGTATAATCTAGCTTTTTTCATGGCAAATTTTTAATAATGGTGTAGAGTATGAGGTCATTGTTTTTGTTAAGTCATGATCAGCGCTATTGTTGTTTAGAAGATACAATCAAAAGGCAAGGTTATATATTCATTCAGTCATTCATTCACTCATTCTTTGACTAAACAAATGTAGAATGGGGGAGTAGCTGGAACCTTTCCTGCTGCTCAGTCAGTATATAGCATACAAGCTCCACCTGAGCAGCATGCCAGCTCACTTTAGAACACATACACACACACACACACACACACACACACACACACACACACACAAAACTGTGCCACTGTACCACCTCCAAGGTTATACATCTCTAAGCTGAAAGCTCTAGTCATTAGTTATCAACTTACAGCAGAATAATTGCACTTGCAATATCTTTTTTATGAATCACTAGCCAAATGGAATTTAGGCATCTATCATGTTATTTGGCATGTACCTCACTAGACAACTAGCAATTACTGGAGAGGCCGCAAAAGTACCTCACAAAGTGGATCCTAGCCTTTAAACACTTGTCCTATATGGACAGACTCAAAAAACTCCAACTATTCTCTGTCTCATATCGCCTACTTAGTTGCAATCTCTGCTTGACTTAAAAAGCCATGGCTGACCCAGCTCTGTTAGAAATGCTACATTTAAAAAAATCCCAATCCCTCTGCACCACATGCTCCAGAGACCTCAACCTCATTACCACAATCAACAGAACATGCTGAAGGGACAGATTCATAACCCGGAGACTGCCCATGCTATGGAATAGGCTTCCCATAAATGTCAAACAGAGCACCTGACTGGCCTTCTTCAAGAGAAATCTTGATGAGCGGATGGGAAATAGAAAATTCACCCTGGGGATCACTCCAGTGGCTCTACTTGACAGGGGCACTGGGAACTAAGGTCAGCTGGCACGATGCCAGGGTAATCCCATGGGCTATGCTTGTAAATGCTCCAGGGTCATTAGCCTAGTACACACCTATGAACCTATATATTATATATGATAATCTTCCAGATAATTTCTTAAAAACAAATAGAAAACTGAATGATCCGAGGTGAAGATGAAAATTATTTTAACTTGCTTTTATAATACGGAAATGCCAGGTATATACTTACTAAGAAAAACATATCTGCAAGTAAGTGTTTTATTGAGGAGTAAATCTAAATTATACTTCTTTAAAAAGTGATGTTAACTAATACACCAAATTATCAACCTATAATTTCTGAAGTAATTCAAATTAGCAAATTATTTTAGATCAAGGTGATTGAATGAATGTAATAAATGATTAATGAAAAAGATCTCTGCACCATGTAACCTAATTTAGTCAGCTCAAAATATGTGCTAGAGATCTTCTTTTTACTATTTAGATTCTCAGAATGTTTCTGAACATCTAGAATTTGTCATATCATTGTTGTGCCAAAGTTGCCAATACATTTCACTGTTGCTGGTTATTTAAATATGTTCATACAAGATAGAAATAAGATTCTTTTTATGATTAGAATTACAGATGACCAAACTCAACTTGAACCAAGATCTTTAAAAGAAGTTGATTTCTTAATGAGAATTATAGACAAATTCTGACTGAGCCAAGAATTTGTATTACTTTATACTTTACTCATCTGCACTGTTTTTTCCCTAAATGGCTTAAATGCACCTGCCTCTGTGTTTAAGAAGAGAATACTCTTCGAAAATTGGAATAAGAACTTAAACATTTTTCTAGACCTAAAAGGTAACCTTTGTATTATGGACTGAGCAGAAAAGAAAAATATAACGAAATGCTGTTATAAGAGGGTCAAGCAAAATAGTTAAGGGGAGAGAAGATTATGTTTTGATTCAGAATATGCACTATTTCTTTCTTGTCCATTATTTTTATTTATATGTTTCCTTATTTCTGATTAATTTGCTCTCTGATATTTGCAATTGATTCACACAATTAACTGATAAAATACAAAGGTTATTTTTCCCTGTTACTCAATAATGTCCTTAGGCACAAACATTATCATTTCTAATTTTATGTTCTATATCAAACACTTCTATGTTACTGAACTTTAATTTTTAATTCTTTAAATATAGACAGTTTATTGCTCGCAATATTTAACCAGTTTTGTGAACACATCATCAGCAGACCCTGCAGTGGTAACCTTGGTGATGATGGCCTACTAACTTGGTTTATAAGCATGTTTAATCAACAAATCATTTACCTTCTGCAACAATATCATGCCTGAGTTATGGAAAAGGTTAGTGTTACCCACTTCCTAAAATCCTGAAGCCAGTCTCATCCAAGATTTTTAGGCCTCCCCATCTTGGAAAATGAGTTCACCTTAAATAAGCAGACTACATACCACAATGATCTATTCTTTCAAAGCAATAACATTGCTTTTGGTCAGGCATAAGCACAATAACAACCCACTACACACTCACAGATAACATTCTACTGGCTACAGACAAAGGAAAGCTGAGTCACTCAATTTTAATTAACTTCATAAAGGCTTTAGACTTACTTGTCACTTTGTCCAATTCAACACACTCACTGGCATTAGTATTAGTCAGAATTCACAATGCTTGTTAAATAAGCTTTATGTCTGACAGATGCTTCAGTGTCAGAACTGATCCAAAGTGTTTCCCCACTGCTTTCATCTTAAAAGGCATATCCCAAGGTTTTAACTTATGCCATCCTGCATTTACTATCTTTATTAATAAGATACTATCTGCACCAACATATTGTATTAAAAGCAGATGATTTGTTAATTTATAGCTCTGGTCCCTCTCCTCGCAGAATCAAATTTCAGTTAGAAAAAAACATACTACAGCTGATATCTACACATACCACTGTCAGGATGGCCTAAGGCAGCAAACAAACAAACAAACCCACATATCTGAATGAGTATGATTTTTATCTGCTACATAGATTTTTAGGATACTGCTTTCCACAGAACTTCTAGGAAATAATATATACAAACAGTTGATGTATATATGCATCTCTTTATTGATCAAGGGAGATGGTGACAGCTGATGTGTCACCCTGACCCCATAAAGAAAATGTTAAAAAAGGGGGTTGTTGATGATGGCCAGTCAGGGTGTGTTGAATGCATGTAGGAAAAAAAACTGAAGAGTAAAACAACATATCAGAAAAGAAAGAAAGAGGACGCCAGGGTGGGAAGATCGGGGGGGGGGGGGCACTGGCAGATGTGTGCAGAATGACACCATGGAGTACTTCACCCAAGATAAAATTTCACCTAAGGCCAGCTCTGGACATAGTAAAGTAACATTATTGCAACTAAATGCCAGTCACTGTGAATGTCCTTCTGTGGGAAGGGCCAACTTGGTGCAATACAGAGGTCTGCTGTAATGGAAGAGCATTGCAACTACAGTTTAGTCTATGCATGCTAATCTTAAAGCTTTCTTACTTGACCTAAAAGATTGTTTAAGAGGGGTGACTGAGACAAGGTGATAGACTGTAATTGTTGTGTCCAGAATCCCCCAACACGACACTTGCTGGGGACTCCCAAAATGCTAACATTGTCACTGTTCATGGACTTTAGCTTTTTGGCTTTAGTAGAAATAGCATTAGTGTCCACATCATATTTAACCAACAGTATGTCTCCATAAATTTGTTTGCTGTCTTTTAACTACCTTAGGCTGTCTTGATGTATTCATCATATTTTTAGTGATAAAGTTTCATCCAGTTGCATTTTCTTTTCACAGTGCTGTTTGCTGACCAAAAACCCTCTCTTGACCAATCAGGCTCCTTCTCTCCACCTTCACTGAGGGCAAGATTCACATGGGAGAGGTCATTGTTTAGGCAGCTATCAGTGCTTTTTTCCTAGTGAGAAATATAAAATTGACAAGGTCTGATGAAGTTCTTTACATGTGGAATGGCATCATTCTCATTGTCTGCATTTAATTGTAAATAAATAGTTCCATGGTATTACTTTCTGCTGGTGGATTTGAGATTTTTTTGGGAGGGGGTTACCACTGAATGACAAAGCCTGTTTTAATGTATTTTTTAGTAAACCCTAACATCTTACTCCTTGACTGTAGATGTGTGTGTTCACTATGCAAGGGCCCTACAATGTCATCCTTCTAGTAGCAGGATGTGCACGTTTCCATGCACATCGTCCCCAGCAAGCTACACTTCCAAGGCAGAGCACTGCCAAAGCAGCTTTAAAGGAACACAGCATGCATTGCCAACATGAGCTGTTGTAGAAGACCAGACTAACACTATTCATTATTCATTCACTACCATGGGAAGAGTGAGGTGCAAACTCCTTACTCCCATCCTCCCTTGTCGGGATCCTCCAACATCTGAGATGTACTCCAACTCAAATCTCCTGAATGTGGTCAGGGTTCTGTCCTTCTGTGCCATGGAGCTGGGCCTTCAGTTTTATTCTTTATAATAGCAGATTATCTCATAGTATGACCAATAGCTTGTTTCAGATGAGCGCATCACAGAGTGGACCATGGCTGCAATTTCCAACCAGTGCACAAAAGGCAGTAATAAGACAATTAGAATTCTCTGTGGTTCATTATACTCTTGGGCTGAATTCCATCCTCTCAAAAAAAGTTAGTATATATAGTTGGGGGGTGTTTGGGGGTACAGCCCCCCCACATTGGGGGAGTGGGTGGCGTAGCCCCCCCCCACATAGTTTGGGTATATATTGTGTTCTGAAAAGAGTAATTTATTGGACTTGTAAGTATCCATGTCTATGGTTCAAAATATTTAAAATAGGTAGGGGCAACGCCCCCCACACCCCCAATGTGGGGGGCTGTGCCCCCCACCCCTCCCTTAACTATATATACAAACCCCAGGATCGCACTACAGTACTTACTTTATACACACTGCCACTACTATGCTGAAATGTAGCATTGTAAGATGTCGGTGTTATGAGTTTCAGTCAAGTGAGTTTTCAGTATTATGAACTTTAGGTTATATGGTCTCAGTCAAATGAATTTCAATCAAATGAAATATCAATCATATGAAGTAGACTCATTTATGTATGTTGTTATGGTGTAATGGGTGGCAGGGTGGTGAACCTGGGGAAACTGAGCATGGGAATCTGACCAGCAATCATTAACAGTAGAATGAATTAGAACATTTAGTTTTGCTTGCCTTAAAAGTTCTATGGCTAAGTTTTAATAAGAACTACATTTTTTATGCTACTTGTTTCTATACGATTACTCATTTTCAGACTGGATTTCATGCCTCATTTATTAGGTAGCAATATATTATCCAAGATGTCTTCCTTTTGAGCCAGTTTCATTGTAAGTTGTATATACCATCTGCAAACAACTGAGAACGACCATGCAGATGTTGTGTTCCGTTTAACATTTCTTGTCATATTCCCTATTGACTATACCTTTTCTATCTTTGTGTAAGCTGTCATTTTCTTGTAGACATATTCTTCATAAGGTTGAGTCTGCATACCTCCTTGGTTTGATTTGTTGTGCCATTTCCAGCCTCCATGGTAAGCAACACCTCATCTATTTTTTTATTTTCATGTACAGCTTTAATCCTTTGCACTACATATCATTTTCACCTCATTTGTTTTGCACCAGAATCTTCCTAGGACTTATGAAGCATAACCCTTACTCCATACTGTGCAACCTAATATGCTGATATCCCATTTTTGTTTTTGCATACACTGTGATTCTGTAGCTTCTACAAAATCAAGTTATCCTTCTTTCAGTAAACTCAACAGATTATGCAACATGTTTTATATGCTTCTATCATTCATAATTTAGCCTTCTTTCACTGTTACATCATCCAATCTTGTTTTCACTGTTTTTTCTCCTCTTCATCTCAGGCCGTCTATTATCTGCTGTTATAACTTGCTGTTTCCCTTGCTGACTCTGCTGGTCTCAGCGACTCCACATGTAGGACACTTGTCCTTGTCAGTGGAAGATGAAAAGACTGAGTTATTTCCTACATGTACTGATACCACAGGTGGTGGTGCTGCGGTAGTGTTGTCACCTCATAGTAAGGCGTTGTCCTGTTCGATTCTCAGCTAGAGCGTCTTCTGTGTGGAGACATGCGTGAATGGGCGTACCTTCGTTGAAGGTTATGTGTCAGGGACGGCAACTCGGCACGTAAAAATCTACTGCCAATCATTAGCGGACCAGAGTTCCACTGTGGCGACCCCTAACTGGGAAAAACCGAAAGACACAACAACAACAACTGATACCACAGTGAAGTATAGGAAGGTGCTGAAGTCCTGAGCTGCTGTCCTACTGGTGATGTGTTAAACTAATGTTCCGTATGACAGATGCATGGAAATGGTTCTATGGCAATTATTTAAAAAATAGGATTAATTTGTTTGATATCATAAACACAGAAAAAAATCAACAGCAACAATAATTACACATATATAGATCAAAAGCAGCAATAATCAAATTAATCATATTAAATAAAGTAAACATGTCCCACCTCTTATTGTATAAAACAAACACATATCAGTACAAGAGTTCCACAAAAAAAAAAATATATATAAAAAACAAGCAAACAGTGCTCTCCTAGCAATGGCTGGAAGCATTTCTCCCTGACAGTGATAACAAATAACGTCATAAGGAAATGTCAGGTTATCAAAGGACCCCCATTAAATGACCAAAATCAGCCTGCAAGAATCATACAATCATGCTGAATGATTTCTAGTGATCCACAAAAACAATGCTCCGAGACAACCTTGTAAAACATTAACACTCTTAGCAAGGAGATTGTTGTGTACCACATGCCAGATAAAGTCTTAATAAACATTTGTCAGGGATTCTCATTCTCTGCCTTACATGGTGAATCAGCGCAGGAGGTAAAGTTTCCTAACTCATGGCAAAAAAAAAATGAGGTCAAAATCCAGATAACACTGCCACTGACTAATGAAAGAAGGTATGTTGTCATTTACCATTTTGTCAACTTATACCAAAAAGTAGCTAACATCTTAAATCCCTTCCGCTATCCTTCCTGTAAGTAGCCATAATAAATTCTAAGATTGTGACTCACAAAAGCCTCCATGATGAATATCTGCAAAGCTTGAAAAATAAGACTGAAGCAAAAAGAAAAACAGTTGTAGCATGCATAAACTCACCTCTTTCTTAGACTAACACAAAAACATCATATTTAAGAAGTTTTGGCCTGTTTCCCCAAAGAATGGAAAAATACCTAAGATTAGTTTTAATCTATCAGATGTGAAATAAATCCAGATTACATCATGACCCTTTCCCAACATATATTATTGCACACAATGGCATTTTTTTCAAACATCATAGGAACTAACTTCCAAAACTTCATCAGGTTTATCATAGACTGTGAAATAGATTTTGATGTTACAGAACTATATAGTTCCATACAAAATTATATAACCAAAGCAGAAAACTGAGAATCAGGAAATGCCTGAATATAAAACACCATTCTTATCCCAGCACACAGATCTCTATTAATTTGTAAATCACAAAGCCATAATAAGTGACTCAAAGACCACATGAATGGTGTTATATCAGGCCCATGCATTCGCTACTAGTTTATCAATATTTTACATTATTTTGATATTAATTTAGGGAAGATATTCCATTTCTCTAAACAAAACAAGGCTTTAAAAATATTAATGAAATTATGCACAAAAAATAAACAACAAGGGGCTAAGTGGGTAAATCTGCAGTGACTATGCCAAATAGCCATTAATTATGAGTGGTGCACACAAATATCATAAATACAGTCAACAAAATGAGTATTAAACTCACACAAACTTAAAATCTGAAGCAAACAACAATATGCTGATCAAGTACTTTATTTTTATCTAACATCTGCATAAAGTAAAATGTGTTCTTTACAAAAAAGGCTTTCAAATTCTTTTAATGACCTTCAAAATATTCATTATATTTTGGCTTTTTGTTATACCTTTACCCTACTCTGCAACTTCCTTACAAAAGGTGTATGAGAACCCTGTAGTATGCTGATCAACAACTTATTGTCAGTATTCAACAACACTAACAGACATCAACTCGACATATCCTCACACTGACCATTCTTCCATATTAACATCACCATTGTACAGCTACTGCCAACAGCCAACCCCTTTCAGATACCACCCACTAAAAACTGAAACCAACATACACATCTGCTGACCATCTAAGGCTTAGTAATATGCATAGCTGACACCAACATTAGCAGCACAGAACCTAAATTGAGACAAGACTAATCTGACTTCAGCTAAGTTGGCATGATACTAGAGCTCCACTGTTAAAGAAACACTTATCTCCACAGAACTGAACACATCTCAAATGTGTGGTAATAGACCAGAGGTATAAAACTTATACCTCCAAAATTCAAAATGTGCAGATTTCTGGTTAATGATAGTCACAAACATACGTCCATTTACATTTATGTAGTCTGTAAACTGATGGATGCTTCCTTCTTACCTAGGTGCCCAACTCAAAAGAAACTCTCTGCTTTGTGAGTCTCAAGGCTCCCCTCTAATTTTTATGACAGAGTAGCAAACTTTTTATTTTACATTAGAACAAATGATGAGGAGCAGGGTCATTTAACTCAAGAAAGCAAAAAATGATTATAAACCTTTTCACAAGTTCTTAAAGAAATCTCTTCCTTCCTAAAAAAATCGATTCACCCACACACTACATGTAACATAGGTTTCAAATGAAATAATGCAAATCTTATCATTTGAAATGGTCCCTCCATGCACTGGTAAGATCGAACTCTGTAGTATAATCTATCAGGTCATCCACTAAGGCCTAATTAAACCTTCCTTGTCCGGGTTTAACCTAAATCTACCCACAAGACCCTATGATTAGAAAGCCCAGTAAGGAGCATTTGGCTATGTTCAAACGCTACAGCCTCATTTATAATATGCAATCAGTCCTCGTATATAAATCCTCCATTTAAGTAGAGACATCAAATTCCACAGTAGTCATACTATAACAGGAAAAATATTCCTATCAGAACTAAACATCCACATCTGCAAAGTATTTCTACTTCTGCCTTCAAACGGTAATCAGTACACTATTAACCCCCTAAAACTACATAAAACTTGTGATGTAACCAAAACTGCACACACTTCCAAAGGTAAGTAATCTAGGCATGGTTAGAGCATAAACATTCAAAACTGTCCACCAAACATTACCCAGTGAAGCACTCACACCTACAGCCTCATTCTCTGAAACAAAATGTTTATGTATCTGGAACAAAAGGTTCAGCAGATGACTAGCCATCCCAGAACAAGAGTCTGGCACAAAGCAGCAAATTCCCTGGCAGACCAACAAGCTAGTAACTATTGTACCCATTTTGTCATTCCCACTCCACCTAGTAATAATGCTATTTTTTAGTCCTTTCAGCTTTAAACCATGAAGCCCCCCACCAAACCATGATCCCATTCATCCCCTTAAGGATGACAGCCCTTTAAACAATTAATTCCCACCAGGATTAGAGTTGAGTGGTACTGTCAAATGAGATATAATGTGATTTTTGTTTTAAAACCCTAGCTCCTTGCACATGCCCAGTAAGGCTCCCTTAGGAGGATGTACACTGCACATCACTCAGGACTGTCACTCACCCCTGAAAGTCTTGTAAGCCTTACAAATGATGTTGCCTCTCTAGCAGGGCAACCACATAGATTTTCCTGTCAGTTTTGGAGAAATCATTAATCCTAGTCCTCCTGCTTAAATTCTGGTCACATGGATCAGAGTCAAGGCTTTATTCCTTCATTCCAACTGAGCCCACATAGGACTTAAGACTATTAATATTAATAGTTAGTACCTTCATCTTCATAACTAAATCTTATATTTCAGTTTCTTCCTCTTAAGTTTCTTCTTCCCAAGAAGAAAATCCACACCAGATCTCTCCAGACTGAAACCCCTAACATCCCCACACTCTGTACTAGCCCATAAAAGTAATGGGTCTATGTTTAGTGATCCAAGGGCACATTCACCAAATGGCCATTCATTGCATACATAACAGCAAAACTCCATTTCATTGAAAGGCCATATGATCATAAATAATATCCTTGAATGATCATAGTTCTCCGACATAAAGAACATGCTACAAAGTACATACTTATCGGTAATGCACAGATAAGGAAATCTGCCCTTTCCCCACTGTAATGCGATCTCAAAGTTGGTATATATAATTACTGGGGGGTGCAGCTCACCAAATCATCCTCATGTGGGGAGCTGTGCCCCCCATATCCCCAGCTAATTATATATACCAACTCCATGATCGCACTACAGTAGGGGAAAAGGCAGATTTTTTTTTTTATCTGCGCATTACCAGTAAGTACGTACTTCATGCTGTTTTCTTTATGTTGGCCTACTATGATCATTCAAGGAGATTATATATGATCATATGGCCTTTCGCTGAAATGCACTTTCTCTGTTATGTGCGTGATGAAAGGCCATTTGAGGAATGTGCCATTCCATGGCTAAACATAGACCCAAATTGATGAAGTATTCATCCCTCTCCTCCTCTCCAAAGCACCAATCCCAGTAGCTACAAAAGAATAATTCATCCCTCCCATCATCTCCCAAAGATGATCCAGGAGGTAAAATGATCTCACTGGAAATCCCTGGAGAAGGAGATCCAGCAATCACTACTTACTCATGTATCACAATAGGAGAAGTTATGGAAAGTCCACCATTGCCACCCAAAATCTACCTAGCAGAGGAGATATCCACAACATCCCACCATGATGGGATATTTTTAGAGCAGTCAACCCAAAAATGATTCAAACTGCCACATATAGTAGAAGACTTGTTACAGGCATCAGAAAAATGCCTGAGTTGCCCACATCTAAAGCAAAATATTATATTACATTTAGCTTAAAAATGTCCCTATTCTCCCACATATGTTAAATGCAATGACAGCTCAAGACAGAAAACTGGTTATCAGTGTGTATTACACAACCACATTCCACACTGAGGTCAATACTTTCATACTATCTGTCTGTCTAAAATTGTAACCAAGCCAGTATCTTATTTTATGGACCCAACATAGCACAGTGCTTGCTTAATTACTGTACTTGCTTAACTCTGATCAAATGTCTGCCTCTACAAAATAAATATTTTCAGCTAAGATTTGTATCACCCATCTTTTATTTAAATGCAAATCCCAAGGTACAAAATCAGACCAAAGAAGCTTACTGTGTACCTTTTCAAAGTTAGAAAGAAATTGTAAATCATTCTGAAGCAAAATAAACTATGACCCTTGCTTGTGGAATATCAATAACCAAAGGGTAACCATTTGAAATGCTGGGACCCTCTTCTTGGAGTTCTGTAATGCTGAAACTGAATGGCCAAAAAATTGACTTACAGATACTAAGTCCAAGATGGCCATTTTTATTCCCTTTTGTCCAAGGTATAGCAATCTTAGAGTTGGTATATATAAGCTATGGAGGTGTAAGGGGCTTGCCCCCACATTAGGGGTGCAGAAGGGCTTGCCCTAAAAAGAACAAATTTAATGGAGAAGAGTGATGTTTGATATTCATTCATCTCCTGCATTTTCAATCATTTATTTTGGTGTATCAGCACGGACAGACTCCACAAGGACCTCTTCACGTACTCCCTAAATGCATACCAATCCAAGGGATTCATCTCTTCTTGATTCAAGAAAAAACATGAAGTAAAACTGCCTGAGCCCCTAGCTTGGTTCTGTTACACTGAAGGATGGAGCCCAGACTGCAGCCTGAGCAACCAAGTTCAAATAGAGGCCTCAGCACTGAAGGACTTAGGCAGGGTTGGGGAGGGAGTAAAAGGGCATGACATGTTCACATCTCCTGGAGGTTGGAGGAGTTTCTGTGTACTTGTGAACACATTGGGTGGGTTATATTTCCCTGGTGGAGAGCAGGGAAAGCACTATTTGCTGCCACAGGGGGAGGGGCAGGGCTGCTTGGAGAGAATGCCCCTTGCAGAAGTGAGGAGACAGCTTCCATGGACAGTCCATTACACATCCCTCCTAATGCCTCACTTGGTATATGCAACTCATGCCGAAGAGAAAAATAGAAATCCTGGCATCACCCTTTTGGATGTGTGAATGATGGCACTTCCCAATCAACTCTCATACACTGATGGGGAACAAATGGGACAACTGACTGAGGAGGGGGCCACTGATCAACAGGCAGTGTGGACAAAGAATGCAAAAAAACTGTGCCCCAACAGTCCAGTTGGTCATGTCTCTCTCGCCACCTTCATGAATGTTCATTATGTAGGAAAGGCATCACTGCATGCATGATTCCTAGGCAATGAGCTCCATGAGCCCACAGAGAGAGAGACATCAACCTCAGGCTTAGTAGAAACAGGCAAACAGTGAAGTCAAAAAACTGCAGTATGCATGCATTGCTCCATTTTCCCCCACTGTAATTTTTGCTCCCTTGAATGCTGACCTCAAGGTTAGTATCTACCAGTCACTTATAATGTCATTCACTTCCTTAAGAGATGAGACCTTAGTGGCAGCCCCAAGTCATTATACTATGCTCTACTTTACTTCTCCCTCCTGTACTTGACAACTATGACACTAAAGTGGTTGTGAGTCTATACTGCATACATTTCCTCCTGTATGCCCTAGTCTGACCTGTATAACCTATGGAACCAGTAAAAAAGGTATTATGGTAAACTGAACCATATGATGCTGATAATATTAACCTCACTCGTATTATAGGCAGGGAGCATCTTCAGCACATTAAATGTTAAATGGTATCTGTCAATGTCTTTCTTCAGCTCTAGAAGCTCATCCTGCTCTCTTTCTTTAAGTCAGAAATGACTTTCGGCTCCCTTTCTCATATAGATTCACATGTGATGTTGAGAAATTAGTCTTTGTCCTTCCACACATGACAACAGACTTGCACTTGACAGCCATCTCCCTTTCTGACCCAGATCTGCACTCCTAAATTAGCTTCCCTTATCAGGAGTTACGGTCTTCTCCTTCTGGGTCATCTGTTGCCTTCTGTGTGCCCTATATGTTTTATCTGCATTGTCTTATGCATTAAGCCATGACTTGTGTAACTGACAATCAGTCAGCAAAATTGCACACAACTCATTTCCCTGGTAAAGGGACAAGGCATCTGCTTTAACCAGCAAAGATCATTGTCTGAACTCTGGCCTCAGTGCCACAGGGCCAAGCACAGGAGTTGGTGGGCATCTGGCTGAGCAGCCCATTGCCTGATTTTCCACATTAGTGAGGGAGGATATAAACATTTTCCAGTCTAGACATATCCCATATTAAATCCCAGCATATAAAAGAGTTTTCCTGTTTTATCTGGGGATCATGCAGACATGCCATCTGGCAAAGAAGCATTAGAGTGTGTATGCAATTCCATATGCATTTATGGCATTCAACTTCCACGTATACATAAGATAGCATGGATTAGGATAGCTATTGCATTAAAAAAAAACAATCTGCTTCAATGGCAGTATTCAAAACGAAACTGAAATCTCATCTTGTTAAACTAAATAAATGCTGTTACTTCAGGGATACAGGATAATCAGTCCACAACACTGTGCTTACAACTTTTATTCATTATTATTATGAGTTGCACATCTTGTAAATGCACGATTGTAGGAAAATTGACTTATTACATGTATAGATGCATACAGTGATTCTGTGATGCATGCCTTGCTATCATTCATGTAAAAATATAACATTGTATGATTTACAACTTTATTATTGTTGCATGATGTGTGTGTAAATAATTGTATCTGCCAGTGGTTCTGGGTTGTGGCTGAAAAGGGTCTCCTAACCAGTTCACTTACATGTTTAACAAAAGAAAATAAATAATATAATAGTCAGAGGACATCTATGTCTCTGCTTCTTCCCACTCTAACACAATCATCAATCCATGTTCCTACCTCTAGCAAGTGAGCCTTTCCTCTTCCTTGGGGTAGATAATGGAAGAAAAAAAATGATGACGTTAGTTTGGGTTATGAGGCAGCTAGATCCTGTAAGTTACAGGAACTCAAAAGATCGCACAAAATTGTACATAACTATTGAAGAGGAATTTATAAATGAAATGAAATATCACAGGTTGTATATGGCTGAGATATTCCTAATAACTGATGCTTTTAAAAGTACTTGTCTTTGAATCACTAACGACTTGTTTTATTGAGGCTGTGCTATTACTAAGGATCAGTTCACAACAATGTTACATAATACAGACTTTTTTGTATCAGTTGACTAGCCTTTGAAACAGACTAAGCTATAATTTTTTGCCACTGTAAGTGGTTTAGCTATTTATACTGCCTTTACTGGTTAAAAAAATCATAGAACCCAAGTGCCTAGCCAATAAGCGTTCAAGGATTAAATAAGTTTGTGTCATCCCATGTCATCCCATACCTGGAACGATGTGACAAAGACCTCTTCTATCAGAATAGTAGTGTAGCAGCAGGCTTCCATTTGTGCGTTTTTCCACACGAAATGATGGCGCATTCATTTCCTAAAGAAAATCAAATATTTTCACATTAGTCACCAGGCAGAAAGAAGTGATAAATAAATGGGGTGGGCTGAATATTTTGCAATATGACTGTGATTTAAGGATGAGTGTAATTATAGGAAAAATCATCAGGTATTCATCTCTGTCTCAGATTGGTTATATAGTTGGTGTGTATCTGGTTTATTGCATTTAACAGCTCATTTGTATTAACATCATAAAGAGCAAAACCTGACAAGCAGCCAAAGTGAGGTCTGAACTCATAGTCACATAGAAAAGCATAGCATTCTGTTAGGTTGTTACAGTTTTCTGATATTTTCATTTGTGAGACAGTCAGAAACTTGGCACATTCCCCTGCTTAAGCATTTTGGGTCCACTAGTACTTTCACATAGTACTTTTCTGTATCCTACTGTTTTTATAAGTTTGAATAAGCAAAGGAGGTCAGAACGCAAAATAATTTCAGTTGTTTGTAAACAGAAATGAATTTAAGTCTTTAAGGCACTACAGATATTAAGAAACTGCCACCAAGAAATGTATTCACAAACAATTCAATAATTAAAACCCATGTGTGTTCTGTAAATGAACTAACTGCATAACTGCTAAATGTAAATGATGACATGGGCATAGGCCATTGTTAATGCAACATGACACACTTTTGTATACATATTACATCAAAAGTCTAGGTTAAATAAACAACTATTTGTTTATTATTTACTTTGGATGATGTGTGTTTTGTCATAAACGTATTCACAGTAAAACCCCTAAATACACAATGACTGACGCATTTCAAAGTGTCTTCACTCATGGGGGGTCTTATACAGAAAGCTGTGCATCCAACTAGTGTGTTTTGTGTGTGTGTGTGTGTGTGTGTGTGTGTGTGTGTGTGTGTGTGTGTGTGTGTATGTTTGTAAGATTACACATATACAATACCCTCTCCTTTTACATGTTTACATAGGATAAAAAAGAACAAGAGAGTTTTCAACAAAAGTAATAATTTACTCATATTCATTGCAGGTTACTTTTCAGATGCATAGTTCATTTTGTTAGAGTTGACATTATTGTCTCTGGACCAATATCTCTGAATCTAAGTTAGTTCTCCTATTCTTCTTAATTCAAATAATGTTTTATTCTTCCGCATTGCTATCATATAATATTGTCATATTACTTAGCAGTGCCTGTTTACAGAGAGATATCTTTCCATATTTATTTTTATAACATTTAGTGCTACTTCTTTATAAAAAAATGTTAGTCCCCCACCTCACCATTTGGTAATGGGCACCGAGGGTTAAGACTGTGAGCTGTATGTAGTTCCTGTGGTACAGGGTTTGATTCCCTTAGCCCTCCTTTGCCTACTGTGTAACCTTGAAGAAGTCATTTAACCAGGCATTGCTCCTGTGTCACACCTAAAACATGGACTGTATGTCCAGACAGCCTTCCTGGCTAACAAATAGGTACTGTTATAAATTTAATCCCTGAGTTCTTTTTTCAAGCATTAAGGATACCGTCTTTGTGGCCCAATAAATTTGGAACAGTGATCTACCAAGGCCCTTTTGGAATGTATGTCATTATTTATGTTACATCATTAGCATTGGTGTCACGTGTTCATATTGTTTAGCTTTAAATACCCATATCCTTTGTCTCAGAGGTCTTGTCATTCCTCCTTCTTGGGGAGTGAAACTGTCAGCTAACCTACAGTACAAATAATTTTTGACCACTTATCTTTTTAAAAATAAATCCCTGCTCTGATATCACTCTTGGAGCTTGGGTTTGGTTTCTATATATGTTCATTACAGTAATCTCTGCTGCAGCAGCCTAAGCTATATGAGTTATATCCTGAAAGGATATAACAGCTGGCCATCTTCTAAAACTTCAGGGCACCTTCCACGCACTGAAACCATTACTCAGCTTGAGCTGAGCTGACTAAAAAGACAACTTTGGGTTCCAAGCTCTTCAGAGATTTCCTGCCATGAAAGAGTAAACTCTTCTGAGGCTTTTGAGGATCAACGGTCTGTTTGTGCTATTCCATTACTGGGTAGATAAATTCCTTTCAGGGAAAAACCTTCCTATTTTAAAAAAATGTTTGTTTGATAACACTTTCCTGTTTAAAACAGTTATTTTGAAGCTAGGAGTTTGTGTTTTAATGAACTGTCATGAGACTTTATTGTACTTTTAAATTGGATCACTCTTTTTTCCTGCCAGTTTAAACATTGAGTAAACTACTTAAAAATATTTTTCTGTGAAGAAATTGTGATTATTTTACTTTTGGGGATGGTAAAGTTTTTTAAAGTGCTTTTCACTGTGTTTTTATGTAAAAATGAATCAAGGTGGACTTGTATCCTTTGTTTGGGTTTTCTCCACTTTTATATGTAAAAAGTGACTTTTAAAGACTTTACATTTTTACTGCTCTTGCTGCTTGTTTTCCCTGGAAAAGAAGCACCATTTTTGATTTGACCATGGAACAAACGTTCAGTCCCAGTTCTTCCAGCCACCAAAAGAAAAGGTTAAGCAAGCAGCCTTTGCTAGCACAGCAAACTATCAATTTGTCTCAGCTGCAGGTGGGTGACTCTGCTGTGGTCATTACTTTTCCTCAGACCACTCATCTTTCACTCCAGATCCCTCTGGTGTAGCACATACAGCCACTGTGAACCAGAGGTTAGCCATGTCCTTTGTGGCTGTTGAGGTCCCCTCAGTGGGCAAGGGAGAGACACTCATGTTGGTCCTGGGAGATGGAACAGGAAAGGCTTACCTCTTTTATCAGAATTCTGTACCCATCCTTGGAGAAGCTGCTGCTACCATTAATAACACCATTGACCCCATTTTTCCTGACCAAAAAAACAAAAAAAAACAAAAACCTAAATATGTATCTACTCCTCCTCAGACTCCCTTGGATGGGAGTAATATACGGAGTAATATACTGGGACTGGCCCAGGGTTTAATTCAGGCTATTGATCCTTCTTATGAAACAGTTTCTGGTAAAAGAAAGAGGGATGCCTATTTCATGAAGAGATTCAATATTCTGACTTTGGGCAGGAAAATGAAGGGTTTTCTCCTTAGGTTTCCGACTCAAACTCAGAGGAGAGCTCAATTTCTGAGTCTCCCTGTGGGGGGGGGGGGGGGTATCTTTCTCTGAGACTATTTCCAAAATGTCCCAGTGTTTTCAGTGGGAGAACATTGAATTTCTCAGTCCCTCAGAAAATACTATGAGCTGCAACAGAAGGAATTTCCAGACCTTCACTTATTCCTCCAGTTCTGTCAGCTTTAGAGGATGTGTTTGTTACTGCTTACAGTTTTTCTGATAGTCAGCCAGCTGCCCCTAAAAGGTAGGTAGGATGTATAAAGCTCCCCAATCTTTTAAGTTTCTGCAACTTTGATTTTCATAATTTTGAATTGTCAGGCTCATACAGTAATTTTTTTTCTGACTAATTGTGAAAGCATGAGGAATGTTATGTCCTCAGTTACTTCCTATAAATGAAAAAAAACCTGCTTTAAATAATTTAGTTTCTTCTGTTGTACAAGTCACTACTCATTTTTACAGTGTGTTTATGATTCCATTTATTCTACTTCAAGGGCTTTGGCCACTGGTACTGTGTTGAAGAGGTTTGCTGGCTGCATTCTCAGAACCTCCCAGATGACGTTAAAAATGAGATTTTAAATTCTCCTTGAGACTGAGATTTAGTTTTTGGTTCCTCTGCTGCAGAGGTGATCAGTGTGATGGGAGGGGTAAGGTGATGCAGGGAATCTCAAAGATTTTTCAGCTCTCCTTTTCTAAAACGTCTAAAGAATTCTCTAACCTCCTTTATCAAATTTTGGCGAAAATCAAAATAAACAGTCTCAATAAAATGCAGGTAAACAAGCATTTAAGCAGAAATGGTAAAGAAGTTCCAAAAATAATTCAGGAAAGTCTGAATCTCCACTTTTCTTTTTAGCAACAGATAGATTCAGACAAATGAAGATCATTTACTAACGTTACAGATGGCAATCCCTCATCTACAAGACCAGAGTCTTTTCTTTCCATCCATCATTCATCACATGCTGTCCCAGGGAGTGATAGAACCAATTCCTCCTTTCTAGGTCGGAAGAGGTTTTTACTCAAAGATGTTTTCAGTGCTAAAGAAAGAAAATGCTTGGAGACCAGTTCTGGATCTTTCTTTCCTAAACCTGTTTGTGATAGCACCCCAGTTCAAAATGCTGTCACTTCACAACCTGTTACCTCTTCTCCCTCATTCTATTTTTCTAGATTATAGATTTAAAAGATGTGTAGCCTATTCATTCAGACTTCAGGTATTCCCTGAGGTTCTGTGTGTCTGAATCACATTATTAGCTCTTTACTTGACACTTTGAATTATCCACTGCACAAAGAGTATTTACAAAGTGGTTAGCTTTAATTATAGTTCATTATAGGCTACAGGATATCTACGTTTTCCATATTTAGACAACTTGCTTATCTTTGCAGTCTTTTTCAATGTGTTAATCTCTCACTTAGGTGAAAGCTCGCTTAAAGAAGCTGGGATTCTAAGAGAATATCTAAAAGTCATTTTTGACTTCTTCACACAGGATTGTGTTCCTGGGGTGTCAACTAGACACCTCAGTTCAAAGAGAGTTTCTTCCACTTGTAAAAATAGATCTATATCCAGATCTATTTCTAAGGTTTTCTACTCAGACTTTGGTCACTTTGAGGGAATACCTCAGGATTTTTTGTCTCGTGGCATCTATGATTCTTATGATAATCTTGCCAAGAATCCACATGAGAAAGATACAATGTTATTTGAAGTCTCATTGGTCCCAGCACCAACATATTTTGCCCTTTCAAATCCCAGTGCGGGGGTTTGTCAGAAGGGATAGCACATATCCTTAGATCCGAGTCTCCCCTTCTCCCTCCCTATTACTTTGAGAGCAGTTTCAGGGGGGGATAAAAATGCAAGGTGTGTGGGACACCAAGGGCAGATGCAAGCACATATGTGTAAAAGAAATGTTTGCCATGATCAAGGCACTCAGCCCTCTGAATCATCTTTGGTCCTCAGGATCTCTTTAAGGTTTTACAGACAATACCACAGTGATGTGGTACATCAACAAGCAAGGGGGAACCAGGTCATAACTCCTTTGCAGACTATCATATTAACTTGGGATACAGGGTCACAGCACAGTCTCACTCTACTGGCATCCAACACTCTGTCAGAGCCAAATTTTGTGGCAGACAAGCTGAGCAGGACAAGGGTGGAGCCTCACAAATGGAAACTAGATTAGAATGTCTTCCTAGATTTGATCCATCTGTGGGGAGTTCCTCAAGTAGACTTTTTTCCTCCTCTCTGAACAATCAACTGGCAAGATTCTTCTCCAGGACTCCATGCACAAAGATCTGGAAGACAGATGCTTTTTCCTTTCCTTGGGCAGGAATATTCCTATATGCTTTTCCACCAATTACACTGATATCCAGGGTACTTCTTAAGATTCTGAAGGAATTCCCCAAAATCATTGTAGAGACTCCCTTTTGGCCCAGGCAGCAGTGGTTCTCCCTTCTTTTGGAATGGGCAGGTCAATTACCTCAAGCTTAATCAAAGACTGGATTTACACACACAAAATCAGGTTGTTTGATCCACCCATCAATCATCTTCAGCTGACTGCCTGGGTGACAGGGTCTTAATTTCTTTTAGGTACCTGTTTTCTGAAGATTTGCAGCAGGTACTAATGGGGCCTGCTACTAGAAAACCGTATATTAGCAGATGGAAAAAGTTTTCTAGTTGGTGCCAACAACATAAACAGCACCCATTCAGGGCTAGTTGTTCTCTTGTTTTACAATATTTGTGTTGGTTACTATCTCATGGCCTTTCTTACTCCTCCATCAAGGTTCATTTATCAGCCATTTCGGCATGTTTGCCCATGAATCCACCTCTTTCAATGCATTCTCATGTTAAAAAAGTTTCTGCAAGGGGTTTTGCGTAAGAAAACATCTAGAAAACTGGTAACCACACCTTAGAATCTTAATTTTGTGTTAGAGAAGCTAACACTTGCTCCATTTGACCCTGCTAACCTAGCTGACTTGAGGTTCTTAACATGGAAAACAGTTTTACTGATTGCTCAGACCTCTGCAAGAAGAATATCTGAGTTGCAGGCTCTTATGGTGAGTCAACACTACTTAATGTTTCACAGGGACAAGATATCTTTGAGAACAAATCCTACTTTTATGCCTAAAGTGGCATTTGAGTTTACTTTTAGTCATCTCCTCATTTTCTTTCATGAACCTAAAATGAGGGAGAAAGGATGCCCCATACCTTCGTTGTCCACAGACTCGTGTACTATCTTGACAGAACTAAATCTTTCAGATCTTTGGATCAATTGTTCTTTTCTTGTCAAGGTAAGAAGAAGGAACAACCTGTGTCAAAACAGACTCTTTCCAAATGGTTGTCTAAGGCTATTAACATTTGTTATACTCACTACAACAAAACTATTCCAGGCAGGGTCAAGGCCCACTCTACCAGGGCCTTGGCTTCATCTATAGCTTTTTGGAAAGAGTTGATTTCTAGAAGTATTCTACAAGCAGAAACTTGGCTCTCTGTACATACTTTTACAAAGCACTATAAGCTTGATTTCTCCTCTTGCCAGAACCATTTTGCAGGGGCTCCTGGACTTTTCTCCTTCTACCTCCTAAATGTACTAAGCTAGGATAATCTACCCATATAGCTTAGGCTTCTGCAGCAGTAATCATTCAAGAATCTGCTGTTACAGTAAGTTTAATTACACAGCTGTACCTTTTCTACCTGGAGTTAACTTTCAGTTTCTGTACATTCCACTAAGCACTGAATGGTGTGCAGTCATCAGTCCCATGTTATTACTGTGCTCAGCAGAAACTTTTTCAAAGCTTTAGCTATTTATTTATATCTGCATACATTTGATAACTAGGCAAGGGAGACTAGTCTGAGGAACCATTTCATCCATAAGGTAGGCCGCATGAGAAGTTATGCAACAAAGTTTAGTACAGCAAGCATAAAATGGAATACTAGCTAGTAAATATCAAATATACTAATAATTACAACTAATTTCATAATACTATGTACTGAAAATTCTAGAGATTATATACTTGCATGCATAATTATAATATAATAGATATTTATATACATATATATATATGTGTATGTGTGTGTGTGTGTGTGTGTGTGTGTGTGTGTGTGTGTGTGTGTGTGTGAGTGCACACTATCAGAGTTACTATATTTTATGTGTGCATGTATGCATATTATTTAACTTATACATACATATATATAGCAGCTGACAACCTCCCACCTCAATACCTAAAGATAGCTGCCAATGCCATATGTTCATAGTGTGATGTCCATGCCTTGGCCCAGCAATCAAGGAGCCTCAATCCTCACCACTAACACCAATGAGGGCATCTCATATAGGAGGAAAGGATAACAAATACACACAGTAAAGTCCAATTTCCCTTAAGAAAGCTGGTTGCTCCCTTGCTCTCCAGGTCCCCAATATGACTCCCCACTGGCACAGCTATAGGGTCCAGATCTCAGCCTAGTGGGCAAGCTAAAACCTTCAGCACCCTCTCTGTCCAAACAGTGCTTCGTGTCCCTGCCCAAGTAGCTCACACACACACACACACACACACACACACACACACACACACACACACACACACACACACACACACACTTTGAGAAGAGTTTATACAACCACACAGACACTCATGGGGAAGGCTGGCACAGGTTTTTCAGCTGTGCCCCTTTTTCCTGGACTATACAGTAGTACCACTTGCCACCACCTCCTAATATGTATCAGCTACTCAAAGGCCCTTAAAAGGGTGTCCAGTTATTACTGTGCAATATTATTACCCAATTGATAGTATAGCCTAGGGCTAAAGCTATTAGAGTGTCTTTGTACAATTTTACTAAAGGCATTCAAGTACTCTTAAGAGCATAAATTATCTCTACACAAAACAGCCACATTTGAAAGGTTTAAAAAATATTTAA
Organism: Protopterus annectens; assembly: GCF_019279795.1. Lineage (NCBI taxonomy): Eukaryota > Metazoa > Chordata > Ceratodontiformes > Protopteridae > Protopterus > Protopterus annectens. Next base: position 1,854,102,613 of record NC_056735.1, on the reverse strand, counting down.
TAATAAATAATAAAAATACAAGACAAGACTTTCTACTACACAGTGCTAGTCAAGAGTTCAGAGATCACAGAGAAATACTTAAAATAATTTAGTAGTACAGGTCTGACATCACAGAAAAACACTTAGTCTAATCTTTCTACTTTCTAGCTATTTCTAAGAGAAAATACACGTCTAAGATAAACTTACTTATACAGCAAGACAGTGCTGAGTTGGATGGTCAAGACAAAAATTCTTAATGCCCTCTGATTCTCTCTGTTTTTAAAATCACATTTCTGGTTCCCATTATATCATTCTTCACACTTCCCTGAGCTCTCAGACTAACAGAAACTACATTTACATTCTTAACATCTCATTTTGTTATCTTGCAGCTGGTCAGGAAGCAGAGCAATAAAAATACATTTGCATGTTTAAATCTAGCAATTTAACTCTTGGTTAAAACAATAGAAGGAATGTCTTCATCTACACAGGCTGGAGCTGACTTTAGATCAAAGGGTCACAACATGTTTTACTTGGTTAGCAGAGAGCACTGTTGTGACATCTTTTGCAGTTCCACATCTAACAGCAGTTTTTCCATTTAAGACAACAAGCCTGTGGTTCACATTAATATTTACAAATGACAGAATTATCTATAAAATTCTATCTGGCTAGGCTGTCAGCCTTCACACATAGGTTCATAAGTATATACTAGGCTAATGACCACCAGGGCCTTTATAAGCCAAACTGTGCAAACCAACCCAGTTATGCCTGTATGTGTCATGGCTGTTTATTGGGAGAGCTATGTTAGGAAGTTTCTAGAGGTTATTTGGGGGATATGCTAATTTGGACATTACTGTCTGCCTCTGTCTATCAGAGCACGCCCAATCTCTATCCTTATCAATAGATCAAGAGCCGAATACAATGTACCCTCACTATAGAAAAAATCCTATATTATCCCTCTTTATAGTAGAAGTAGCATCTTGGCTGATGTCTCTAACTTTCAGCCTATTGCAATATTATCAGCTCTCTCAAAAATTTTTGAACGATATATTCATAAGCAACTCCACCACTGATGTCTGCAAGAAAGGCTCTTAACATTCACTCAACATGGCTTTCATCCAACACTCAGTACAACTACTGCCCTCCAATCATTCACTGACACCATAAACAAATACAGACATTCAAGCAGTCTCCCATAAAAAATATCTTGGAATGATTATGGATGCAAACCTTAACTTTGACCTGCATGTTCAAAATAATATAAAAAAACTCACCAACAATTAAGAATTCTCTACAGGCATAAAAACGTCCTTAGCACAAAAAACAATCTTGCCACTACTTACCTTCCCCAGTCCCTCTTATATGGTGCACAGTCCTAACCAACTTTCAGGTAACAGTTAAAAATAAGCTGGAGGCATCCTATAATAAGGTTACAAAATATACCACCAACAAACAATACCACAGCCACCACTGTTTTGCCCTTTAGGCTTTGAATTGGCTCAAACTGCCTCATGACTTAGATCACATACAGTTTATCTCCACACACGGCATTATTCATAAAGCAAATGACTGCCCTGCTTTTAATATATATATATATATATATATATATATATATACACACACATATGTATATATATATATATATATATATATATATATATATATATATATATATATATATATATCATAATCAACCCCCACTTTCCCATTTTTACATGGGGTCAGGGTGCCTTGTCAACTGTGACTGCTTTTCTTAAATCAGAGCCACTCTCCTATCTTCTTCAAGAGTCACACCTACCTGTTTTATGTTTTCTCACACACAATCCATCCATCTCTTAGATGAATTTCCTTATCTCTTCTTGCCTTCACATAGTTTGTCCCAAATCTGCTCTACCAAATCATTTTGTACTTTCATGCACATATGACCAAACCTCTATAATCTGTCTTCTTTTTTTGCTCACATGTTTTATTTGATTTTCCAATAACAATTTAGAAAACAGAATAAATTAAAATTTGATGACAAATAATCATAAACTATGTACAAAATTTATAAAGGCCTCAGGCAGAAGAAATGGGAATAGCAAAACATATAGACAATAAAAGAGATTATACAATATTCAAATAGTTCTTGCTTCTAGACTGATCAATTAGATGGAGTTGTGTCTGGATTCATTGTCTTAATAAGTGAGAAAACATTTTCCCAAGGATTATTAATCCATTTTCTAGGATAAATTCTTAGTTCTTTTACTTTTATTTACATTGATGCTACTTCATCCAGTAGAGTCATGAAGTCTTCAACAGTTGGAATGGAGGGTGACATCCATCTTCTTGTGATGCATTTTTTGGCTACTGCCAAAATTATCCAAAGAAGATATTTATTTTTGTTATTCATTATAATGGAATCATTTATATTAAAAAAATCAAAGACTCTGATAATATAAAGGAATCACTAAAGATAGCCTGAAGGAAATTTCCCAAAATTGTTTAATTAAAGAACATTTATAAAAGATATGAAGCCAATCAGCCTTACATTTTAAAGAGCATCTCTAACATGTTACCTCTTTAGAAAGATTAAATCTGGCAATTCTATTAGGGATGTAAAATGCTCTATGCAAACATTTCCAGGAGAAACTTCTCCATATTTGTAAATTAGAAGTTAATGTAATGGAATGTAGGAGGTTAGCTTTATTTTCAGAAGTTAAAGATAAATGTTTAACCCCTGGTAATAAAGTTCAAAATTTTCTGATTAGGAGTGGTTTTATATTTAATTATGACTTTATAGAGTTTTGAAATTAAATTTTTCCATCTAAGTTCTCCGTGTAGTATTTCATACATAAGAGTTATAAATTTAGGTGTGGATGTAAAGGAAGAGTTCTTTATTGTTCTGCATAAATCTTGAGTAAATGGAAATATACTGTTAAGAGCTAACCAATCTGATTCTGATAAATTAAATGTTTCTATTACATTTTTTGCATCAAGAGTAACTAAGTTCATTATACAATGATACCAGCATGTAAATTTTTCAGTTTCCCAAATTCTAAGAATATCTGCATTGATATTATTAAAAACATTTTTATAATTTTAAAGGGGTATAATAATTGTATCCATATTTTAATATCAATATTGTTGTTAACAAAACATCTAAAAGTATTGTAGATATAATTTATATAATTTAGATCTGTGGGTTTAACAACATTATATTATAAATTTACACAAAGTGCATACCAAAATTTATTGCTCAGATCATTTAGCTGTAAATTTTTTATTAATTTGTTTTCATTTAGGATAATGGTAGCATGTAAGGATTTCCATGCTGAAGAAAAGTTTGGATCAATCCAATTTAATATTGTTTTGAGATTAGAAGCTTTAATATATGATTCTAAGTCATGAACATTTATTCCTACTAACTCCCATGGTCTAATATGATTTGATAAAGCTATTCTATTTTTCTTTGGGTACCATAAGACTTTTAAAAGGATTCTATTTATTTCTCTTAAGATATTTTTATTTGGTAATATAGGAATAGATAAAGCAATGTAATTTTTTTGGTAACAAAATCATTTTATTTAGCTGTAGTCTATCTTCAAAATTTAAATGTAATTTATTCCATTTTGCTGAAAGAGTTTTACTGTACTCACGATGTTATTATAATTCGTATTTAAAGTTATTTCTATATTATCACATAGTGCAATCCCTAAATATTTTAAAGAAGATACTTGTTTCCCAGCTATGTCACTCATGGTAGACTTAGTGTTATCATTGATTTTTTTTTTATTTAACAGTATATGATTGGATTTAGAACTACTAATTTCAAGCCCTGAGATATCATAACATTTTTTAACTAATAATTCTAATTCTTGTAAATATTCTTCTGAGTTCATTAAAGTTAGTAAGATATCATCTGCAAATTGCATTATTTTAGTTTCAAATTGATTATATATGTTAAAGCCTTTAATTTTAGGGTTAGATTGAATTTCCAAGGAAAAAAGTTCTATTGCTAATGCAAATAAGACTGGAGACATTGTACATCCTTGTTTGGTACCCCCAGTAATTTCAATAGAGTCAGATGTAAATGGTCCTAACTTTACATAAGCTAAATTATTGCTATAAATATTTTTATAAATTTAATGAACTGGGTAGGAAATTTATATGATTCAAGAATTTTAAAAAGAAAATTCCAGTTCAGGGAGTCAAAGGCCTTCTCAGTGTCAAGGGTGTTTATAAGAGCTTCTTGATTATCCCTATTTAATAAGTCTATGATGGTCAAAATTCTTTGAATGTTATCTTGAGTATGCCTATTATAAATAAATCCTGTTTGATCTTCTGTAATGAGATGTGTTAGTGATTTCTTGAATCTATTAACTAAAATGGACATTAATATTTTATAATCATCATTTATCAATGAGCTTGGTCTATATGAGCTACATATGAGAGAATCTTTGCTTTCTTTTAGTATAGGAGTAATTAATGAATATCTCCATGAAGGTGGAATTGTGCCTTGTATGTACGATTCATTTAAAGCTTTATGTAGAACCGATATAGCCGAGGATGGTAAAAGCTTATATATTGCATTAGTAATACCATCTATTCCTGGTGATTTGTTGTTTTTGCTTTCTTTAATCTTTTCATTGATTTCCTTTATGGAAATTCACTTTTGAATTTCATTAATTAAGTTTTCTGGTAAGCTTTTTAATTTAGAAAAGTCTAGGTTGTGGTCTGTAATACTCTGTTGAATATCTTTGTTTCTATATTGTTCTGAGAAATGATACTTGAAGGCATCTAGAATATCGCTTATGTCAGAAACGTTTTTATTATTCCTTCCTTCATGAGTTATACTGGTAATATTATGTTCAATAGACTGTCATTTTACTCTCATTGCTAGATTACTCATATACTTTGGAGAAATGGAATAGGAGTTTAATTTTAGTTGTTCTAAAGCTAGATTAGTTTTGTGAGTTAAAATGTCATTATATTTTTTATTTAAAGATTCAATTTTCTTTTTCTTATTTGACAAAACTTTTCATTGTTTATTAATACAATTTGCTTTTGTATGTTAGATAATTCAGATTTCCATTCTTTTGTTTTATCATTAAACCATGTAATAATTTTGCCGTATAGATAGGCTTTTAAGGAATCCCATAGAAATACATTTACTATGTCTAGAAGGTTAATGTCTAGAAAAAAAATATTTCTGAGTCCAGCCAAGGTTTAAACTGCTTTAATTTAGTAATATAAGCTGGAATTCTTTTGGTGAAGGACAATTTCTTAAAATCTGTTTGGAGATTAAAAATGAGTGCATTGTGATCAGATATAGGGCAAGAAATTATTGTAAAGTATGATATTTTTGTTTTTAGTTCTTGGGATATAAAAGTTTTATCAGTTCTAGTCTGGGTCTTATGTCTAAAGTCACAGTGAGACAATTCTAGTGAATTATCATTTTTGAGATAAAATAAATCACATAATTGTAAATTATCTGCCCCTTTTTTAAGACATTTTCCTATAGAGGTAATATGAAAAGGTCTTTTATTAGAAGTTTCTGAATCACTTAGCAAACAATTGAAATCTCCCCCTATAATCAAACTACCTTTAATATTTTTAAAGATAAGTTCTAAGTGCTTTTTTACTGTTATAACTCCAGTTCCAGGAAACCAATAGGCATTGACTAATGTCCAAATTCTGTTACTTAATTTTATTATTATTATAACTGATAGAAGACCCTCTTTATCTTCATAAATGTACATGATTTGGGGGGGAGAGATAATATTTTTTCCATAAAGTTAAGAACCCTCTAATTTTTTTAGTATATGAAGAATTGGATAATTTTAAGTATTCATTTGGATTCCAAATAAAGCTATTATTCACTTTAAAGTGAGTTTCTTGTAAAAAAACTACTTGTGCTTTATTTAATTTCAAATATTTTAACAAATTTAACCTTTTCCTTGGGTTGTTTAAACCATTAACATGCAAAGAAAGGTCAAATCCATCTTCTTTACTCAAAGGTTAAGAGTGATAAAAGGATATGATAGCAAGTGTTTGTAATATTTAAGTCTTGTAAAACCCTCTTTGAAGAAATTATTTTTTTATTGACAAATTACTAATTCCCATTGATTGATGTGTTATGAATTTAGATTTAGGCCTGTAAAAAGAAAAAAAATGTTTTTGAAAAAGTAATTAAACTTCAGTAAATCCTTTAACTGACATGGAAAGTAATCCATTCCTAATCTGACAGGATAAGAATATCCAGACAGATTAATCATCTTCCCAAAGACTTGAGGCTCCAGAATATATATTCTATGGAAAATTTTATAATTTTATTTGTATGAGAGAACAGCAATATTGATGTAATAAAAGATTTTGATTTTAATTAGTATGCTTTAAGTTTTACTAATAAACTGTCGTTTGATTGAGAAAGAAACTATTCTTCATTACCATAAGTATTCTTACCAGGTTGAGAATTTTACAACTTGACAGTGAATACGTATGAGAATATTTATCAATAAAAAAAAATTAACAATAATTATCTATTTAAACAATTCTATTTGACTTGATAAAAACAAGAACTATTTTTGCATTAGTTAGGATAATCATTAAAATTAATAATTCAACATTTAAGCCAGTTTATAGTAATAACAGTAAGTTTAAACATGCTGATGGATTAAGAATTATTTAGATACATTTCACTTTTCACTAGACTCATTTTAGTCACATGACTTGCAATGAATAGTAAAACCTCTGTCAATCCAATTCTAGTCTAGAAGTGTTGTGAGTCTAATTATGACTACCTATATAAAACCTTATATTTCATTTCCTCTTCGTTTCCCTTTCCCCTTTTTTCCTCTTATCTTTACTCTCACCTTTTTATTTTTTTCTCTGTGCCTTTCTTTTCCTCAGATCTCTTTTAGAGATGTGGAATAGCTTTAACATTTATCTTTAGGCAATTGTTGCTACACTTCTAACACCTTAAGCAGTAATTTTTTAACTTTTCTCAGAGCAACTCAGTTGTTGACACATTATCCCATATTCATTTTTTATGAAGCAACACAGTTCAGACATCAGATTCATTGCATTTTCTGATAATTAATATTTCATCAAGTACATCCATGGTAACAGAAATGAAGATATATTTTCTTTACCAAGCTTAGAGTCATAGTGTTAAAGTTAAATATGACAAAAGAGTTTATCTCTCTTATCATTAGGAGAAACTGCAAGGAAAGATAAAGATTCATACAGTTTTCCTTCCTGTGGCTGTAGCTCAACATTTAGTTGTTGTGTGTTTTTACTATTATATATTCTTAGGTATGTCACATAAAAAAGTGTAATAAATTAGAGGCTTTATGTCATTTTGTAGATGTAAGTTGCAGTTATGCCTTAGGTCTGCTACAGAGGGTAATGAAGAAGCATTCAGTTACAATGTGGTCCTTACCCAACTGCGACCCAGAACTATTTCCCACACTATAGTAACAAGAATTTAATTTAGATCTTTACAGGCATAACCACCTAATATTTAGGGCCAGACCTCTAATGAAGCACTCTGACTTCACTTTCCTGATATAAGAATGGAAATACCATGTTTAGAGTGGTTGTTAATTTATGATACTAGACAATCAATTGTTTGCAGTTGAAGATGATTGCAAGATCAACTGTTCATTAATTTAAACCATTCTATGTACACAAAAATTTTCATTAACTGAGCAGTGTATCTATCATAGGCAAAGACGTATGATATTAGTATATTGGTTATAATAAGGATATGAGGAATCCTACTATTTATATTATATATCATATTTTAACTATTCTTTTAAATGTCTTCAAGCTTCATTGATCATGCAGTAAGGTCATTATTAAATAATGTTGCCCTGCTTAGATTTATTAATGTCCAATGTCAATTAAAGTTTTTTTGCTCTGTGCCAGCAACTTTTGAGCATTAAGTCAATTTGATAATTGTGACAATATATTCTATTCAACTGCCCCCCCAAAAAAAATAAATAAATAAATAAAACTATATATAAGCTTATTGCAATTTCCAGTTTGCAGCCATAACAAGTCTCATTTTTCCAGATGTAATTTTTCAAATAAAATAATTATAAGTGCATATGTGTAGAGTGGAAACATTTCCCTTTTCAAATCAATATTTGAGTTTAGTGCTATATGAAAGGAATCATTAAACTGTCTGTTTAAAATGTTGAAGCATTAATTGTTTAAGCCATGTATTTTAATACCAGTAGTTCATACTATTTAAAAAACAGCATATGTTTTGTCATATATTCATTCCATAAAAGATAGCGATATGAGTGAATATTTGTTAAAATAATTATGTGAAGCCAGGTTGTTTGATTGGTTTATCTTTCCTTTTAAATGCCTGTAATTATGAAGACCATACAATGAGGTCATTATTACTTTGTATAACCCCGCCCTCATTTCTATGATACAACTGTCAGGGAAAAGTTTAGCTTAGTGCCGTCACTTTTCATCCCTAAATTACTATGACCCCAAAGCATCTCTCAGATTAATTCTATTTAGTTTCTCTATTAATTTCTCCAAGAATGCAATCAATGAATATTTATGCAACCATACAGGCAAACCATGTACACCGCTCGAACTCCTCGCTAAGCAGAAAAAAAGTTACACATAACCCACTTCACTTTCGGTTTGCAACCAAAACCAACCTCTCTTACATTGTATTTAACCCCAAATATAAAGGAATTGCAATTGTTCATAGGTTGGTACTAGGCTATCGGCCCAAGGGCCTATACAAGCCTAGCCATAACAATTCCCTGGCTATTTCTTCCTACAATATTTACTTCCCTGGACCCCTGTTTTTTTCTTTTTTTTTTCTTTTTGTTGAGGACAAAGCAGGGGACCTGTAAGATATTAAAGTAAGTAACACCCACAATAGTAGAAACTGTGTCATTCTGATTCAAGAGGCATTGTTTAAACCTGAAATCACAACTGCAGAGGGAGATGGTTTCTAGTCTGTAGTTAAAAACTCCATAGCCATAGTTAAAAGAATGAATCATGTGTTTGCAGTTGTCATGTTTCTGGCAGCACTTGTCTGTCTCCCTGAACATACCCAGCTCAGTGAAGTTTGTTGCTGAAGTACTGGCTCCACACCACAGGGTCCCAGGAAATGTCAGTCCCCTTTTAGTCCTTCTTTGGCCTGACTCCTCCGTTACATCATTGCCAACAAACAAACTCTCCTCCAGCATGTTAAGAGGTTTGGTTTTCTCTCTGACAGCTCTTTTGACCCTTCTGACATGTTTATGAGCCCACCAGGTTCCAGCTGCATCACTACAGAGTTATGCATTCACTTCCAGATTCCAGGCGAGTTGGAGAAGATCTGCATGCCGGTTCCAGCTGAACCACCGTTTGTTAGTGCTGTTCTGAGAGCCTTCCTGGCAAAATGTTTGATAAGCGTCAGTGAGGGTCTTATCACTGGTAATGGAGAATTTCACAAAATGACTTTGCGCATCCCACATACTCTGAAAAAGGCAAATGATCACATATTGCTGAGACAGATAACTGAGGTATCTGTTGGCTAATTTGGATGACTGGGATAGTGACATGGCGCAAAATCTGTGCTTGTTATCACTAGCTGGGGACCAAGGGGCATTGTGCCATCCACCAAAACATGTGTCCATCAGTATCAGAACATAGATGTGGTTATTGTGGATACAAAAAGGAACAGTTCGCATACTGAGCAGAAGGAGGTAAAAAGCACCACAAGCCTTTGAGTAAAACAAAACTGACGCTGGGGTGCTACAAGCTATTTTTTGTTAAACTGCAAACATATGTGATGTATACCATTTCTAAAGATGATGGAACAGTGTCAAATTCTGAGAGTAAATTTGTGCTCTGGAATAGTGGGATAGTGTCTGTAGGTGCTGTTGCCTTCCTGAACAGCAAATGGACTTAAGGTGAAGTAATAAATCAGACCACTCACTGCTGATTCTCCCTGTTATATAGCTTTGGTGCTCAGTTACCCCAAAAAACAAACACCTTTGCAGAGAACTTTGCGTGAAGTCCTGATGTATATATGAATGAATGAATGGAAGTGTATCTAGGGAAGAGAGTTCTCATCAAGGCAGCGCTCGAGACAGCTGTTTCATGTAGTGAAACATTAAACTGTCAGCTTGGAATTTTGAAATGCTAGGGTGAAACTAGGTAAAAATAAAAAAATAAAAAAAAAAAAAACATTGATATTGAAGGGAATCTGTGCTGTGTTTTTTCCACTTGTTTCAGTGAAAACAATTTGAGTTGCTTACATATATACGCATTCTGTTAGATGTACACAAAACCAGGGAATAACCACTTCTATCTTAGAGAGCAGTATCCGTGCTGTATTTAACCCTCTTGTATTGGATTTAGCCTAATATATATATAAAGGGACTATGACTGTATTTAAGGGAAAGTGATTTATACTCGCATCTAGGTAGTGCTCAAGACTGCTGTTTCGTGTAGTGAAGCAGTAACTGTCAGCTTGGAATGCTAAAATGCTAGGCTGAAACTAAGTAAAAAAAAAAAGGTATTTAATGAAGAAAGGAATCTGTACTGCGTTTTATCCAAATGTTTCACTGAAACATTTTGAGTTTCTTACACAAATATGTGCTCTGTTAGATATATACAAAATCTTGGATCTGTTAATAAATATTATAATTTCATAAAAAATAATCACTTTTGTCCTTGTTGAAAGACATTGAGAAATATATAAAAAAAAACCCTGTTTGTTAGAAAGCAGTATCTGTGCTGTATCTAACCCGTGTATTTCACCAATACATTTTAAAATACTCATTTAAATACATGCCCTGTTAGGTATATACAGAACCAAGTTCTATTGATGGATATTATTTATTCTCAAAATAATAAGCATTTTATCTTTGTTAAAATATATTAAGTTATATGAAGGAAAAATAAGCATATGTGGTCAGCAACTAAAAAACTACATATATTAAACATTGCTAATAATTCTGTTCTAATTAGAGAGAAACACAAATAAGTTTAAGCTATATTTCTCATTTGTAATATGACTGAGATAGAGTTCATAGACTGATAACTAGTGATACATACATTTTTAGTTATCCATGAGTATTTTATCAGTAGGTTTGATCTTTGAGAGAATTAGAAAGTCCAACACTTTAAAGACCAGTCTTTAATTTCTTCTTATTCACTTCTATCCAATTCTTTTTCTCAGATGATCTTTTAAGGGTTGTAGATGGTGACCAGTCCATACCTTCTGGGACTGTAATAATGTTTTTGTTTTGGATGAAAGAGACAGCTTCTCCAATAGTATTGAAAGATCTCACTTCATTTTGATAGAAAATTTTGATTTTGGCTGGGTAGACAAGCTGCACCTTGATTTTATTTTGTTTTAACAACTTTACCAGTGGCCAAGAGTTTTTCCTCAATTCCAGTACTCTCGTGGAATAGTCATTGTCAAACCTTATTTGATTTCCTTTGAATGATAAGGGACTCTTCCTCCAAGCTGTTTATAGTATAAGTTCTTTATCCAGGAAAGAAAGGAACTTCACAACTATAGATCTTGGTGAAGCATTTGGAGAAGAAGGAATAGGTTTCCCAATGGCTCTATGCACTCTTTCTATCCCATAGGACAGACCTTCCTTTAAGTCTAAAAAATCAGGTAACCAGGAATTTAAAAAAGAGGTAATATCTTCTCATTCTGTTTTTTCAGGGAGACCGAAAATTCTAATATTTGTTCCTCTTTCTCTATTTTCAACATCATCCACTTTGCTTATCAGCCAGTTATTTTGTTGCAGAATGAGTTCACAGTGAGATTCATTTTCTTTGAGGCTTCCATCTATATCACTCAGCGAAGTTTCAATGTCCAGGATTTCTGTTTGTTGCTGCTGGAGGATCTCTTTCAAAACATCAGTTTGTTGTTGACAGTTTAACTTTAAGCTTTCCAGGTTATCAGTGAATCTATCCATCTTTAAGGATAATTATTGTAGAGTGGTAGCTATAGACTGGATCTCTTTTTTTCAGTGAAGAATCAGAATGTGAAGATTTTGAATCGCTCCTCTCTGTTCAGCTAGATAATCATCAATTTTGACAGGATTTGTTTAAGTAAACGCTCCAAAATTGAATATTTAGTAGATTAAATGTTCTCAAACAGTTTGTACAACTTTTAAAGAGAAGATAATAGAATTTTAAATAATAATATTCCTGTTTTTTAGTAACTGATGTGGAGCTCAAGAAAAAAGCTGTTACCAGTTGGCCATCTAGGCTCCGCCCACCCATAATCTGTCATCTTGACCTTTTCTGTAATTGAGGCTCCTTGGACTTCTGCTCAGATGTCTTTACATCTTTTTTTGACCATCATCCTACCACCCATTTCAAGCACTTCTTTTCAATCACCTCAACCTTCCACAGCTTTTCTGCCTTCACTGCCCAGGTTTCTGTGCCATACAGAAGCTCTTATCATTGGTTTCTTCATCTTATTTTTATCTTCCTTAGCATTCTTTTTGCCACACACTACCTCTGACACAATGTTTTTTTACAAGGGGGTTTGGAAAAGGTTTTAATAGTGTAAAGTTATTTTAAGGCATTATTAGGACACCAGGGTTGAAAGTGATGGGATGGTAATTGTTTCGTGGGAGGGTATTTTGTTATTCAAATGATGCATGAATGATGGTTTCAACATTCTGATGAAGTCCCAGTAAATGAAGGGGGATGAAAGCACTTATGTTTGATTATTAAAGTGGAGTTTGGAGTGATCGTGATCAATTTTATTTTATTATTTTTTTATTTTGTTTATTCTGTCAATGTTTCCAAGCTTCAGACTATATTATATATTAAATATATAAAGAGTTAGGGAGAGGCATGATTTCTCTCTTAAAAAGCCAAGTTTTAATCTTATTGTCAGGCAAAGAATAGATTTTATATACTGTATATAAATTATATATATATAAATGAATCTTTCTTCCTCTACATACACACACACACACACACACACACACACACACACACACACACACACACACACACACACACACACACACACACACACACATATATAAGTCTATAATGAATATTCACCTGTGAGTTTGATCGAAATACAAAACATGGAAAACACTCACTGGCGATTACCATTAATCAAAACAAAAATCAATGAAAAAAGTAATCACAAATGTAAAATAATAGGTTACATCTGTGATTACTAAAAGAAAAACAGAAAACAACTTTTGTTAGGGAAGTTTTGCCCCCCACACCCACCAACATGCGGGATCTGCCCTAATCCTTCTCAGAAATTTAATATACTACCTCTTGGGTAACACAAACATGAAGAAAAGGGAAAAGTCCAGGAATTATGTAACAGTCAATATAATGAATTTCGGCTATTATATAGTTTGACCAGCTATATCACTGATGAAAAACACCAGCATTTCAGCATAAAATGAAATGCATTGACAACTCATATATCTTTATAATAGTAAACAGCTACAAACAACCCGCAGGATGAATGCTCTGTTGTAAAAAGGATAAATACTATTCAAAACTGTAAGGGTCACAACGAAGCAACCAAGTAATCTCAACAAGTTTAAAAACATAAAAAGTATTTAATGCAGATAACAAAACGGTAAGCGCTTTTGCTAAAAAGCTTCTTCAGACCATAAATCATTACTAATAAAATCCAATACTTTTATAGAAATTCAAAAACTCTTAAACCAATCACAAAGAGAACCAAATTAATATGAACTTAAAGCAACAGACAAATAAAGGCTAATGCCCATAACAAACATAAGCATAAAAATGCATAGAAAATAAAAATAAAAATAAATATGTGCATGAAAGTATATAAATATATGCTGCGCAAGTTATTTCTGAATCCTACGTTTCTTAAGTAGAGGTTTAATTGATGCCCTTTCATTCAGTCCACTGCCTCTGTCGGCTCTAAGTATAATAATCCAATTATTCTCTCTATACTCAGTATGATTCCTAATATCTCCCTCCCGGATACTAGGAATAATAACTTCAAGGGCTCTAAATGTAAAACAATGTATGTTCCCATATCGTGTCACATGTTTAGCCAAAGCATTATGATCAGATTGTTTCCTAATATGGTAAACATGTTCTCTAATCCTGTCCCTAAATATCCTATTAGTTTTGCCAACATAAAAAGAATGGCAGGCTTGACATTCCGCTAGGTACACTAAATTAGAGGTTTTACACATAGCATCAGCATGAAAAGTAAATTCCTTCTGTAAATCTGGATGGTAAAATTTATCAGAGGTATTGATATAGGAACAAAAATTACACCCTCCACAGGGGTGAGTGGAACCTCCCTTATTATGCTCACTTCCATTCTGTTGATAACATAAAAGTCTCTTCAGGTTCTTTCTGTTTTTATACAGGAACCTGGGTTGCTCACCAACTAATTGACTAATGTCATTATCAACTTGTAAAATAGGCCAGTTTCTACCAAAAATTTCTACCAGCTCTCTATTATCTGAAATATAAAACAATGGGACCTTAAGAAAAGTGCACTTATCTGAATTGTTATTACTCATATTCTCCTTCAATGGACCAAAATATGGGGCAGCTGTACCTTCACATAGAGTATGAATATCACATAAACTATCAATAATCTCATTTTCCCTATATCCTCTTAATAGGAGTCTGTTTTTTAAACTATTAAGTTCTTTAGAAAAGCAATCATCTAAAGGATTTAACCTAGATGCCCTGACACCTTGGCTTCTAATTAAGTTCCTAAAGATGTATCCAGGGTGCATGCTTGACCTAACTAAAAGAGAATTCCGATAGCATGATTTATGGAACACACCTGTATTGATGAGGCCATTATCTAATTTCTCAATGTATAGGTCCAGGTATTCAATTCTTGAAAAAGACCAATTCATAGTAAATTTCAAGCAATTAGTCAATGTATTAATCAATTGATGAAATACAAATAACTCATCCAGACTTCCTCTCCATAATAAAAAGAGGTCATCAACAAAACGCCGATAAAATAAAACATGTGCCTTAAACTCTTCTGTTTCACAAAGTACACTTCTCTCCCAATGTGCCAAAAACATATTTGCATAACTATTGGCACATGAGGTACCCATGGCAACACCATGTCATTGAATATATAAAAGGTAAAAAGATTGTTCTCCAATACCAACTCCAAGAAGTGAGTAATACGATCTACTTGGATCAAAGAAAGGTCACTATGTTCCAAGAGGTACTCATGTACATACTGAATTCCTAAATCATTGGGAATCACTGTAGAAAGGGATTGTACATCTAGGGTAACAAACAATACATTTTTTTAAATCATACACATATTTTATGCAGTCATACAAGTCAATAAGGAACTGTTTCGAGTCCCTGAGGACAAGCTTATTTGCACTAATAACTGGTCTAAGATATTTCTCTACATAAACCGAAAGGGGTTCAGTGACCCAACCTCCGCCAGCTACAATGGGTCTCATTGGTGGATCAGATGGGTTCTTATGCACCTTTGGTAACCCCTGTATTATAGGTATGAGGGGATTTGAGGCAATTAAGTAATCAAAAATTTCCTTAGTGACGAGACCTCCTCTGTGAACATCAATCAGAGTATTGGTGACTGAATTTATGATCATATGCACTTCTCTAACCGTACTTGTACTATAAAACTTGCCATCATCTAGTAAAATTTCCATGGACCTGACATAATGTGATGTGTCCATGACAACAATGAGTCCACCTTTATCAGCGGGTTTAATTGTTATCAATTCATTGTCCTGTAAATGCCTCAATGCTATTTTCTCTTTGTAACTCAAATTGTGTCTGGTCCTCATATAGGTACAAGTACTAATATTATCATAATATTTAAAAAGTTCTTCCTCAGTAAGTTTCATGTAGGCATATACCAAGGGATGATTAACAGGAACAAAATCGCTCAAACACTTAAACGGACAGATCAATTCTGATGCCATTTGTTCTCCTTGCTTATCAAAACCACCATATAACATACAAAGCATAATATTCCTACAAAAAACTTTAAGATCTAAAACAGTATCAGACATCCTACTTCTACAAGTAGGGATAAAATGTAAGCCTCTGGAGATAACATTCTTCTCATCAGGGGAAAGCATATAGTGTCTTTATATGGCCCAGGCATGGACAAAATGCTGAGACTATTAATCGGAATGGTCCTGTGGCTAGAGAGAGACCATCTGAAACTGTTGAGCCTTTGAATATTGTAAATAACAACAATGTTGTGAGGACTGTTGTTGATGTGAACCCTCCCAATGATAACAACATTATTTTTAGTGATGTTGTTAATGCTAGAACGGTTGAACATGTTGTACAGACTTTAGAAAATTATGTTGTTAATACTGTTGTCACTTCTGGACATGTTATCATCTCTGTATCGGAAGACCTAGATGGTGTCCATGTACATGATATTCAGGGTGCATACATCATGAAGGGAATTTGTACCCTAATGTGAGGGTTAAAAAAACCCCACTTGCAGTTCATGTCTCTGAACCAGTGGTTCGACCTAGAACACATACTAATCAGTTAAAGAATACTTCCTCTGATATTAGTATTAATAGCATTGGTGAGGGTATTTCTTTTCCCCTACCTGTCAGGACAGACAAGGGAGAGAGACAGACACGGTCCATAAGTCGAGGGCACCAAAAATGCAAACATTCAGGCGAGTACACCCCAAATCAGACCCTCAAGAAAATGTGGGGGAAAGTGATGAGTCAATAGTGTTTAATATCTCTTTTAGTTAGGTCAAGCATGCACCGTGGATACATCTTTAGGAACTTAATTAGAGGCCAAGGTGTCAGGGCATCTAGGTTAAATCCTTTAGATGATTACTTTTCTAAAGAACTTAATAGTTTAAAAAACAGACTCCTATTAAGAGGATATAGGGACAATGAGATTCTTGATAGTTTATGTGATATTCATACTCTATGTGAAGGTACAGCTGCCCCATATTTTGGTCCATTGAAGGAGAATATAAGTAATAACAATTCAGATAAGTGCACTTTTCTTAAGGTCCCATTGTTTTATACTTCAGATAATAGAGAGCTGGTAGACATTTTTGGTAGAAACTGGCCTATTTTACAAGTTGATAATGACATTAGTCAAATAGTTGCTGAGCAACCCAGGTTCCTGCATAAAAACAGAAAGAACCTGAAGAGACTTTTATGTTATCAACAGAATGGAAGTGAGCATAATAAGAGAGGTTCCACTCATAGCCGGCCTTAGGCATAGGCCAACTAGGCGGCCGCCTAGGGCGCCTCTCTAGCAGGGGCACTTTTCCAGTATTTATTTGAGTAGGTAGACCAGGATGGGGGCACCGGGTAGTGTGATGGGGGGCATCATGGAGCCCTTTTGCCTAGGGCACCAGGTGACCTAAGGCCACTCCTGGTTCCACTCACCCCTGTGGAGGGTGTAATTTTTGTTCCTATATCAATACCTCTGATAAATTTCACCATCCAGATTTACAGAAGGAATTTACTTTTCATGCTGATGATACATGTAAAACCTTTAATTTAGTGTACCTAGCGGAATGTCAAGCCTGCCATTCTTTTTATGTTGGCAAAACTAATAGGATATATAGGGACAGGATTAGAGAACATGTTTACCATATTAGGAAACAATCTGATCATAATGCTTTGGCTAAACATGTGACACGATATGGTAACATACATTGTTTTACATTTAGAGCCCTTGAAGTTATTATTCCTAGTATCCGGGAGGGAGATATTAGGAATCATACTGAGTATAGTGAGAATAATTGGATTATTACACTTAGAGCCGACAAAGGCAGTGGACTGTATGAAAGGGCATCAATTAAACCTCTACTTATGAAATGTAGACTTCAGAAGTAACTTGCGCAACATATATTTATGTACTTTCATGCACATATTTATTTTTATTTTTTATTTTCTATGCATTTTTATGCTTATGTTTGTTATGGGCATTAGCCTTTATTTGTCTGTTGCTTTAAGTTCATATTAATTTGGTTCTCTTTGTGATTGGTTTAAGAGTTTTTGAATTTCTATAAAAGTATTGGATTTTATTAGTAATGTTTTATGGTCTGAAGAAGCTTTTTAGCGAAAGCGCTTACCGTTTTGTTATCTGCATTAAATACTTTTTATGTTTTTAAACTTGTTGGGATTGCTTGGTTGCTTACCCTTACAGTTTTGAATATCATATATCTTTATATTTATAGATACAGAAACAGAATTTTATATATATATATATATATATATATATATATATATATATATTTTTTTTTTTTTTTTATTTATTTATTTTACTCACCAATGAGCTTTCATCGACAGAACACATGCTGAAAAAGTTAATCAGTAATTAGTTTCATATAAAATCAAAAACATCTAAAACATAACAATTGCAAATGTAAACAAATGAATCACATTTGCTATCACCAAAAGCACTTAAAACTTTGATTTTATGGGAGACTACACTCCCTGATATGTGGGTTGGAGCACCCACATCTCCTTAAATCAAATGAATTAACTCCATAGTTGCACAACATTGGAAAACAGTAAAAATTTGTGATTATTATACAATAAATGTGCTGAAGTTCGACTGTAATATAATCCAATCACTTTCACCACGAGTGTAAGTTATCAAAAAAATCACTGCTTTTGCTGACCAAATTATTGGCAGACATATATATATATATATATATATATATATATATATATATATATATATATATATATATATATATATATATATTTCCAACAACAACACAAAAGGCAGCTAAAGACCATATTGTAAAAATGCATATAACAAAAATGAGAAACAATACAGTCACCATGCTGTAGATACGGACATATATTTTAATAAAAAACAATAAAAGTGCTCATCTACTATATATGAATGTATGTTTTTAATAATTTTATTGTTTTTTATTAAAATATATATATCCACATCTACAGTGTGGTGACCGTATTGTTTCTCATTTGTGTTATATATCTTTACATATATTTATCACTACAACGCAGGTGGTCCAGAAGTCATTTAATGCTTATCTGATGTTTTAGCAGCACAGAACACAATACTATAAATATGGTAATGGCATGATCAAATAATAAATAAAATTTTGTATAGAATTAGACGTGATAAAGTAAGAGACAAACTATTAACAGAAGCGAAGCTGACACTTGATGAAACATTAGATATCCGTAGAATGAGTCAGCTTTCAATCAAACATCTAAAAAGCATTGCTGTGAAACTGGGAGTGCATAAGATGATAGCTCTAAAACAGAATGAAATTAAGACAAGCCTCAAAGTTCCATAAGGGATATAAATGAAATTGCTAATAACATAATGATCCCTAGAATGGTGCTTGGCAATAAACAAGTCAGCAGAAATAACATCCAGCATAAGCAATGTGGCTACAAATATGGCAAAGCTCGTTGCAAAGCAATGTTTGTAGGCTTTATGGGTATCATGATCATTTTATAATGATGGTTAAAAGTCAAAATAAAGTGTTTCAGGAAGAGTTCAATTTATTAAAGCCAAGGAATACAGTAAAGAAAATAGATTTGTGGGTACTGTTGAGATGCATCCTGCAAGTGCAGTATAAACAGTGAGTTGCAGCAGTAATGATTGTTGGTTAGACTATGATTAAAAGTATTAATGGTCTACTTAAGCTCATCATTGATGCAGGATGTGATACATTACCCAAATCTATGTTCAAGGAATTGAATCTGTCTAATAATGGGTATAAGGCCCCATGTGCTGCTTTGAAGTATTCAACACACATACTGAAGTTTGTGGATCAGATGTGGCCTAACTGTGAGCACAAATGCAGAACATACAAATAACTGTTTCAAGTAGTTTCCTTGGATAATTACTGAAAATAACCAGATATATTGAGCTGCAATGCGTTTAGGACCTCTGATATGATTATGAGTGGCCACACATTGGATATAAAGAGTGATTCACTGGTTAGTACAGTCAGTACCAAAACCACAGCCACCAGTCTTAGCAGTAAGCAAAACATGAAAATGGTCACAAAAATAGCCATGAAAGCTGGTTGCACATTTGAACAATACCTTGTGTTCATCATCGTCATCATCATCATCTTCTTCTTTCGGCTGTTCCCGTTAGAGGTCGCCACAGCGGATCATCTGTCTCCATTTCCTCCTGTCCTCTGCATCTTGCTCTGTCACACCAACCACCTGCATGTCCTCTCTCACCACATCCATAAACCTTATCTTAGGCCTTCCTCTTTTCCTCTTACCTGGCAGCTCCATCCTTAGCATCTTTTTCCCAATATACTCAGCATCCCTCCTCAGCACATGTCCAAACCAATGTAATCGTGCCTCTCTGGCTTTGTCACCAAACCTTCCAACCTGGGCTGACCCTCTAATATACTGATTCCTAATCCTGTCCATCCTAGTCACACCCAGTGCAAATCTTAACATCTCTAACTCTGCCACATCCAGCTCTGACTCCTGCCTTTTCGTCAATGCTACCGTCTCCAACCCATATAACATAGCTGGTCTGACTACCCTCTTGTAGACCTTCCCTTTCACTCTTACTGGTACCCGTCTGTCACAAATCACTCCTGACACTCTTCTCCACCCATTCCACCCTGCCTGTACTCTCTTCTTCACCTCTCTTCCACATTCACCATTACTCTGAACTGTTGATCCCAAGTACTTAAACTCATTCACCTTTACCAACTTTACTCCCTGAATCCTCACCATTCCTCTACCCTCCCTCTCATTTACACACATATATTCTGTTTTAGCCCTGCTGACCTTCATTCCTCTCTTCTCTAAAGCATATCTCCACCTCTCCAGGGTCTCCTCAACCTGGTCCCTACTCTCACTACATATCACAATGTCATCTGCAAACATCATAGTCCATGGGGCCTCCTGTCTAATCTCATCTGTCAACCTGTCCATCACCACTGCAAATAAGAAAGGGCTCAGAGCTGATCCTTGATGTAATCCCACCTCCACCTTAAACATTTCTGTCACTCCCACCGCAGTCCTCACCAATGTCACACTACCCTTGTATATATCCTGTACAACTCTTACATACTTCTCTGCCACTCCCGACTTCCTCATACAATACCACAACTCCTCTCTAGGCACCCTGTCATATGCTTTCTCTAAGTCCACAAAGACACAATGCAACTCCTTCTGACCTTCTTTGCATTTCTCCAACAACACTCTCAGAGCAAATATTGCATCTGTAGTGCTCTTTCCTGGCATGAAACCATACTGCTGATCACTAATCATCACCTCCCTTCTTAACCTAGCTTCCACTACTCTTTCCCATAACTTCAAGCTGTGACTGATCAATTTTATCCCTCTGTAGTTACTACAGCTCTGCACAACACCCTTATTCTTAAAGATAGGTACCAAAACACTTTTTCTCCACTCCTCAGGCATCCTCTGACTTTCCAAAATTTCATTAAACAATCTGGTTAAAAATTCCACTGCCATTTCTCCTAAGCACCTCCATGCTTCCACTGGTATGTCATCTGGGCCAACAGCCTTTCCAGTCTTCATCCTCTTCACAGCTGTCCTTACTTCCTCCTTGCTAATCTGCTTCACTTCCTGATTCACTATCCCCACATCATCCAACCTTCTCTCTCTCTCATTCTCTTCATTCAACAGCCCTTCAAAGTACTCTTTCCATCTACTCAACACACTCACCTCACTTGTGAGTACGTTTCCCTCACTATCCTTTATCACCTTTACCTGCTGCACATCTTTCCCAGCTCTGTCCCTCTGTCTAGCCAATTGGTACAGGTCCTTTTCTCCCTCCTTACTGTCCAATCTCGCATACAACTGTCTATATGCCTTATTCTTAGCCTTCGCCACCTCTCTCTTTGCCATGCACCTCATCTCCTTATACTCATGTCTACTTTCTTCATCTCTTTGACAATCCCACTTCTTCTTCGCCAGCCTCTTCCTCTGTATACTCTCCTGTACTTCCTCATTCCACCACCACGTCTCCTTGTCCTCCTAGGTACATCACATATTTTCAAGCTGTTGATAGTATTTTGGCATTTTTAGAGAGGCATTCTAATTTGTTTAAAGATTTGGGTTTTCTGCAATGTGAAAAGTATGTGAAGATTTACCCTGAGGTTATACCATATGTGCATGGCCCAAGATAAGTTTCAGTTTTAATAATGTCCAAAAAGCACATAAAGTGAACCAAAGCAACGGGAAGTCAACCATAAAAATACAATTCTTCAGTAAATTGCTAGCGTTTTCACAGTATATTGTAACTGCTTCATCAAAAGTAAAACCATTCTTCAGCAAACCAGCTTAATAAATAATCAAAAATCACGTGATCTACAACACTTTATCACCATAACAACAAAGACTATAGCTAATTGTCTTAAAGACACATAGCAGTTTGAAAGTACAATAATAATTATCTACATAAAATTCTATTAGTTGAGGTAGATTTCAGTGGAAATTTCTCAGTCTGACAATAGTACCATAATGGAGTATCCTAAGAACATATAACAATTCAAAAATGTTCAGAAGTATAAAATAATATATACAAAACTGGCTATCTACATAAAGTTCTGCTTTTTTAAACAAGTTTAAATTTTCAGTTTTGTTCAGAGGTAGAAATGAGCAGGAATTGAAGGCAAGATCATAGAAGTAATGGGATCCCTACAAGCAAACACAGAAGGCTGAATAGATGCAAAGCATAGTAACAGTTGTGGATCATGATAAACTTATAATATGTGTAGATGCTCACAAATAAGACAAATGAATCAAATGAACATTATCCACTACAAATTATTGAATACGCACTTGCTACTAAGCTTAATGCTAAGATGTTCTCTGTACTTGATGGTAATCCAACATTCAGATATATTAGATAAGAGAGACCTAATGTGGCACTGTGTATATTTAACAGCCCTTTATGATTAAAAAGATTTCTAAGATAATCTTTGCAAAGGTGGTCATCTCCAGAAATGAAACTAAATAAAATTCTAAATCTTCTTTGAATAAACTTGGGGACAGATTTGTTGTAATACAAAAATGCATAGTATCTCATATGTATGGGTTTTTATTCCAAATTTCCTGAGGTTGTACAGTTACACAAAACTATAAGTTATAGTTTTGTTACTGCATTAAAGTATAGTTTCTTCATATATATGGTATTCTTGATGAATTGACATCAGGCAGTGGTTCATTATTTGTGAACAAGAGTTTCTTAATTTTGTAGAGCATTGGAAATTGAAGCATAATCCCTCAAACCCTGAAGTTGGAATCATTAAATTATGTGACAGTTCACAACATTTGGATTATTTGTCAGTACAAGATTATAGAAACATGCTACTGTAATCTGTTGGTATTTCACCTGCAATGATGTTAAGTGGAAGAAGATTCAAGTCTAAACTACCTACTTCATACCCACTACCTGACACTTAGAAACGTACAATAGAATTATTACACAAATGTCAATATAAACTGAATTTCAACAATTTCAGCTTTGATAGATCATTCAAAAATCTTCCTGTTTTGCAGGAAACAGAAAAAGCAATGATAACTACTCACAAAAATATATTCTCTTGGACTTTTGGACTTTGACAGAAGGCTAATATTCCAGGTGTTGTATAGAAGAAACAAGAATCATCTGCTGAAGCCTTTTAGCTTAAATGTTCAACCATCCTCCTCCATTTTGTATTACAAGGTGTATATATAGTGGCTTTATTGTAATTTTTAAATTGGAAATATGTTTAGGGCATATATTTTATGAGGAGTTTGCTGCAATGCAGCTGCTATTCAGTTTATCAAATTGTGAATCATATTTATTTCTTTATTTACAAGGTGTGTAACAAGCCCCCTCAATTCTTGTATACATATTTGCACAGACATGATGATGCCATGATGGCAGTTTCATTCAGTGACAGTCTAAGGTCATAACATTTACAGCTGGCTGTACTGAGCTTAAGAAAGAAATACTTTTATCTATAAATCCAAACAATTTTATTCTAGTCTTTGCTACTGGCAGATATGTGTCATGCATGGAAAAGTTTGGAGTATTTGAGGCTCAACCCTACTTCTAGCTGTGTATTCTTTCCTTCAGTGCCTAGGGCTGGGGCCCATTCAAGGAAAATACATTTAACCCAAGGCTGTATGGTTGTTTATTTATTTATTTATTTTTTTAAGAGGAAAGTCCAATTCAGTCGCAAGAGCGAATTTTCAGTGGAGGGCCAGACAAAAAAGTTCCATTTAACAGAGAAAAACATTTTTTTCAAAGACATTGCATAAAAACACAGTTGAAAATTTTAATTTCAAAAATAATCAACAATATTATAAGTTAAGATACAATAAGAATGTGTTACAAAGAGACCCTTTAAAGTTATATCCCACAACTTGATTCAACAGAATCAGCGATACATCCAGGAATAATCAGGGCAATTGGGGACATTTGTAAAATATTAGTACTATTAACTTGAATTATTGACAGAATAAGAGAATGGAAATTAACAAACATTTTCTGAAATAAGAGAGGTCTATAAATCTAATTATTGTTTTAAGAAACATTTTCTGAAATGAGAGGTCTATAATTCTAATTATTGTTATTATTTATTAAATACTTCACTATCTTTTCTCTAAAAGTCATCAGTTTAGGAGGGGTTAAGAGGAGCCAAGCTAACATTTTTTTTATTTTTTTGGCCCTCTTAACATCATTCTACTGGCCCACCACTCTGAGTCTATATTAGAACATCAAATGTTCTAAATAACGAATGCTGACATGAGCAAAA
This sequence comes from Protopterus annectens, assembly GCF_019279795.1. Classification (NCBI taxonomy): domain Eukaryota; kingdom Metazoa; phylum Chordata; order Ceratodontiformes; family Protopteridae; genus Protopterus; species Protopterus annectens. Next base: position 1,854,077,889 of record NC_056735.1, on the reverse strand, counting down.
ATGCAGGACCTCAAAGCTTTTTTTTTTTTTTTTTTTTTTTATCACAGTACAGTGAAGATCGGAATATTTGCCCTTTTCTCACTGTAGTGTCATCTCAGAATTGGAATATATATTTAGAGGGGGGGATTTTGAGATCCTGCATTTTTGCTCATATGAACATTCGCTATTTAGAACATTTGATATTCTAATATAGACCACAGCTCCCCAATGACCCATATCCATGCTAGGTATACCAGAAAATCTCCTAACCCCTTGACTTTATTCCAGTATTGTTGGAGCCAGCTATGGATCTTAAGGAAATTGCGGGAGTTCTGCCATCTTTGCATCTGACCATTTTTTTTTTCTTTATATGCTCTACCCACACCCTTCCCTACCTGCCATGCTCATTGACTAGATCCAATGGCAACCCTCTTCAGTGGACCACACCTCCCTGTAGGGAGAGTCATCAATGAATTCCCTCCCATACAGGATGGACATACCCATCCCCCCTGCTGCTCTGTTATCACCTGAGCTGATAATCAAATCCAAGGTCATCTAGGCTGTAGCCAAGGCTTTATCCCTCTACATCACCAGAGCAGTTCAGAGTTACAATTTGAGTCAAAGTCAGGGATGTCCGTGAAAGCCAAAAACAGCTGAGAGAGGTATGACTTGATTTTTGACTGCAAAGTCTGTTTATGTTTTTGTTTTATACTTGTAGTAATGTTCTTGATCTGCAATCTGGTGAAGATAAGGTGAAGCTAGAACCTAGCAAATGATTTAACAAAGCCTACACCCCATCTTCTGATTTATGTCCTATATCTTTAGCTCCTTAGAAATGAAGCAATACCGTGTAAGTAATGTAGAGTAAATATTTATTTTATTTTATTTAACATTTGTTTGCCAGGATAGTCGGACTGGATAACAAGTGTCCATTTTCAGTGGAGCCCTGGGAGAAAAACTCCATAAGTTTACAGAGAGAAGAAAAATTTACAAAAGAGACATTACAGAGTAGTAGTATACAGATTGTAGACTTTATAGCAGTTAGTATACAATAAGAGGATATGCCCCCTTTTGGTTGAAAATACAAGTGTACAAAATATACAATGAGAGTAGATAAGAACCTGGTAGAGCATTGCAATATATTTCACAATTGAATAAGAGTATATAAATGTTTAAGTTTCCATATATACATTCAAGCAACTATACATGTAATAATATGCATACATATATATGCATTACACATACATACACATATATACATACATACACATACACACAAATACACATACACATATATATATATATATATATATATATATATATATATACATACATATACACATATACATATATATAAATATATATATATATATATATATATATATATATAGATATATATATATATGTGTGTGTGTATACATATATATATATATATATATATATATATATATATATATATATATATATGGGTCTAGGTTAGAAGATCGACAGCCGATATAACCGACAACGGATTAGCGGGCGCCAGATGATCGACACTCGGAAGACCGACGCTACGGATGACAACGCCGATGCCAGGGATAGTGAGTTGGAAAGAAGGCTGTGTGAGTATGCGGTGGTGACGGACGTTAGGGTGCGAGTAAGGTAAGTGTGGATAGTGACAGTCTGTGGGGATAGGGGTGGGTTAAGTGAGTTAGGGTTAGGGCGGTCAGGTAAGTGTGCGGTAGTGGTATTTTTGGGTTAGGGCGGTTAAGTGAGTTAGGGTTAGGCGGGTTATGTAAGTGTCGGTAGTGGTATTTTTGGGTTATGGGTGGGTTAAGTGAGTTAGGGTTAGGCGGGTTATGTAAGTGTGCGGTAGTGGTATTTTTTGGGTTAGGGGTGGGTTAAGTGAGTTAGGGTTAGGGCGCGGGTTAGCTGATTGTGCGATAGTGACGGACCTTAGGGTAAGGGTTTGGGTTAGGGTTGTACATAGTTGTGTGTGTGAGGTTTAGTGTGGGTTTGTGAGGATTTTGGTGTGCTTGTGTTTTGTGTGTGGTTTTTGGATAAGGGGATGTGTTTTGTTAGTTGATTGTTGTTATTGTGGTGTGTGCAGTGTATGGGGTTTCGTGTTTGTGGACCGTCGGTTACTTGTTTGTCGGGCATGTGAGGTGTCGTGTTTATGGTTTGTCAATAATGTGGTGTCGATGTTTCTGTTGTCGGTGAAAGTGGCTGTCGATCTTATGACCTAGAACCATATGGATTCACTTCAGAAGCTCGAAATACTGAAATCTTAAATTTCAGTATCTCAAGCCCAAGAAGTCGAATCCACAAAACAACAAAAAGTAAAAAATGCGAAATTCAAAACCTCGAATACCGGAAGTTTTGAATTTCATGGTTTTACTACACACACACACACACACACACACACACACACACACACACACACACACGCACACACCATCCACCACACAAACACAAACAATCACTGTACTACATGAAAGCAGGGGGGGCAAGCCCCCCTGCACCCCCCACACATCCCCTACTTAAATATTCTCACTCCAAGGTTGCACTACATACAAACACACACAAAACACCACCACACAAGCTACTTTCTCTTCGCACACACACATCACAGCAACAAAACACCCTGACACACACCACAGCACCTACCCAAACCCCTTAACTCACACACTTACCTGAATACATGACCAGAGCGAAACTTCAGAATCATGAAATTCAAAACCTCCAGTATTCAAGGTTTTGAATTTCACACTTCTAAACTTTCGCTATTATGTGGCTTCGGCTTCTTGGGCTCGAAATACTGAAATTCGATATTTCAATATTTCGAGCTTCTGAAGGGGACCCATATAAATATATATATATATATATATATATATACACTCACATACATATACACATACACACACACACACACACACACACACACACACATATAGGTTATTGCTCACACATGGATAGGTATAGTTAGATGGTGTTGTGTGTGTTGTCCAGGACAGATGGGGTGTAGGAATAGTAAGTGGAAAAGGCTTCAGGGCGTCAATTACAGTTGCATAGATGGTTGATGAAGAGGTATGTTTTAAGTAGGCTTTTGAAGGAGTGTGTGAAGTTTTGTAGTCTGAGGTCAGGGGGAAGGTTGTTCCATATTTTTGCTATTTCATGGGCAAATACTCATTCCCCGGAGTTGTTTTTGCATATGATGGTTTCGATTAAGTCTTTGTTGGAGGACCGAAGTTGTCTATTTGAACTGTAGAAGTTCAGCGTGCCTGTCAGGTCGGGGGGGTTTCTAGGGATAGTACAGAATTAGATGAGCTAGGCTGAGTTGATGGTACCTTAATAGGTTCAGAAATTCAAGCCAATGCAAGGCTTGTAGGGAAAGGCAGTGGTGGGATCGTGATTTGGTACTGGTAGCAAATCTAGCAATTTTGTTGTAACAGATGGAAAGTTTATTAAGGTCAGTTTTGTAAAGATTAGTTAGAATTGGGGATGCAGAAAGTAGAGCAGATAGGAGGTGGGTCCTGGCTATTGCAATTCAAGATTCAGTGGTTAGATAACTTTTACAGCGATAGAAGGAACCTAGCTTTTTGTGGACTTTAGTGATGGTTGTTGATATGTGCTTTGTGAATTTGAGTTGCTGGTCAATGGTAACTCCTAGGAGTTTAACCTCAGTGACAGGGGTGATTTGGGTTTTGCTGGTGGACAGTATAGAGAAGGTAAGGTTGCTCGTTTTAGTAGAGTGGAATATCATTAGTTGTGTTTTCTTGGGATTTAGTATAAGTTGTGAGTTGTTAAGCCAGTTCTCAATTTCAGAGAAGGCTTTTTGTTGGAGAAGATGGATGTTGGGTGCAGAGCATATGAGAGTTGTGTCATCCGCGTATTGGACTATGTCAGCTTTAGAGGTAGGTGAGTAGAGTTAGTTTGTGAAGATATTAAAAAGAAAGTGTCCTGGGATTGATCCTTGCAGTATGTCCAAGGAGGTTGGGAGTGGGGGGGGGGGACTAGAGAGTTATGCCATTTGACAGATTGTTGGCAGTTATCTAAATAGCTTTTAAACCAGAGGAGGGTGGGGTTGTTAAGGTTGAGGTCAGAGAGACAAGACAGTAGTTTATTATGTGAGACTGTGTTGAATGCCTTGGATAAATCTAGGAAGGTAGCTGAGACAAATGTACCTAGATTCCTGTGGGAGTTTATAGTATTGGTGAATTTGAGTAAGGCAGTGGTGGTGCTGTGGGATGGGTGAAATCCGTGTTGAGTTGAGGAGAGAAGGTTGTTGGTGAGGAGATGGGAGAGGAACTGGTGATGAATACATCTTTCTAGGATCTTAGAGAGGGGTGAGAGAATTGCAATTGGTTGATAGTTGGAAAGGTCTAGGGAGGGGTCACCTTTGTGGAGTGGTATGATATATGAGGTTTTCCACAGGAGTGGAACAGTGTGTTCAGTGATGGATCTATTTATTAGAAGTGAAATGGAATAGGCTATAGCTGTGGATGCAATTTGGAGGTATTCGGCAGGAAGGTTATCGGCTGCAAGGGTGGTTGGTTTGAGTTTGACTAGGAGTTTTTGGATATTAGAGGTAAGGAACAGACTTAAGTGTGAAAGGTATGGTATTGATTTGGACCTGAGGTGGTTGTGGGGTGTTGGAAGAAGTGATGTTGTTTAAGAGTTTGAGTACTGAGGAGGTGAAATAGTTATTAAAGCTGGAGGCTATGTCCAGGTCTGTACCTATTATATTGGGTGCGAGAGTGGTGGTTCTTCAAGGTTGTAGGATGTTATTTATTGTTGCCCAGAATTTTTGCAGTTTGGTAAATGTAAGAGGTGTGTAGCTGTGAAAGGTCAGAGGAAATGGAAGACAGCTTTACACTGAGGTAGTATCTGGATAAAGGAAGGTAAAGGTGTGTTAAGGGTCAGAAGGTTCAAAGGTGGTGTTCTGTATATTTTTTAGGAAATAAAAGTATGCAGGTTAAGAAGAAGATGAAAGAGTAATATGAAGAGATCCAAATTATGTGGTGATTATTACATGCTGCACTAGATTATAGCATATATGAATTTAAGGGTGATAAAGTGGAGAATGGAGAAGAGCCTAAGGAAGGCTGTGCAAATGTGTAGCAAATGGAGAGAAAGGTGATAGCTGATATTCACTACAAAATCCACAATAACCACAGCATAATCTATCAGCTTTATTGAGTCAAACTGAAAACAAATGATCTAGGAAAAATTCTGAAATATTGATCAAACTGGAACTGGAACACCATGGCTAGAGTGGGAAAGTAGTGACAGTTGCAAACAAAATATTGGCATATATCAATGGGCTCGGTACTGATCCCCGAAGGAACTTTTCACCGAAGCACAAACAGCTGGGCATACTTCCGCGAAAGTGCTTTTTACCGTAAAAGCACTTTCGCGAAAGTATGCCTGCAGCTAGAGGGAGTCGTGGGGGAATGACTGTTGCGGAGATCGTACTACGGTGTGGATAAGGGAATATTCCCTTTTCCTCACAGTAGTGCGATCTCGGAGTGAGAATATTAAAGTAGGGGGTGCAGGGGGGCTTGCCCTCCTGCATAAAAGTAGATTTATTGTTTTTTTTTTAAAACACACTTTAACGAAAGCACTTTTTCGGTGAAAGCGCTTTCATTAAATTGTGTTTGGTGATTGTGGATTCGGACTATTGAACTTTCGTTCAATAGTCCTAGATCCATATCAACAGAGTGATAGACACCAGAAAGATGGCTACTCTCAACTGGTCCCCTAAGTACTAGGTATAGTTCTAGAGATTATAAAAGAAGAAGGACATCAGACTACTGGGGGACATCCTGAGGAAAGTCACCAGGGGTTGCATGGGGTAGAAATGGGAATGCATTCAAGCTAAGAGGAAATGGTGCTCTTCTTGCTAGACACCAGAAGAAACAGTATGTGCATGATATAGGTGCAGAAGATTGTATCAGACACGCGATGAAGACGTCATTCCGACAAGAAGAACAGTATGTACTGAGGAGGCACATACAGGAAGTAGGGACCACCCACTCCCTATATTTGTGAAAGCACTTCTTTACAAACAAGGTTATAGGTACAGGGAATTAACTCCTGTAAAGGGTGGTGAGAAGAGAGTCTACAGAGGCATTTGACAGATCAAGAATTATTTGATAAAAAAGAAGGAAAGGATGGCTGAATGTTAAAAATACATTTAAAAATTAGACTAGATAAGGTTAGACTGTCTGTCAAGCAAATGTAAAGTAATGTAACCTCCATACACTTTCATTTCTCCTGCAAGGACATTTCATTGCTCACACAGCAATTGGGAAACCTAGAAGATACATAGATAAATATAATGGAAAGGTACAAAATAAGCAACTTATTGATAACCCAAAATTGGGAAACAAGGTAAAAGGAATTGAAAAAAAAAGATAAAAAAAGAAATAGATGTGTTTTGGAGAAGTATCTATGAAGAACCTGTAGAACACAATAACAATGCTGAATGGATAAAAGAAGTAAAAGAAATAATAAGAAGTTTAAAGATACAGGATATGAAATGGGATGAAGTAATAGCTAGAGAGAATGAAACAAAGTTAAGAAAAGCCTCTAATAGGAAAATCGCAGGCCCAGATGCAGTACCTAACTTTTGGTTAAAAGTATTAATATCTTTGCATGAAGATTTAGCCATGAGTAAAAACTATTTATATGCGTACCCCAAACAGACACCAACCTGGTTAACAACAGGTAAAACAATGCTCCTCCTTAAGAGTGAACCTGCAAGCTACCCCAAAACTTATAGATCAATAACTTGACTTCTGATGACTTATAAACTATACACTGGAATTGATGCTGACAGAGGTTATAGTCCTTTAGAAAAAACTTAACTATGGCAGTAGAAAAAAGGGCAATAAAAGAAAGTCATATGGAACAAAGGATCATTTGTTGTTAAATAAAATCATAGTGGAGAACTGTAAAAAGGGGAAGAATCTAAGTATGGCATGGACTGACTACAAAAAAAATTTGATAGTATCCACCATTTATAGATAAAAAAGTGCTTAAAATTTTACAACATATACCCTGCACTGATCAACTACATTACAGTGACCATGAAACAGTGGCAGATCACTTTGCAATTAAGCCATGATAAAGGACTAATTATTATCCCAGAGATAGGCCATGGCTATAATTTGGCTCCTAGAAAACAACAAAGTCTAAAGACTTCTCATCTTTTCTTTGTCAATGATTTAAAACTGTATAGCTCATCAGATGGGGAACTGAAAGCACAGCTGCAGGTTGTCAAAACTTTTTCAGATGATATTAGAATGTCATTTGGTCTTGATAAATGTGCAAAAGCAACCTTTAAAGCAGGAAAATTGCAGCACCAGGAAAACATCAGTTTGGGACACTAATGTGATATAGAAGAACTTGAGCAAGAGGGAGTGTATAAATACTTGGGAACTGATGAAGGATCAGAAATAAAACATGAACAAATGCAAATAAAACTTAGTAAGGAATATTTTAGAAGATTTAAATTAATCCTGAAAACAGCATTGACATCTAGAAACAAAATCAAAGCTATAAACCAATTTTCTATTCCTGTCCTAACTTAAAGTTTTGGAGTGATTGACTGGCCCCAACACGTGCTGGATAGATTAGATATTAAAACAAGAAGGATGCTTCATGCTCTTTTAAATTGATTACATGTATAGATCTGCAATCAGAGGACTCCACACATATCTACTAACCTCATAAGATCCAAATGTAGTGAAAGTCTTGAAACATGAGGAGAATAAATCTAAGATGGCTTCTCTGCTTAACCTAGCAGAAGCACATCGGCATTAAGCAGGAATGGAAATTAAACCAGAAGTAGATAAAAATCAGGCAGCAACTGAATGTGCCAAAAATAAAAGAAAGAATATAAGGTGAAGGACCAAATGAAAAGGCAAGAAATGTTGAAAATGCATAAATATAGTTGCAAGTATAGAAAACTTCTGGAAGAACCTCATATTGATCAGGAGTGAACATAGGAATGGTTAAGGAGATGTGAATTTAAAGCAAGAGGTGAAATGTTAATACTGACAGCCCAAGATAGTGGGGTAAGTACATACTGGTTTACAAATTCCATTGAACATGTGAGAGAAACAGACAAATGTAGGTTTTGTAAAACCGAATTGAAAACTACTACACACCTCATTGTTGGTTGCGACATTCTAATGGCAGAAGAACTGTATACTGAAAGGCATAATAATGTGGCAAGACTGTTGTACTGAGGATTGTGCAAATGTTATGGTACTGAAGTGTCTGAAAAACACTGGAAATATGAGCCACAAAGCATCATAGAAAATAATGAAGTCTACATCACATGGGATCATCTATTACCAACAGTTCAAAAGATAGAGGCTAGAAAACCAGATACAGTATTTATTTATTTATTTTTATTTATTTTACATTTGTTAACTGGGGGTGTCTGATTGAGCCGAAAAGGCCCTTTTTCAGCAGAGGCCTGGGGATAAAAGCTCCACAAAGAAAAATTAAGGATACATTTAGTTATTTAGACATGATCAGTATACACACAAATTACAAAAGACATGTTTTTACAGTGGTATGCTTCACATCAACAGTTACAGTGGAGAGAACAAACAAAAAAATATTAATTTAAAAATAAAGGTAATTAATAGATTTGTGGTGTACAGCTGAAATTTGGAATATAGGTAGAATACATACATAGTACACAGGTACAGTACATACACTGTAGATTAGCCAGTGTTTGTGAGTAAGATTGAAAACTATTATGAAGTACTTTAGGTTTAGTATGTGTACCTTATCTGCTGTCACTAGCCTGGGGAGCAATCATGGCACTGCCAACTTTGCTTGAGATGTTGCCTGATGAGGTCTTTAAAGGAGGCTTTGGATGATGTGTTTTGAATGCTAGTGGGGACAGAGTTCCATTTGTTAGCCAGTGAACTACTATATAGCGCATCTTCAAAGCTATTGTAGCAGTTGGTGACTTCTAGTTGTAGTTTGCATGATGATCTAAGAGGCCTTTTGGCTGAGTGATGTTGTACTAGGTTTTTGAGGTCAGGACACTTATTGGGGAGGTAATAGATAGAATGACAGAGGCAGAGCTGATTGTCGGTTAGGAGGTTGGGCAGTTCAAGCCAGTGGAGCTGTCTCAAAGCAGTACAGTGATGAGTTCTATATGAACAATTTGCAGCAAAGCGGGCAATTCTGTTATAGCAGGCTTCCATTTTGCTTAGTTTAGTTTTGTTGAGATTAGTCAGAATGGGAGATGCATAGAGTAGGGTGGATAGAAGTTGGGAGTGAGCAATGGCTGATCTTGTGTTGTTGGTAAGAAATGGTTTAATATGGTAGAGTGATCCCACTTTGGCATGTACTTTTTTAATAGTTAAGTTGAGATGACTATCAAATTTTAGGTGGGAGTTTATGGTTATTCCCAATAGCTTAGCCTGTGCTACTGGAGTGATTGGAGGAGCATTTGTGGAGAAGATAGTGAATTGACTGTTATCAGTGTTTTTGTTAAAACTGGTTATAATCATAAGCTGAGTTTTCTTTGGATTGAGGATAAATTGGGCTTTGGTAAGGTAGTTTTCAACATCAGAGAATGCTAGTTGAGTTGTTTGCAGGAGGGTGGGAATGTTTTGTGCAGCACAGATTAAGGTAGTGTCATCTGCATACTGAATGATAGATGCATGTTGTGTGGAGGTATGGAGGTCATTTGTGAAGACTGTGAATAGTAGTGGTCCTAAGATAGAACCCTGTGGGACTTCTATAGTTATGAGCAGCTGAGGAGAGAGAGAATTTTCCCATTTCACAGCTTGGTACTTGTCAGTTAAGTAGCTTTGGAACCAGGTAAGAGTGGAATTTGATAGGTGATATTGGTTTAGTTTGTGTAGCCGGATTTGGTGTGAGACTGTGTCAGATGCTTTGGACATATCCAAAAAAAAAAAAGAGTTGACACCTGTAGGCTTTCATTTTTGAGATGGTTTACTGTATCTGTGAAGCAGAGGAGGGCTGTAGTGGTAATATGGGCAGGTCTGAAACCATGCTGAGTAGGTGACAGGATGTCGCTGTCTAGAAGTTAATTTAGCATCTGTGTATGGATGCATTTTTCTAAGATTTTGGCCAAGGGGGAGAGTAAAGCAATGGGTCTGTAGTTATTAAGTTCAGTGGAGGTCCCGCCTTTATGTATGGGTGTAACAAAGGATATTTTCCACAGTTTGGGCACATAGTTTTCAAAAACTGATCTGTTTATGAGAGTGGAGACTGGGATAGAAATAGCATCTGCTGTGAGTTTCAAGAAATAGCTGGGAAGTAGGTCGGCTGCTGTTGATGAGGTTTTTAGTTTGGAGAGCATGCTTTTGATTGAAGTGGTGGAAACCATTTTGAGGGTAAAGCTTGTATTAGTGTTATTTGTGTTGGGGGGATAGTGAGGAAGGAACTGCCCTGTGGATACTAAGGATAGAATTGAGTTCACAAAGTGGGAGTTGAATTGTGTTTCAATGGGAAATTTAGTGTCAGGTGTGGTTGGTTTGGGGGTAGCCTTTTGGGTGGATTTTAGTAGCTGGTTTACATTTTTCCAAAGATTTTTGGGGGGGTTGTGTTGGTATTTAGTCTGTAATGTTGTGTAGTAGGATTTTTTGTCCAGCCTAATGCATTTTTTAGCATGGTTGCGCAGTTCTTGGTACTTAGTTAGGCTTTGTGTTTCTTTGTTTTTTTGATAGTATAGCCAGGCAGTGTCTCTGGACTTGAGGATTTATTTTGTTTCTTTACTGAACCAGGGGTTTGTAGAGGTTCTAACCTTGATTTTGCACAATGGAGCAACAGTGTCTAGGTGTTTTAGAAATGTTTTGTTGAAATATGCTACAGCTTGTTCAAGTGGGAGGGTTTTTAGGGGGGGGGGTCCAGTCACAGTTACAGAGTTAAGTGCTGAGGACCTCAGGAGACATTTTTTTGTGTGTTTCTAGTGGATATATAGTTAGTGGTTTTGCATATGCTTGCTCTACTATGTATATATATATTATGTTGTGGTCACTTCAGGTGTCTGGGAGACTGCCTGTGTGAGGGTACAATGTGGGGTTGTTAGTTAGGACCCAGTCAAGGATGGATTCCCTTTTAGATTTTTTATCACATCTAGTTGGAATTTGTACTAGCTGCTGGTAGCTATGGAGATTTATTATATTACTTGGTGGTTCTGATATACAGGTGAACCAATCTAGGTCGAAGTCCCCCAGAATAAGGGTTTCTTGTGAGTATGTGGAAGAACACAAGGATAAGAAGTCTTCATGGCTAGCAAGTGTATTACCAGGTGCAATATAGATCAAAATTGTGGTGATGACCTTTTTAGGGTGAAGTTGAAATTGTGAGATAAGTATGTCCCAATTATTGGGGGAGGGGTAGGAGTTTGCTAATTGATGGACAGTTAAGTTGGGCTTGTACAGTAAGGCAGTTCCGCCCCCTTTACGAAGTGGTCTGTCTTGTCTAATGATATTGTAGCTTGTAGGGAGAACTTCTGAGTTAGCTATGTTTTTATTTATCCAGGTTTCTGTTAAAGAAACTATGTCTGGGGAGTAGTGTGCTGTTGTGGCCTGGAGTTCAGCTATTTTATTTTTGATACTTCTAATATTAATATTTAGCATTAAAAGATGCTTGGTTTTGCTGCTGTTGTTGATTTGCCCAGGGATGAAGATAGTGGGGGTGTTATGTTCTGACATTTGTGTTGGAGCAGTTTGTGTTGGACAGGATGGATATGGGCCTGAGTTGGGGTGGATATCCCCACTTATGGTGAGCCTGGTGTTAAAATGGTGATACATATGTTGGAGTTTGGTGAGGAGTGTGAGAAAGTACTGTGTTTTTCTGGAGCAGGAATGAGAGCATAGGTGTTTAGTTCTGAATTAGTCCATTATGTAGTTCTTGAACAATTGTGGGCAGATATTATTATAATGTATGGTGTCTGTATATGAGAGTGCATAATGTAGTGTTGTGCTACTAAGTTTAGGGATATTACTAGAGTGATAACTTGTGGTGTTGTAAAGAATTATGAGAAGACTGACTAGACTTAGTTGTGTGATAGTCATGGTTATAAAGTTTAAGTTGGTTCTAGGTGGGGGGTCTGAATAGGAATTATAGGGTTGCACTATATGTGGATGGGGAAGTAGTGTGGGTGATGTAAAAATTGCCTAGTGGGAATGAGAGTGATTGGAAGTATTTTGTGTGGAGCAAGTTGGTGTGGTATAATGTGATATGACTTGAGGAGCTGTGATTGGTGAAGGTGATGTGAGGATGAGCTGTGGATGTGGCTGTGATTGCTATAAATGTAGAGGTAGTGGGGGTGAAAGGGAATAGGGGGTGGGGGGGGGGTTCTTGAACAGTAGTCCAAGAAAAGAAGACAAAAATAGCACTGATCATTGAAATCACCACACCCAGTGACTACAGTGTCCTGCATGCAGAGAGACAAAAAGTTATAAAATATCAGGATTTGCAAGCAGAAATGAGAGCAATGTGGAAGAAAGATACCCAGATAGTCCCAATAATAGTAGGAGTAACGGGTCTTATAAAAAAGAGTCTACAATCATATTTAGATACGTTACTAATACATGTAAAGTCATACGAATTGCAGAAGGAGTCATTATTGCGCATGTTGCGGGTGCTGCGAAGAGCACTTTTGGCTGACATCAAAGAGTGAAACAATACTAATTTCATCACTTTTAATCATACTTAGACTTAGGAATGGGGTCCATTCTTGTCATGGTATTAGAAACCCAAAAGATTTGGAAAAATTAAAAAAGGTTCAATAAAACCCAAAAAGTTAAACGTTTGATAAAAACAAATGAACACAGTAATTAGCACTGTCCATAGATATTCATGAGATATAACAGAAGTAAATAGGATACATTACTGTGAAGACAAATTAATAACAGATAAAGACCTACCACAAGATCACATGGTAGTAAGGGAAAGGACGGGGAGAAATCAAATACCATCATGGAAGTATCAAATAGAGAAAGCTATAAAGCATTTAAGACAAGAAGTGTCACTGTTAGAAGAGTACAGAAGAGGGAACAGATCAACAAAAATATTCAGATAGACATGCTAAACCAAAATGCAGTATTTTAACGAATCAGGATTTATCATGCACTATTGCAAATAATAAACAAAAAATATCAGCACAGGCAGAAAAACTTTGAAGATACACTGATAAATATAAAGGAAAAGTACAAAATAAGCTATTTATTGATGACCCAAAAAAAGTTTTATAGAGAACTGGGAAACAAGGTAAAAGGAATTGAAAGACCATCAAAAAAAGAAGAAATAGAAACATTTTCAAAAAATATTTATGAAGATCCTGTGGAACATAACAAAGATGCTGAATGGATAGAAGAAGTAAAAGAAAGAATAAGAAGTTCAAATGTACAGGACACGAAATGGAATGAAATGGGTCAGAGAGATTCAAACATAGTTAAGAAAAGCCTCTAATTAAAAACCCCAGGCCTGGATGCAGTACCTAACTTCTGGCTGAAAGTATTAACATCTTTGCATGAAGATTTAGCCATTAGTAAGAACTATTTATATGCACACCTCGAACAGACACCAGCCTGACTAACAACAGGAAAAACAATGCTCCCACTTAAGAGGGAATCTGCAATCTACCCTAAAAACTATAGACCAATAACTTTAACTTGTCTTCCAACAATGGATAAACTATATACTGGAACTGATGCTGACAGAGTTTATAGTCATTTAAAAGAAAACTCAGTTATGGCAATAGAACAAAAGGGTAATAAAAGAAAACCATATGGAATAAAGGGTCATTTGTTGTTAAATAAAGTCATAGTTGAAAACTGTAAAAGGGGGAAGAATCTAAGTAAGGCATGGACAGACTACATAGGTTCATAGGTTCATAGGTTTATACTAGGCTATCTGCCCTAAGGCATTTATAAGCCTAGCCCAAATTTTTGTGGCTTACGCCACCCCTTATATGAAAAAATACTGTGCCCATTAGCTTGTTGTGCCTCTGTCCAGCAGTGACACAGAGATGATTCCCGGGGTAAACCTACGATCTCCCATCCACAGGTCTAGATTTCTCTTGAACAGAGTCAGCGAGGTGCTCTGCCTCACATGGACCGGGATTTTATTCCACAGCATAGGGAGTCTCTGAGTGATAAATCTATCCCTCCAGCACGTCCTATTTATATCCGTGCTAAGGTTTAAGTCACTTGCTCTAGTGGTTTTGGTGGATTTGGATTTTTGAGGTGGAGCATGTCCATTAATTCCGGGTTGGACATGGCCTTGTATGTCAGGCACATGTCACCTCTGAGCAGACGGTATGCGACTGAATAGAGCTGGAGTTTCTTCAATCTGGCAGCATATGACAGATTTTGGAGTCCCTTTATCCTTTTGGTGAGGAACTTTTGGGGTCTCTCCAATTGCTGCAGATGTCGGGTGAGATACATCCCGAATGGGGCATTGTACTCGATCATTGGTCTGATAAGTGAAGAGTACAGGGAACAATGACCTCACTAGATCTGGATGTGAATCCCTTCATGATCAGGTGGGCAATGTAGAAGGTCTTTCTAACCACTTTAGCAATGTGAGTGTCAAAAGAAAGGCCACTGTCAACCTGGGTCCCCAGGTCCCTGATAACCTCTTCTGTGCTTAGTGGATTGCCACCTATATGGTAGCTTGGGGTTACCTTGTTTTTCCCGAAGGGTATGACTATACATTTTTGGCGTTTAACTTCAGGCCATGGCTCTGGCACCAGCTATCTGTTTCCGTGAGTCCCTTCTGAAGGATATCCGTGTCCGATGCACTTTCCACTATGGCGCCCAGTTTGCAGTCGTCTGCAAACTTTGTCAGCCAAAGTCCTCCCATGTTGGCCTGTACTTCTGAGAAGTAGATGCCAAACAATAGGGGCCAAGGACCGAGCCCTGTGGGACACCACTTGTGACCGGCTTGGAGTCTGACACAGCGCCAGCAACTCTAACCCTGTGGGTTCTGTCCTTAAGCCAGTTTGCAACCCATCTTGTGACATATGGGTTTACATTTAAACTGGTAAGTTTTTCTACAATACCCGAGTGGGGTATTGTGTCGAAGCCTTTGCAAGTTCAAGGTAGGCTGTATGGACTGCCTTTCCTCATCAATGGCCTTGGTGACTGTTTCAAGAAGTCGACCAAGTTCAAAAGGCATGATCTTCCCTTGACAAAGCCAAACTGGGTCGGGTCCAATGTCTGCAAGTCCCCTATATCTTTGTTTATGAGCTCCATTATGATCCTCTCCATAGCTTTGCAGACTAGACTTGTTAAGCTTATGGGGCGGTAATTACCAGGGTCCGTGAGGCCGCCTTTGTGGAGTGGGACCACAGTTGCCGTGACGCCACTCCTTGGGCACGTATCCTGTGGTAAGGCTGAGATTAAACAGCTGCCTTATGTGGGTTTAATTCCTCATTTAGCTCGTGTAGCACACAGCTGGGGACACCATCTGGTCCCATTGATGCTGTGTTTTTAGCTTTAGAGAGAGCAGCTTTCACCTGCGCATTTGAGATGTCCGGGAGGCTACACTCGGCTGGGATAGTTATCTCTTCTTTAGGGGAGGGGGGTGAAGTTTGCACTGAACCTGTCTGCCAGTATGTTGGCAATGTCTGTGGGTTCAGTGATTTTTGTATCATTTTGGACTAATTCTGAGCATATCTGGGAGTTTCCACCCAGGTTCCTAACATAGCTGAAAAAGGCCTTATGATTGTCCTTTGAATCCATGGCAATTTTTCTCTCAAAATTGGCCTTAGTTGATTTTATGAGTGCTTGTATTTTTTACTAATAATGATCAGGGGTGACTTCCCTTTTATGGATTTTGTTCTATCATGTAATAGCTTTCTCCTCTTATTGTAAAGTTTGTTAATGGCTGGGGTCCACCAGACTGGACGTTTGCCCTTTGTGGAAAGAGTCTTGGTTTTATTTGGGATTGCCTGATCCATGCAGTCCTGGAGGTGTTCATAGAAGGCATTTGTAAGGGCTTCCGCAGCTTGGGTTGTGGTTTCCTCTGGCTCAGGGGCCTTGAAGGATACCACACCAGTCTTGAGTAGTGTGAAGTTTGCTTTAGAGAAGTTCTTCACTATGGTCTTTTGTTTGGGGTGGGGCGGGATGTGGATTTCCAGTGAGATTAGTTTATGATCAGATCTCACCAATGAGGGATATACTTCGTGTGGAGCATTTTGTCCCCATGTTTGTGACAATGAGATCTAGTATATTTTCTCCTCTCGTGGGAACAGTGACTAGCTGTTCCATGGCATTTGAATTTATGAACTCCAGGAACCGTTGGGCTAGAAAGTTAGGGCTTGAGTAATGTTCCCAGTCTATATTCGGGTAGTTGAAGTCACCCAATATGATGGTGTTTGGAGATACATTTATACCCTCCAGTGTCTTCAGGAAGGCTGTGTGGGGTTCCTGAGTTTGAGAGGGTGGCCTGTAGCATGCTACAATTTGTAGAGCAGTTTTGCCTATGGTTAGTTGCACCTGGATGGTTTCCGAAGCTTCGTGCGTTGCCACCAACCTGGAGGTGCGGGTATCCTTTATGAATATAGATACACCCCCTCCTTTTGTGGTGTGGTCCGGGTTTTGGGGCCGGAACGCATGATATGAGGTAAAACCTAATAGTGCCGGGGTGCTCTCAGGAGCCTTGAACCAGGTTTCAGTTACAGCACAGACATCGATGTTCTCCATACTGAGAAGGGCCTCGAGTGCGTGCATTTTGAGATTTAGACTTCTAGCATTGAGCAGCATTACCCTCAGTTTCTTCCCATTTTTGTTTTCTAGGGTGGTAGGTTTAGAATTTGAGCCTTGCCTAAAAAAGGCACTATGGGGGTGGCAAGAGCCTTAGCCAATATCCGGAATCCCAGGGGTGACAGGTGCAAGCCGTCCCTTGCGAAGCAACGTGGCTTGTCAAGCATGTCATCCCAGGCAGACAGACACTGGATCCCCTTTGAATGACACCAGACATTAAGCCAATTGTTAAAGCTGATCATCTTGTCTCTATATTGTGGCATCATTCTTGGTGAAGGAAGGATACTGCTCAGGGTTAGGGTCATACCTGCCTGGGCTACATAATCAGAGAGCTCCTCTATGTCTCTTTTCATGTAGTCCAGGGAGGTACATCTCAGGTCGTTCACACCAGCATGGACAATGACTGTGTCATATTTGTACTTGCCATGCAGTGACCCGAGTGCTTGTGTTATGTGGCGGATTCTAGCGCCCGATAGGCAGCTTACTGTGACCCTCTCCTTGTTCAGCCTGGTGAGTGGGACGTCAGTGTGTCTGACTATGGAGTCACCTATGACAAGTATGTTTGGTGTTGTATTTGGCCTTAAGGGCTGTGACTGCTTTGCACACTGCTTTTGTGGTTTATGTGTTGCTTGTGGGGTGTCTTGAGGTAGCAGTTGTTTGGGTGTCTGCTTTGGAGGCCTCTGCTGTTTAGGTAAATTTTTACTCAGAGCCTCCGAGTATGTCTTTGTGTGTTTATGTGTTTGATTCAGTGGAGTGGTAGCATTATGTGAGGCTGGTTTTGTGGTGTGTGTAGTTGCCTTCTCCTCCTGTCTGGTCTTGCCAGTCCTGAGTTGAGAGAGCTCAGCCTCCAGTTTGGCTAAATAGCTGCATCTCTCGCAAGTATTTGTGTTATGTGGGAGGAGGAGAGGGCTGTCTGTGTACATGAGGCAGTTATAACATTGCCTCAAGATTCCCAGATTCACCAGCTGGACCGGAGAGAAGATTGACAACTGACCTTTGGACATGCTAGAATAATATTGGAAATTCATTTGACAGTATCCCACATTCATGGACAAAAGAGTGTTTAAAAATGTATAAGATACACCCTACACTGATAAACCGTCACAGCGACCATGAAAAGTGGCAAACCACTTTGCAGTTAAGCCATGATAAAGGACAAATTATTATTCAAGGGATAAAAATCCAAAGGGGGATATTTGAGGGTGACTCTCTGTCACTGCTGCTCTTTTGTCTTGCCTTTAACCCATTAAGCTGTCTATTTAACAAATTAGGTCATGGTTGTAATTTGGCTCCCAGAAATCAACAAAGTGTAAAGACTTTTCATCTTCTGTTTGTCGATAATTTAAAACTGTATAGCTCATTAGATGAGGAACTGAAATCACAACTGCAAGTAGTCAAAACTTTTTCAGATGATATAAGAATGTCATTTGGTCTTGATAAATGTGCAAAAGCAACCTTTAAAGCAGGAAAGGTGCAGCACCAAGAAACATCAGTTTGGGACAAGAATGTGATATAAAAGTACCTGAGTAAGAGGGAGTGTATAAATATTTGGGAACTGATGAAGGATCAACAATAAACATGAGCAAATACGAATAAAACTCAGTAAGAAATATTTTAGAAGACTTAAATTAATCCTGAAAACAGCATTGACATCTAGGAACAAAGTTCAAGCTATAAACCAATTTGCTCTTCCTGTCCTAACTTACAGTTTTGGAGTGATTTGGCTGGCCCCAAAAAGTGTTTGATAGACTAGACAGGAAAACAAGAAAGATGTTTCATGCTCATCAAATGATTTCTAAAAATCTGCACATACCAAGATTATATCTGAAGGAGGTATCTGGGCCTCCTTGCAATTGATTACATGTATAAATGGGATCACTATCAGTTTAGTGAAACATCAGTTCAGGGAACGGCATTTTCAGTACACTTACATCAAACATGCTATTCATCAAACTGTTCATATTGAGATTGAGGTACAGTGAGTTTCAGAAAATTTGCCCTTTCCTCACTGTAGTGCAATCTCAGTGTTGGTATATATAACTAATGGGAGGGGTGCAGCACCCACCATGAGCACAATTTGATGAACAGCATTTCTAATGAAATGCCATTCATTGAAGTGTCACTTCGATGAAGTGATATAGACCTGTATAGATCTGCAATCATGGGACTGCACACATATTTGCTGACCTCACAAGACCCAAACACAGTGAAAGTTTTGAAACATGAAGAGAATAAATCTATGATGACTTCCCTTCTTAGATTAGCAAAAGCATATTGGCATCAAGCGGGAATGGAAATCAAACCAGAAGTAGATAAAAATCAGGCAGCAACTGTATGTGCCAAAAAACAAAAGAAAGAATATAAGGTGAAATATCAGATGAGAAGGAAAGAAATATTGAAAACGCATATATATATATATATATATATATATATATAGTTGCAAGTACAGAAAACTCCTGGAACTTCCTCATGTTGATCAGGATCAAATGCAGGAATGTTTAAGGAGAGGCGAATTCAAACCAAAAGATGAAAGGTTAATATTTGGCGGCTCAAGATAGTGGACTATGTACACGTCAGTTCACAAAGTCCATTGAATGTGTGGGAGAAACAGACAAATGTAGGTTTTGTAAAACAGAATTGGAAACATTTGCACACCTTGTTGCTGGTTATGACATACTAATGGCCGAAGGACTGTATACTGAAAGGCATAATAATATGGCAAGACTGTTGGACTGGAGATTATGCAAACATTGTAAAATTGAAGCAGCTGAAAAACACTGGAAACATGAGCCACAAAGCATCATAAAAAATGATGAAGTCTATATCACATGGGATCATCTATTACCAACAGTTCAAAAGATGCGAGAAAATGAGTTATAGTGGTCCATGAAAAGAAGACAAAAATAGTATTGATCATTGAAATTGCTATACCCAGATAGACACAAAGAAATAAAATATCAGGATTTGCAGGCAGAAATGAAAACAATGTGGAAGATGATACCCATCATCAGACCTAAAATCTTCTTGGACTGCAAAGGAGTAAGAGTTACTATCTTTTGAGGTTTCACGCCATTTCTCATTACCAACTTGTTATTACTTAATTTGCTTAAATTTATTCATAGCTATCACACATTACTATAAATAGCCTCTGTGACTCATGTCTTTACTGCACTTATGGGGAAACAGCTTCAACTGCATTTATGCATTCATGTAGTGGCTATGAATATCACCCAAAGTATCTTGACTAGATAGCTAGAAGAGACCAAGACCAACTGCACATAATTGGCAGTGATCCTTGCTTCATGCCAAGAAACCTGAGATTTAAGCTGTGATAATATTCAGCTTCTAATACTTGTATTTTTGCTGTAGCTGACTATCAAAGTTAGATAACATTTTCATTATAAAATCTTTATTTGTTCAAATAAATTTCTCTCTTTCTCTTTCTGTCTGTGGCTTAAATTGTTTGAAGAAAGTAACATGGCTAATTAAAATCCTTCTCTGCTTTAAAGGATGCCCATTGTTAATTTGAACCATATGAGCCAAATTTCTAGAAGGCTGTTTAGGTGACAATAATGTATAATTATAATATGAGGAATGAAACAAATTGAGGTTCAAGACAAAGCTCCACCCACAAATTGGGGTTCAAGATAAAGCTTCACTTGACTTCCAAGATGGCTGCACAATGAGTAACAGTTTAATTTTAGTTATCCCAGTATGAAAACAAAAACCTAGAAAAAGCAGCCAGTGAATTTGCCTTTTTGGGTAAATTTCAGTAAATTGCTAGTAAGTGCATTGCCTGGATACTAGCAAAAAAGAAATTCAGTGACCCTGAAATAAAATCAATCACAAAAGATGAGGAGAAAACACTGGCTGGGAAGAATACTGCAGCTGTTCATCAAAAACATTCCAAGCTTCTTCTTTGGTACAGACACAACTTTTAGTAATCTAGAGGAAAAATAAGTCAAATATGCTCAGAGCTGATTAAAATAAACAAAACCCTGAAGGAGTGTATCAACTCAAACAAAAGGCTTTAAAAATTGGAAGAAGCTTTAAACAGATATTTGGATGAGCTGATAAAACTGCAAAAATCTGAGGTCGAAATGAAGAACAGGCTAGCTGAGTATGCGACTGCTCAAGAGGAGATGATTCAAAAAATGGAAGAATTAGAGAACAGAGCATTTAGGGAAAACCTGGGATTTTCTGTACCAGAGAAACTGGAAGGAACAGACTGTATTAGTTTTATGAAAGCTCAAATAAGCAACTGGACTGGTATTCCATAGCAGGAATTGTTAATTGAAAGGGCACATTGTGTATATGCTTCAAACCTGGACATGAGAAAGCAGCCCATATATTTAGTAGTAAAGATGCAATCCTAACAGCGGAAATAGTTGATTTATCAAAACAGTAGGAAAAATGGAAGGAAGTAAAGTGTTTGTGGGAAATGATTACTCACTTTACATCAGGCAAAAAAGGTATATATTTATTTCAGTAATCAGGGAATGTCGAGAAGCAGATGTGAGATTCAAATTGCTGCATCCAGCTATTTTCAGAATATTTTTCATGGAGGTAAAAATCATTTTTGATGCAGAGCATACTAAGGAGGAAATACAAAAGTTTGTCTAGCAAAAAGTGAGCTATCAAACAGAAGGGGATTCTGCTTCTTATCCTTCTGATACTAAAGCCCATAGAGAGACTATGCCAGTGAAACCTTTTCCAATGTTCCAAAGGAAAATACTTGAGAGACAAAGAAAAGCATAGGAGCTGACTAGAAGAACCAAGAACACATTGTAAATGAACCAGGGACTGGAGTTGGAAGATGGAGATCAATAGGAGGAAAACCAGCAACTAGTAAATTGATGAATAAATGTTGAATTATAAAGCATTAGTTATGTTTGTGAGATATGATGGAACAACAAAATGTGGAAATATTGCACTTTTTTTACTTTGTTAAATTTGTAGGGGACTCAAAAGCATATGCACTACTTTGTGTCATTCATGTCTGGAAGAACATTTAGGAAGGGGAAGAGGAAAGAGCTAACTGTAAGTAAAACAAAATGTTGTTCTTAGTATATTTATAATACATGATATATATCGCTTGCTATAAAGTGAAGCCTTTTTTCAGTTATTTTTGTGTGTAATAGGGCTACTAAGGTAAACAGGCACCCCTATTATTTCCTTCTTTCTTTCTTCTTGTTCAGTCTTAAGAAATGTAGGCACTGCAATGTAAAAAGAAAAGAAAGCCTGGACAAAACAGCGTGATATAAGAAACACTAATATGCTTTTTTCTTACCTTTGCATAGTGGAATGACTGGATTAAGGTCCTTGGCTTGATTTAATAACAAGCTTTAAGAGAAAGTAAATAAATAAAAGTAAACCAAATATAAAGAAAAGTTTTCCTCTGGCACATACAGTTTCAAAGAGGAATGTGGAAGGCTTGTGATGGAGGGCAAACGTGTACCTGGTTCTTATGTTTCTATTGAGACAATCTGATAAGGGAACAATAAAACAGAATACTACTTTATTCTAATGGCTAGGAGATAATGTTTTCTGAAAGCAGTCAAGTTGTTTTCTACATTTGACAAGAACAGACAGCACTTAGTGGAAGTAGAAGCACAGGCTGTACCATGCATCTTAGCATGGCTAACATTCAGTATAGGTTAATTCAAGCCTGTGTGTTTGGCTGTCAATCTGCAACCATTGCTCCAATTAGGAGGGTTAAACTTCATTATTTGAAGGTGTACATAGTTTTGTGTGTTAGTGTTAAGTTAATAGGTTATGAGAGCATTTTATGAGGGGGGGGTTGTTTGAGGGTTTTCATTAAAACAAAATGTCTTGTAAGATATTACATAGGTTCAAATGAATATGACAAGAAGCAACTGTATAAAAGACCAACCTGCCAGACATTAGTGTAGCATGTAACATAAAAGCTGAAACTAAACATTTGAAAAAGCTGTTATACATAACAGGTGGGAATAATAACTTCTTATCATAATGACAACACTTTTTATATTATCTTTAAATGTGAATTGTCTTGCAGATATATATATATATATATATATATATATATATATATATATATATAAAAGAAAGAGTAGTGAACTATATTAAAAAATGCAGAGTGCATATAGTTATGCTACAGGAAACACATTTGGAAAGAACCGAGCAAGTGAATTTGATAAAGAAAGGATTTCAGGATAGTTATTCATTGGAATAGCTGGAGCAACGAAAAAGGGGAGTACTTATATTAATTGTGAGAGGTGCACCAGTAGTAATAGAAGAGGTAAAAATATAATAATGGTATATTTCCAGCAGTAAGGGGCTATTGGCAAGGGAGGAGGATATATTTTACATAAAACTGCTACAGTGGAATTTAAGAAAATTCTGGGAGGAATAATCAGCTTTCAGCAGGGGATATTACTTATAGGTGGGGACTAGAATCTGATTTGCAAGAGTGAGGATGCATCTATGTGGCATAGAAGGGAAAATATAACAAAAGAGGGCAGAATATTGGAAATATTTGGAATAGTAGTAGGAGTTCTGAGAAATGTACATATTATTCCTAAAGGTACAAAAGCTGGGATAGACTAGATAGAAGTTGTATTTCACAGAACTTGTGCATTTAATTGAAAGTTTTGAAATGCATCCAATAACTATTTCACATCATTTGCCAATAATAACTAAAATAAAAATGCAGGGTAATGAAATAAAAATGAGACACTTACATTTCCCAACCTATCTGTTAAAAAAGAGAGGAATTTAAGGTATTGGTAGTAGAAATTATTCATAAGTTATTAGAGAAGATCAAAATATTTTCTGAAAATATAGTTAGGGAGTGGGATAAAATGAAAGTGGAGTTTAAAAATACGGTGGAAATAGAAGAAAAAGAGATATGATTAAGAAGTAACAAGAATTATTTAGAGGGACTGACAAAGGTTAAAGTATTGCAGAATAGGATGGATCTCACAGAACAAGAAGAGGTACAATTGTAGAATGCTAAAGAGAAAATAAGGGACTACCTTAATAATATGCATGAGTTTAGAAAGATTGTTGTTAAGCAACTATTTTTGACAATAAATTCAGAGCACAAAAACTTTTAGCACAATGACTCAGGCAACAGAAAGTTGTTGCCAAGCTTAGGGAACCTATAACAAGGAAAATAACCAGAGATCCTGTACTAGAAATATTTGAGAAATTTTAAGAAAATCTGTATAAAACACAGAAATGTGGAAATAAAGAAAAAATACAAATGGGTATGTTCAAGGAATAATTAAATATGCTAAGGTTAGAGGTGGATGAGGCTAAATTACTAAAAAGAAAGGAGGAGATGAGACAAAAATGGTGATGCATAACCGATCAACAGGAAAGTCCCCAGGAATAGATGGTATTCCTGAGGAAGTTTGGAAGCTAGAATGGAAGAAATTGATAATAATCTGGAAGGTTGTGTTTAACAGTATTTTAAAATGAAGTAAAGAGCCAACATCCACTAAGAAAGTGGTTGTGGCTGTAATACCTAAAGATGGTAAAGATACATCAAATACATTTTGATTCTAAACCCATGATTAGAATGTATTTGCCTATAATGGTGAAAAGAACGGCAAAGGTGATATCAACATTCATAGATATGGATCACTGTGGTTTTGTGGAGTACAGGCAAACATAATAACATTAATAAAACAGTGATGATTGAGAGGGAATCAGAATATAAAAAATACCACAGTTGTTGGTAGGTGCTGTTATGGATAAAGCATTTGACAGAGAAAGCTGGAATTTTATGAGTAGGGCAACGGAAGCATTTGTATTGCCTAATAAAATTATAAGGTTGATTAGGAGGATATAAGAGGGATTAGAGGTGAAAATTAAAGTGGAGGGGCTCCTCTCTGTTTTGTTTGAGCAGAGGAATCAGGCAGATGTATCCTCTTTCCCCTTTGTTATTTGTGTTATATTTAGAAACACTGGCAAAGAAAATAAGGGACTCAGAAATTGAAGAATACAATTGGTACAGTAGTCAAGAAAAGTGGGTTTATTTGCAAATTACATTATTTTATACTTGATAAAACCAGAAAGGGGCATTTCAGTATTGTGGAACATTCCAAGACAGTTTCAAATCTTTTCATGATCATAGGATCATAGAAAGTTACTAGGCTAATGACGCTGGGGCCCTTAGAAGTATACAAGGTAGTATAATAGCTGTGCTAGCAGTATTACAAAGAATAAAACTGGTATAAACGCTGTGGTGGCAGTACTACACAAGAGCACAGGTGGTATAACAGCTGTGCTGGTAGTACTACACAAGAACACAGGTGGCATAACAGCTGTGCTGGCAGTACTACACAAGAACACAGGTGGTACAAAAGCTGTGCTGGCAGTCCTACACAAGAATTCAGGTGGTATAAAAGCTGTGATGGCAGTACTACACAAGAACACAGGTGGTATAAAAGCTGCGCTGGCGGTACTACATGAAAACACAGGTAGTATAACAGCTGTGCAGGCAGTATTACAAAGAACACAAGTGGTATAAAACCTGTGCTGACAGTACTACACAAGAACACAGATGGTATAAATGCTGTGCTGGCAGTATTACACAATAACACAGGTGGTATAACAGCTATGCTGGCAGTACTACACAAGAACTCAGGTGGTATAAAAGCTGTGCTGGCAGTATTACACAAGAACACAGGTGGTATAACAGCTGTGCTGGCAGTACAACACAATAGGACAGGTGGTATAACAGCTGTGCTGGCAGTACTACACAATAACACAAGTGGTATAAAGCTGTGCTGGCAGTACTACACAGGAACTCAGGTAGTATAAAAGCTGTGCTGGCAGTACTACACAAGAACACAAGTGGTATAAAAGCTGTCCTGGCAGTACTACACAAGAACTCAGGTGGTATAAAAGCTGTGCTGGCAGTACTACACAAGAACACAGGTGGTATAAAAGCTGTGCTGGCAGTACTACATGAGAACACAGGTAGTATATAACAGCTGTGCAGGCAGTATTACAATGAACACAGGTGGTATAAAAGCTGTGCTGGTAGTACTACACAACAACACAGGTGGTATAACAGCTGTGCAGGCAGTACTACACAAGAACACATGTGGTATAACAGCTGTGCTGGCAGTACTACACAAGAACACAGGTGGTATAAAGCTGTGCTGGCAGTACTACACAGGAACTCAGGCAGTATAAAAGTTGTCCTGGCAGTACTACACAAGAACACAGCTGGTATAACAGCTGTGCTGGCAGTACTATATAAGAACACATGTAGTATAAAACTGTGCTGGCAGTACTACACAAGAACACAGTTGGTATAAAGCTGTGCTGGCAGTACTACACAGGAACTCAGGTAGTATAAAAGCTGTGCTGGCAGTACTACACAAGAACACAGGTGGTATAAAACTGTCCTGGCAGTACTACACAAGAACATAGGTGGTATGACAGCTGTGGGGCAATACTACACAAGAACTCAGGTGGTATAACAGCTGTGCTGGCAGTACTACACATGCACTCAGGTTGTATAACAGCTGTGCTGGCAGTACTACACAAGAACACAGGTGGTATAAAAACTGTGCTAGCAGTACTACAAAAGAGAAAAGATGGTATAAATGCTGTGCTGGCAGTATTACACAACAACACAGGTGGTATAACACCTGTGCTGGCAGTACTACACAAGAACTCAGGTGGTATAAAAGCTGTTCTGGCAGTATTACACAAGAACACAGGTAGTATAACAGCTGTGCTGGCAGTACAACACAATAGGACAGGTGGTATAACAGCTGTGCTGGCAGTACTACACAAGAACACAAGTGGTATAAAGCTGTGCTGGCAGTACTACACAGGAACTCAGGTAGTATAAAAGCTGTGCTAGCAGTACTACAAAAGAACACAGGTAGTATAAAAGCTGTGCTGGTAGTACTACACAAGAACACAGGCGATATAAAAGCTGTGCTGGCTGAACTACACAAGAATACAGGTGGTATAAAAGCTGCGCTGGCAGTACTACATGAGAACACAGGTAGTATATAACAGCTGTGCAGGCAGTACTACACAACAACACAGGTGGTATAACAGCTGTGCAGGCAGTACTACACAAGAACACATGTGGTATAACAGCTGTGCTGGCAGTACTACACAAGAACACAGGTGGTATAAAGCTGTGCTGGCAGTACTACACAGGAACTCAGGCAGTATAAAAGTTGTGCTGGCAGTACTACACAAGAACACAGCTGGTATAACAGCTGTGCTGACAGTACTACACAAGAACACATGTAGTATAAAACTGTGCTGGCAGTACTACACAAGAACACAGTTGGTATAAAGCTGTGTTGGCAGTACTACACAGGAACTCAGGTAGTATAAAAGCTGTGCTGGCAGTACTACACAAGAACACAGGTGGTATAAAACTGTCCTGGCAGTACTACACAAGAACATAGGTGGTATAACAGCTGTGTGGCAATACAACACAAGAACTCAGGTGGTATAACAGCTGTGCTGGCAGTACTACACATGCACTCAGGTGGTATAACAGCTGTGCTGGCAGTACTACACAAGAACACAAGTGGTATAAAAACTGTGCTAGCAGTACTACAAAAGAGAACAGGTGGAATAAAAGCTGTGCTGGCAGTACTACACAAGAACTCAGGTGGTATAACAGCTATGCTAGCAGTACTACACAAGAAAAGAGGTGGTATAAAAGCTGTGCTAGCAGTACTACATAAGAACACAGGTGGTATAACAGCTGTGCTGGCAGTACTGCACAAGAGCTCAAGTGGTATAAAAGCTGTGCTGGCGGTACTACATAAGAACACAGGTGGTATAACAGCTGTGCTGGCAGTAGTAGACAAGAACACAGGAGGTATAACAGCTGTGCTGGCAGTACTACACAAGAACACAGGTGGTATAAAAACTGTGCTAGCAGTACTACAAAAGAGAGCAGGTGGAATAAAAGCTGTGCTGGCAGTACTACACAAGAACTCAGGTGGTATAACAGCTATGCTAGCAGTACTACACAAGAAAAGAGGTGGTATAAAAGCTGTGCTAGCAGTACTACATAAGAACACAGGTGGTATAACAGCTGTGCTGGCAGTACTGCACAAGAGCTCAAGTGGTATAAAAGCTGTGCTGGCGGTACTACATAAGAACACAGGTGGTATAACAGCTGTGCTGGCAGTAGTAGACAAGAACACAGGAGGTATAACAGCTGTGCTGGCAGTACTACACAAGAATACAGGTGGTATAAAAGCTGTGCTGGCAGTACTACACAAGAACGCAGGTGGTATAAAAGCTGTGCTGGCAGTAGTACATAAGAACACAGGTGGTATAAAAGCTGTGTTAGCAGTACTACACAAGAACATGGGTAGTATAAAAGCTGTGCTGGCAGTACTACACAAGAACATGGGTGGTATAAAACTGTGCTGACAGTACTACACAAGAACACAGGTGGTATAAGAGCTGTGCTAGCAGTACTACACAAGAACACAGATGGTATAAAACTGTGCTGGCAGTACTACACAAGAACTCAGGTGGTATAACAGCTGTGAACGCAGCTGTTATACCACCTGAGTTCTTGTGTAGTGCTGCCAGCACAGCTGTTATACCAACTGTGTGACATAAGGTCCAGATTTTTGGTTCATATTTTTGGTCTGTAAAATTTGTTGTTTTCTAGCAAATCACTAGGATGATCTGAACACTTAAGTCACTAAACAATGACATACATTTCAGTTTCAGATTTCAAATCCTTTAGAAAATGTATGTTAAAACAAATCCTGTTACTCTTGCAACTTTCTAAGTTTGAAACAGCAGCAAACGGTAGTCTAACCACGACCAACAATGTAACAATCCAAGTAACAGTCCAAATGAACCACTCACAAAATCTCTGTAGTAAAGATAAAATGTTTTTAATCCATGGAAGAACAGAATAAGCGCTTTCGCTTAGGATCACCTACGCTTCTTCAGATATAAAATCATATAAAAACTCTCCCTATTTTATATCAAATAAGGCGGGAAGAGTGAATATAAATTAACAAACAATCATTCAATCAATTATTTAAATTGTGAAACCTTGCCAACAGTTAATATTGCTGTATCAACAGTATCCTAAACATAGACCCAACTTGATCATAGCGTAAACAAATGAATATATATGAATGTTGCTTTTAAATACTATCCTTCATCATGATCACACTAAACTATTTGCAATAATTTCTAAATGCATAATGCTGTAAATTTCTTGATTTCATCGTAAACAGCAGTGAAATACGCATTGAAGTTTCGTGCATAAGGAATGTCAAATGCAAGACTGCGATATCAATGCATTAAGCCAAACAGTGGATGTTGTCACTTTTATAAATATAAGATTTGTTGCACATATATCAAGTTGAAACAACATTTGGCAAAACATGTTTGTATAATGGATTATGCCTAATAAAGATCTCTCCCTTCTCTTGTAACAATAAATGCTAGATGATCATTGTTAAATGCCTAGACTCAGCATAAATAATTCCACCCAGGCAACCAATAGATCGACATTATTGCAGAGCCTGATGTAACCATCAAGCACGTAAATAGAGTTGCTATAAATTTATTGTTACCTTAATGTACCCTGATTCTTATGACTTAGATAAACAACGCATATACTTAGAATAAACAATGTTTTTTGTGTGTCATCTATTGCAGGAAGCACCTGAAAAGCATCTTGCAACTAATAATTCATTATGCAAAGTTACACTGTTGCGTGGAATAAGGTGCGCAGTGGGAATCACTTGTTAGGTACTACTTCCTATTGTAGTTTCAATCTCAAGAGGCATTATTCACTGAATTCGGTGGCGACAACTGTGTGTAAACAGATAACGTTCAACAAATTAAAATGCCTTAATCTGAATCAAAATCAAAATCTTATGTCCATATATATATATTTGTATAACTGAAATATTGCAACTATGATATATATCAATAAATGCTTGACAAAATGATTGCCTCAGTGTCATATCAACAAGTGTATGTATATATGATATTGTTATGACCTGTAACGCATGCAGTTATCCATATGTATAGACCCAAAGCCCATAAAAATTGATACTGGCATAAATCCTTACAGGTTCATGAACATAGTTCACTAAAATACTCTATATAAAAAATTTTGATTTCATAAACCTGTAAGAATGCGCTTAAAAAATAATAATAGTGATAATAATAATAATTCACTAGTGTAACACCTGTAATACTGGTGTGATATATCAATGTAAACTATATATATAAAAACATAAGTCTAACCATAGCTGATAATAACATATATATCTTGCGGATATATCTTACTAATAGAATATAAATATTTACTGTTGTAAAAATATATAGGACGTGTATATGCCTATATTAATTTTAACACATGTGTTATTAGAATACAGGATGGAATAAGGGTCCTAAAAAATATTTAGGGGGACCATAATGCTGTGAAACATTAAAACAATGTTGAAAAATATTTGTAAACTTCAATAGCATAATGAATCTTCATGTATTAGTGTATCTTCATATAATATGAGTGTCTTCATGCAATATGAATGTCTATATAATCATAGCTATTGACCAATATAAATCGGCCAAAACTTCTAAACTTCAACATTATCTCCCTTCAGCATGATGAGAACAGATTTAACCCTTAAAAATCATAAAGAATGGAAGATTCAAAACTGTACATATAATTGAGTACATTTAGAGTATAGGTTTAATAGAAATAAAGTTATTCAGACCTGGATGTAAATGTGCCCCCATTTTCAAAATCCAGTTTAATTCAGCCTTAGCTAGCCTATTCACTGCATCACCACCTCTTGGATTTGAGGCCACTATCTCTAGTACTCGAAACTGAAAAAAAGAGTGTGTCGGATGCTCTATCAAGTGCTTGGCCAGGGCATTATTTTCATTGCCCTTCCTGATATTGTATAAATGGTTATAGATCCTATCACTGAGTTTTCTTTTAGTGAGGCCTATATAAAAGGCTGCACAACTTAGGCAGTGAGCAAGATATATCACATTCTTTGTGTCACAAGTGGCAGTGAACCTAGGCGAAAACTTAAAACTCATGTGTGGATGAGAATATTCCTGAGTAGATGTAATATATTTGCATCTATTGCAATTGTTGCATGGATATGTTCCTGGATTCATATTGTTGGGAGCAGTATTAGTTACCCCAGGTAATGAATCTTTACATAAAATCATTTTTAGATTATTACAGCTTCTATAAAGAAATTTCGGTCTTTCACCTACAATCTCCCTAGTCGCACTGTCCATGGTTAGGACATTCCAGTTGCGTGTAACCACCCCTTGGATATGCTTAATATCACTTGTATATTTGACGACATATCTCAGTGGATCACCCAATGAGTGTGTCTTAAAAGATGTTTTACATGCATGGTGGTAAATATTAGGGGTTGCATGTGTCTCAGAGTCCAGTACCATGGATCTAATGTCCTTCACCATGCTGGGATTATACCCTCTATCTTTGAATAAAGATTCCATCAAATCAGCTTCCTTTTGCAATAAAGATTGTTCTTTACATAGTCTTTTTAGTCTTGTAAATTGGCTTTTAATAATACCAAAAAAGACATGTCTAGGATGCATACTTTCATACTTAAGTATCGTATTCCTCCAGAGAGATTTCCTATAAAGGGTAGATGTGACACGTCCACTATCATTGATGCTAAGTGTCACATCTAGGAAGGGAATAGATATAGTTGAACTCTCTTGTGTAAATGTGAGGAATGAAGTGGTAGATTCTATATCTGACCAAAATAACTTAAAATCTGTTTGCGTGCCTTCCCAAATGATTATGATGTCATCTACAAAGCGTTTGTACATCTTGACTCTATTGAACATAATATGGGTGAACACATGATTTAATTCCCAGTCTAGAACCACTAGATTGGCGTATGAGTTGGCACAGGGTGTGCCCATGGCAACACCCCATTTCTGTAAGTAACATTTCTCCCTAAATACAAAAATGTTGTTACTCAATACCAAATCTAATAGTTGACAAATAAGTAAGTTTCTATCATTGCTATATGTTGATTCTTTAGTAAGTATCTCATGAATGGATTGTATGCCTGCTTCATTAGGTATACAAGTGAATAAGTTTTTAACGTCCAAGGTAACAAAGAGATAATCATGTTGATCAACATTAAGTGTTATATTTTCTGTATAATCTAATAACTGATAAGTATCTCTCAATATAGAAGGAAATGATTCAACGATGGGTTTTAACAAGTATTCAATAAAGGCGGAAATATTGTAGGTAGCCCAACCTTCCCCTGATACAATGGGTCTCATTGGTATTGGGGTTATGTTCTTATGGATCTTGGGCAATCCCTTAATAATGGGTAGAACTGGGTTTTCAACATAAACGAATTCATAAATCTCCTTGCTTATCTGCCTGCACATGACCAAGTCATATAAAGTGTCATGTATATTGTGTATAATATGATCAACCTCTTTCGTGTATATTTCTTTGTATGTATTCAGGTCAGTAAGCATAGAGAGCATAGTTGCTGTGTAATCAAAGGTATTCATTACCACTACCCCCCCCCCCCGCCTTTATAGGCTGGTTTGACAGTTAAATCATTCCTATGTTTAAACTCATTTAATGTCTTATTTTCAGATAAGCTTAAATTATAATATGCTGGCTTGTTTGCTTTAGAAGAGAAAAGCTTATAAAAATCAGTTTCACAGAGCTTCAAAAAACACTCTACATGACTAGGCATATTTGGTATGAAATTACTCTTAGATTTAAACTGAGATCTTTGGCTGTCATAGATGTTAGTTTGTTGTTGATCTTTAAATAACAGTTTTAAAGATAGTCTGCGACAAAAAAGTCTTAAGTCAATGAGTGTCTCACTCAAAACACCAGTGCAAGCTGGGATAAAGTTAAGACCTTTGCTTAATAGACTAATTTCTGTATCATCCAAATCAACATCAGATACATTATACACCAAGTCAGTCAATGCCTTGTTCTCCTTATCTGTCCAAATCTCTCTCCTGATGGTTTTCTTTTTCGTGGGCCCCTGCTGCTGGATCGCCCTCTGTTCTGAAAATTCTGCTTGACTGGGTAAGGTAAAAAATGAGTGCTATCATTAATTGGAGCCTTGAGAATAGCTCCAAGTACAGAAGCAACATTCTTATCCAAGAGGGCTAGCTGGTAAGGTGGAGGAGTATCAGTACCCATAGAGTCAATAGGGTTAGTAATGCCAGTCTGTACTGCCAGTGAAAATTCTCTATTTTCTAGCACCCTGGGTGTGGATGAAGGTGACATCTCTGGTAAAGATGCAGTCAGTAAATGATTATTCGTTACATTCATCGGTGCCACATGGTTGGCAGAAGAGACAGCTTCATTATTGGTTTTATTACTGTATGTTCTAGGCCAAACAAAAATCTGACCACACTGAAAATCATTATGGTCTCTTATTAATTTCTTTTGTTTAATCTGTTTAAGTCTAATGCTGAAGGCATTGACTTGTGTACAAATATTTTTCAATTTGTTAATGCAAAAGTCAGAACTGAAGCGCTCAATTAATTCTTTATAAGTTGCATCTGCTTTACTACGGAGTTCAATTTCCGTTGGCTGAAAATACTGGATAAGTAACTTCATATACCTGAAGCCCAAGTCTATGTTTAAATCCTGCCATTGTTTAAGCAGAATTGGGTGGCTGTCTCCATATGAGGGCATGCAAAAGAGCATTTCTAACTTTCAAA
Source organism: Protopterus annectens (assembly GCF_019279795.1). Classification (NCBI taxonomy): domain Eukaryota; kingdom Metazoa; phylum Chordata; order Ceratodontiformes; family Protopteridae; genus Protopterus; species Protopterus annectens. The sequence continues at coordinate 1,854,044,416 of NC_056735.1, read as the reverse complement.
CTTTCTAAGTTTATAAGAGCTATATTTAAAATATGTTCTTATTTTTGAGCCTTTGTCGCCACATTTTGTCGGGCTTTGTCCAGCTTTCCAGCACTAAGAGGTTGAGAGGTATGTACCTTGTCTTGGTAATATTAAACTGTATTAAGTAATGTTTGGTTCTGATTTAATCTATTGAAACCTTTGTGAAAGTTAATAATGGCACACCTTGTGGGAAGCCGATTCTCAGCAAGGATTTCCATAACTTGTGCTTGATTTGTCAAAGCACAGAGCACGATGTGGACTCCTCTCCATATTGCACCTGTTTTTCCTCAACGGGAATCTGAAAAAGAAGACAGTCTCTTCAGGAGTTCACAGGCAGACAAAGGGCACATGCCTTGTTCTGAGCTCCAGGAACCTCCTGCTGAAAAAGAAACTTTCCAACAGGCAGCACAGGGAGAAGTGTCAGGAATCCAAGGGTATCCTGATGGATGAGTCAGGTCTGGTAAGTCTGGTAGAGAGAGGCACTTTCCCAGTCTCTAACTTTGGACTCCGTTTTGTCTGAGGCCTTTGGCATAACCACTTTGCAGGTTGTCACACCTTCAGTGTCTCAGATGTTCTCCTAGACCAATAACTTTGCCTGACCTCCCCATAGCAAGGGCTCATCAGTGTCAGGGGCTAGAATTTTTATTACTGAAAGGGAGGGTGGCAGCCCATTGTACTTTTCTGAGAAGAGGACCCTGTAGACCAAACTGAGGTCTCAATCTCTTGCCCATGACCTGAGGCCTCCAGGCAGGATTTAATTAATGCCACAATGTACAAAGCACCAAAGATTAAGTTGTTGTCAGCATGAGGTGTTTGGGGCTCTTCTAAAAAGTGAAGAGTAGAACCCTAGGTTAAAGATTATAATTCCAATGATTCTGAAGCAGATTAACTGACTTCTGTTGTCCAGATCCCTACTGCTACACATGAATCTAACAGACGGAGCACTTTATCCTTTGTTTCTCCACCAGAGTATTTCCCTTTTTAACTATTCATAAAATGAAGGAGGAGATCCAGTGTGAGGTTAAGGAATATGCAAAGTTCCAGCTTAGATATAGAGATTGTATGGGCCTTCATGAGCCTGGAACACTTACTGTTTCTTCAGTCATGATTGCCATGGAGGATGTATTCAGCAAAGTATCTATGGAACCAAACTCATTCCTCTCTGTCCCTAGGACATCTGACAACTTCCATAGAGCCAAGAAGTCCCAAGATCTCTTTATAAGAGTCCTCTAACTAATTCAGCTGTGGTACCCCTAGATTCTAGCAATGGATCTGCTCTGGATCCATCAAGGAACCCCATTCCTAATAGCAGTAAGAGTAAGATACTCAACAGATATGAGGGGGAAAAAATCTGCAGTTCTGCTGACTTAGCTTTCCGAGTTTTAAACTACTAGAACCATATTTTCAACTTTCAGCAACCCATGCTGAAAAGATTGAGGCCAAAGGCAGAGGTGATACAGGATAAGGGTCTGAAGAAGGAGATGCTTGAACTCTGTGATATTTTTATTTATTTATTTATTTATTTTACATTTGTTTACTGGGAAAGTCTGACTGGGATAAGACCCATTTTCAGCGGCGGCCCAGTGAGAAAAGCTCCACATACAGAGATTATACAAAATCTTATACAATAAATTATACAAAACTTATACAAGAAATTATACAAAAAAATATACAAGACATTCAGTACACCAGAAATTACATTCTATGCTATTATAGCTGACATTATACAACCATCTGCTATAATTCCTTATTGTAGTGTAAACATTGTAGTTTCTCAAAGTAAGCTGAGGAAGGGTTTGTACGGGAGAAATTGAAAATAAAAAGATGAGGTTAGAGATTATCTAGACAAAAGAGAGAACATAGATTATGAGGTGATCAGGGAAGAAGAAAAGGTATGACCAAAAGCTATTAAAACTAGTTAGCCTGGTAGTACAGGAACAGCTCAGATTGCCTAGTATTGCAAGAAATATGTCTACAATTGTAGTGGCTGTATCATGCAGGGTAGCAGTTACAGGGCTGTTATTCAGAGACATGCCTGGTTAAAGACATAACCCACTCCAGACTATGTAAAAACACAGCTCCTTAATACACCCTTGGACAAAGAAGGAGTCTCTAACAAACTGAATGAAAAGGGCAAGACTATGCATTCTGACAAAGAACTTTTTAGACCCATTTTCCTAAATTCAGCAGCAGCTACTAAACAAAATCCTGGATCTTGAACTCTATGTGGGAAAAAACAAGTCAGATAAAGAGGAAAGAGAAAAATTCAAAACAGAATGGCAAGCAAGAATGAAGAAGACACCCGGAGTCCTCTGACTGTGAGTCTCAGAGGGAACTGTTGTGATTCAGCTGGGCTGCCCCTTCCTCTTCCCTCAATTAGAAAAAGAAGGATGGTGCATACCCTTCTGTGTAAAAAAAAAACTGGGATATCTGCACTCAGGACCAGTTGGTTCTACATATTCTTCACCAAATATATAAATTACAGCTCCTAAAAATCTCAAGTTGCAGAGATATTCGCCCAGTTCCAAAATATCAGTTAGATATTATTTCTGCAGTTTTAAAAGAAATGCTGAAGCCAGGAACCATTGAGATGGCTCCATCTACAGAGGATGAGCATTTTTTTAATCAAGACTCTTTCTGCTCAAAAGAAGAGAAGGCAAATGAAGACCCATTCTGGACATAACTCACTTAGAAAAGTTCCTCATTGGTTCAGCTTGTTACCCTTGCTGCCAAACCAAGCCCTCATGGTCAAGCAACACTTAAAATATGCTTGACTTCACATCCCCATTGGCAATCAGCACTGACAGTTGTTCAGACTAAAAACAGGGGAAAGCATTTCCAATTCACATTATTGCTCTTTGGCTTGTTTACTGCACCCAAAGTTTTCACCAAATGACTGGCTCCAATAGTAATTATTTGCAGGACAAAGGGCATCCACATTTACCCTCATGCAGATGACTACCTCACCATAGCAGAATCCAGGCAGGGAATGCACAAGACTTTGGAATTCACCCCGAATGAGTTCAGGTATTCATGTTTCACCATCAAGAGCAAAATCAAACCTGAATTCCTCAAGGAATCTTGTTTTTCTGGGGGCATGCTTGGACACCATCCATTTTACAGTGTTCTTCCTAGCGGACAACTTCTATCATCAGATTGTTTACTTCCAAAATATTTTGCAGCAGGAAACAATGTCAGCAAGGGAGTTCCTCTAGCTGTTGAGTTACATGGCAACCTACATACTAATTGTGCCCTTAGTATGCCTATACTGAGGAAGCTTCAGATGCTCTTAAGGAATAAATGGCGTCAGCAAACTGAATCCTTAGAGACAAGCATTCACATTATCCCTTGCATCACAGCAGAGAGCTCACTAACTCAGAGGTCACCCTTCAGAGCACCCCAGCAGACTGTGATGCTCACCATAGACTCCATATCTAGCCTGGGGAGTTCATAGGGAATGGGATGCCGAGGTAAAGGAAAAGCAGATAAACACAAAAGAGATTATTGCAGTCATTCTAGTAATAAAGGTCTAAAGCTATGTGTTCAGGGAAAAGATCTTCCATATTATTATAGATAATACTACCATGATGTTCTGCATAAACATACAAGGGGGAGCTCACTCATGCCTTCTTTGTAATGCAATCCTGAAAGGTAGTCCAAGAAGTAGGCATGACTCTGACAACAGCTTGCATACACTGACAGCAAGACAGGCTAAGCAGATCTTAAGTAGACTTTCATGAATGGATGCTGAACAGGAATGTTTTTCAAAATTTTATTGTATCCTTTTATGATATCCTTTGGAAAGTTACCTACCCCTGAAAACTACCACATTGACAATATGACCCTAACAGTTGACCCAATTTTCTGGGATCTATACAAACACATGTAAAGCCTGGAATGCCCATAGAGATACTTAACTAAAATGATACAAGGCCTAAACAAAGTGTCCTACATGGACCAGCTCAAAGCCCTATAACTATACTTGGTATCCTACAAACTGCAAAGAGGTGACCTTTGTCTGGCATACAAGACATCCTCTGACTCAGTACCGATGGACCTACTGCACATCAGCAAGTCAAATGTTATCAGAAATAATCTGTCTAGGGATTTAAACCTCTTTTCACCCACATCAACAGAATGCTTTTGAGGGACCATTGCATCTTGAAGGGGAAGCCATTGCTCTGGAAAAGGTACCCAATCAACATAAACAAAGCTCATCTCTGTCCATATTCAAGCACAACATGGATCTATATATCAGTATTAGAAAATGTACTACAGGACTGCTCCCTGTATTACTAATGGACAGGAGCAGCTCCTAAATATTTTATCTCATGCATGGGTCCCCTCAAATTTATGTATAGTGTCATCCATTCATTCTCACTAGGGGTAATATATAATTATCAACCATGGGATAGCAAAAGTCAATGTAAGCCCAAGTGGGATAGATTAATTCAAATACCAAAAAGAGAAACTGACTAGGCTTACAATGCCCCACAAGGGCAGCTAGGAGCCAGCTTAGTCCTTGCCTATGAACCTATGGATCTGATGGGGATGTAGAGAATACAAGACGTAGACCTGTTTGCTTCACCTCTAAGCAGACAATTGGGATAATTCTGCACAGAACTGTAACTCCAGACATTTAAAAATAGATGTCCTCTCCCTGAATTGTACAGGTCTGTTTCCTGTATTCTTTCCTACCTATGCCCTTGATCTCCAGGGTACTCCTAAAAATCATGGATATAAACTAAAAAGTCATTCTAGTAGCCCCATGTGGCTAAGACAACACTACCTCTCTCTCCCACATAGCATGGTAAGGGAAAATGGAATGTTTGCCTCAATGTGCACATCTTCTGACTCAAAACAAGGGATCCCTCCTACATTGCTACCTGGTCACTGTAAGGCTGGCACCTTGGATGAGTTCACACTAATTCTGGGCAGGCTCACATATTCTGAGGATGTACCAAACACACAAAAATCTTACCTAGCTTTTAGAAAATATTTCCCCTCAGGTGCTTATCCAGGAACTCAGATCCAAACAAAGATAATTTGAATACAGTCCTGGAATACTTGTCAGACCTTACAAAGCTGGCTTATCCTATGCATCCATAAAAGTGCACACTTAGACTATTTCAGCCTAACTACCCATGGACCCCAGATGCCACCCCACCTCCAGTATTCCAGGCCTTCCATTAAGCAGCTTCTCAAGGAGTCCTGTATTTTAGATCTCCAAGGAATGACGTTGCCCCAACACCAGATCCTAAGTATGTTTTAGAGCAATTGATTCTGGAATCTTTTGAACCAGCTGTTTCTGTTCCTGTCCATTTTTTTTCCTTAGAAGATAATGTTTTGGTGGCAATTAGCTGTGGTAGGAGAAACTCTGAGCCCCAGGCTTTAATGTGCAGAAAATCATTATTTGTGCAGGACTAAAGAATTCAGAAGAACTGATCTGCTGGTTTTCTCCTTTGCAAAAGGGAAAGAAGTAAACAAGCAAACTCTTTCTAAATGACTTGTTCATTGCATTTCATATTGTTATACAGCTCATGGCAAATCTGCTTCAGGACATACCAGTGACCAGTCCACTTGAACTACTGCAGCCATCACAGTATCAGTACCAGTATTCAGAAGGGTACCTAATTTGGAGCCTTTTCCTGAATTATTTTTGCTCTATACTTAATCCATAACTCTGCAGGTACAAGACTGAGAACTATGGCATCAGGTTTTAGTACCTGCACAGAGTTTTGCTACTCATAGGAGTAACAAATGATTTTATGTAAGCTGCAGTCATGTATGAGATACCAACTGCCAAAATGATGTTGAAAGATTACAAAGAATGTCTTACACCAATACACAGTTTAGAGAGGTATGCTTCATTTTGTTGAAAACACAAACCAGTGAATCTCTATTTACTGAACTCAATAAATCAAAAGCTAAATTCAGCGAATGATCACTTCCACAATTTTTTTCCCAGGGAAACTAACTAGTTGGCCATCTTTGGGAATTTGCCCTTTTTCCCACTGCAGTGCAATCTCAGAATTGGTATATTTAGTTGGGGGTGAGAGGCACAGTCCCCCACTTTGGTGGGTTTTAAATTATGTGGTTCTTGTGACAGTCGCTAGGTTGGTCCAGGTCTATATTATAAGTTCGAAGTCTGAAAACTTTGAATCTCATATGGTCAACTCCATATGAGCAAAGTTTTCAAACATCAAACTTAAAATGTAAACAAAGTAAAAAAAAAAAAACCTAACTGAACAAACTATGCACCCCTTACATGGGAGGCTGCGCTTCCCACACCCCCCACTACTTAAATATACCAACTCCGAGATTGCACTACATTGAAGTGAAGGGAAGAATTCCCTAAGGCGATCTCCGTTGAAACGTACGATGTTTGAAAATTTCCCTCGTATTATGTTGATCATATGAGATTTGAAGTTTTCAGACTTCGAACATTTAATATAGACCCTTGGTCCACTAGTTAGTTTCCTGGGGAAAAAATATGCAGAAGTGATTGTTCTCTGAATTTAGCTTTCAATTTATTGAGTTCAATAAATAGGTATTCGATGGCTTGTGTTTTCTACAAAATGATATAGACCCAATATAGAGAACTGTAAATCATTTTTAGAAAATATTGGTGGCTGTAATACTTATTAGTACACTTGATATTACCTTTTAAGGTGTTTTAAATAAAGTATCTTTATTTTTTACAATGTTTCCATTCCATTTGTCTGTAGACAGTCATAAGCTATTGTATTATCTCTGAGGATTATATATTGTAACTAGTGAATCAGACAGCGGGACATTCACACAGATTCCCCTTGTGAGCAGAAGGGCTTTCATACCCTAAAATTGGATAGTCAGTTTTAAGTATTGACTTCATCAATGACTTATTGTGTTAATGCACAGTTAGTCAAAAGAGTACATTTCTCAATAAAATCACTGTAGGGGAGAATTTCATTTTTTCCTCTGGTGCAGTGACTTTGAAGATGCCTATATTAAGTAGGAAGTACAAGGGAAAGTGGGGAGTTGTGCCCCTATGGAAAACAGTTAATTAAAAACAGTTCAAATGCTATTTCATATAACTTGTTTTGTGTGAAGCAACATTTGAAATATTTTTGTGTCGATAGGCTTACCTAGACCTCATCCAATAAAGAGTCATTAATAATCCTTTGACAAATGAAAAAAACATGTCAGACTTTCTTAGGACATCAGGATTAGTATTGTTATATTAATGATTGACTGTTTTATCTTTGCTCACTAGTGTGCATTTTCTGGGATTTTACATTAAAGACCAAGATTGCTCTGTCTTGGGAATGTTCTTATTTCCCCCAGTACACTGCAATTTTGGAAGTTGGTGAATACAGATAACAGGAGTATGGGTGCCTGCAATCCTTTATTTAGTCCTTCTCATTGAATATATAACCTTAACATAATTTCTTTAAGTTTGAGTTTGGTGGGTGTTATGTCACTTATATAACAGTGTGTAAGATTGAAAAAAAAATCTGCAAATGCAAAAGAATGGCTACATTTTCTACAGAAATAATAAGTTTCAGAAACTCGGCTGATTTTTAGGTATTAGGTACATATTTCAATATTTTGGAATACCTCAAAACTGAATGATAAAAGCTGGATTTGACTGAATATCATAGAAGTAATGAGATGGTTGCAAGATGTGAAAATGAGTTTATAGTGTATTTCCTGGACCGTTGGAAGAGTGGATAGGAAAACTACAAGTAGTTGGCATTTAATGAGATTTTCCATGCACAGTAAGTTGACATGATGCCAATTAACAGCAGGTAGATAAAGTGCAAAAGAGAATGGAACAACTAGGTGACCAGGCAGAAAATGTGAATCAACAATTAACCACAACTGAAGATAGAACCAGTAGGAAGGACCTGAGATTAACCAGGGTGCTGGAAGAACAGTAAGGATGAGATTTTTGAAAACAGCAATAACACAGTGGACTGACTATACAAAATCCTCGTTTGGAGTTAAAAAGTGTATTAGCAATCGCTGACTGTTTCTGAGAGAATATATAGTAAATCTGCATCCATGCTGCTTGTGTTAGCAGAGGAAAAAATAGCAGGGGTTGTTGCAACTGTGACATCCAGAGGGAAAAGTGCTTGTAGCTGGTCAGATGCTGAATGTTGATCATGATATTTCGGAAGTAACTTTACATCAAAGACTGTGGTTTATTGATGTCATCACAGAATTTAAAAACTGTAAGTTAAAGTACAGCTTGAGTTTCCCTGTAGTTCTGAAGATGGAATTTCAGAGAGAGAATACTGAATTTTGCTAATGCTGAAGAAACAATGAATCAGATAGAGAGGGTGACAATATATTCATTTCATGAAGTAATGGGGACTTACCATATAGGGATTAGAAATGTGAATGACTATGCACGCTCTGTGGAAGTGTAAGAGAAATGGGAGGAGATTCAGAAGTCAAACAGAAAAGGGAGATGTTGTGTAACACAGCAGAGGGAAAAGGGCATGAGAATTTTAATATCTCATTCTGACTACAAAGTGCCACGGATGGAAGTATTTATTAAACTTGATATTTATTATTATGTAGATGTGAGGCACTTGTTGAAAGATGTAACTCTAGGCCTCCATTCTTAACATAAGGAAATGGGATATCCATTAGAATCAATGAGGAAATGGCATAGTAAGTACAGTGAACAGTAATTAATATCGTAGTCCTCATTCAAAACCTTTACTCTATTTGTCTTTCAAATAAATCATTTGATTATTTTTTCATTAGTGATAATTACAGAGATAGCTCATGAGCTAAAAGAGATTACACAACTGCTTTCCTTCTTGAATAGGACTGTTAGTGTTGGCTGTGTAAGACAGCAGCTGCAATAATGATGATGGTCCATTTTCTTCTGAGCGGGGACCATTCAACAAACATGAGCAATTATAATGGTGAAAAATATTTGGTCTTATGTGCACTACGATATGTTGTGTTTCTCTGTATAACTTAAACTTAAGACGGTTTCAGTGCCAAAAAAGAGTTACTTTACTATATAATTTGAAGATACAGATAACACCATTCAACTAGTGTGTTGTAATTCTGAAAGCCTTAATTCTTACTAAATTATTATTTACAAACAATGCTTTAACTTGACTGTTTTATACTAGAATGGTTAGTAAAGCTATATTAATGATCACATTTCAGTGTAAGTGTGCATTTATAATTTTAATGACAATGAAGTATGAGCATAGTATCTTTGTTTTTGAAACACAATATATTCAAAGGAGAGGTCTACACGCCCATTTCTGTGCTGCTGACAAGCAGCTTTGCTTCCTCTTCCCTCAACACTTCATGGTGGCTCTATATACAAACTTGCTTTAGTTTTAGAATGTGTAAACAATTGCTTAACTGATAATCAATTGAAGCTCAACACCAACAAGATGATTATAATTTCCATCCATGCCACCTTGTTTAATCATTCAGCCCCAGATCAAGTACTAGAGAGTGTTCATAGTAGTGACAAGCAGAAATTGTCTCTGAGATGTAGAACAAAGGTGTGAATGTGAAGATATGTGAAGGCTGCCAGCCTAGCTAGATGGGATTTTGTAGATAATTCTGTCATTTGTAAATGTTAATGTAAGCCACATGCTTGCTCTTTGTTAAATGTTGAACTTCAAAAATGTAACCACATTGCACTCTGCTGGAGGAAAGCTGATAAGTCAAGCATTGTATAATTGATCTCAAAACTTGGAGCCAAGATGTCTGAATGAAGGAATTCTTGCTATTGTTTTGAGACCAGAGTTAATTGCTAGAATTTGCATGTATAATGTCTTTTACTGCAGTAGCTTCCTGACCAAGTACAAGATCAAAAGGGCTGCTAAAGTCTGAGTTTCTGTTAGCCTGGAAACCAGAGAAAAAATGATGTAATCTGAAATGACTCAGTAATACAGTGCTATCAGTTTAAGGACAGAGAGACTCAGAGCATTTTACATTTGTCTTCAGAACATCTAACATCACCCATGCTGCTTTGCTCTATATGTAAGTTTATTTTTAGAACTGTGATTGCTCTTAGATATAGCTAGGAAATAGGAAGATTAGACTAGATATTTTTCTGTATTGATGTCAGAACTATTCTACTTTATTATTGTAAGCATTTTCCTGTGATCTATGAACTCTTGACTAGCACTGTGTAATAAGAAGTATTGTCTTGTGTATTTATTATTAAATATTTTAAACCTTTCAACTGTGGCTGTTTTGTGTAGAGATAATTTAAGCTGTAGAGTACATTGCATATATATAGTAATACTGTACAAAGCCACTTCAATAGTCTTGCGGTTCACTCACACTTTCCAGTTTGATAATAGTATTGCACAGTAATAATTGGGACACCCTTTAGTAAGGGCCTTTTGAGTAGCTAATAAGTAAGGGTCCTGGTGGCAGTGATTACTACCTTATAGCCTGGACAGAAGGGGTACAGCTAGTGAACCTGTGCCAGCCTCCCCCAGGAGTGTCTGTGTGGTTGTATATAAATCATATCTCAAAGTGTGTGTGTGTGTGTGTGTGTGTGTGTGTGTGTGTGTGTGTGTGTGTGTGTGTGTGTGTGTGTGTATGTGTGTGTGTGTGTGTGTGTGTGTGTGTATGTGTGTCAGCTACTTGGGCAGGGACATGAAGCACTGGTTGGACAGAGAGAGTGCTAGGAGGACTTGGCTTGGGACACTGGCTAAGGACCCCACTCTATAGCTGTGCCAGTGGGGAATCTTATTGGGGATCTGGAGAAAAAGGAAGAAACCAGCCCCAGACTGACTGTGATTTCTGTGTGTTCCTAAGGGAAATTGTACTTTACTGTGTGTGTATTTGTTATCCTTCCCAATATGGATGCCCCTCACTGGTGTTAGTGGTGAAAATTGATGCTCCTTGATTGCTGGGCCAGTACATAAGTGTCACATATAAATTGTTTGACAGTGGAGGGATATCCACACCTTATATTAATTGGTTGGCAGTGGTGGGTTATCCACACCACATATTAATTGGTTGGCACATACTAATTGGCTTGTAGTGGTGGGATAGTGAATTCCTCTAGCTTGTGTACAGTGATCACTGAAGGTGTTTTTGTACTCTAAATCAGCCACACAGTGAATATTCAGAGTTCAGATCACAACTGTTTTCTTTTGTGAGCTTAGTTAGTCAGGGAGAGCATGCAAGCATGTCAGCAGAGGAGTATGGAAAGCTGACAAGGAGCCAGTTGGCTGAGATGTGCCAGGTTAAAAGACTGCTGCAGGGAAACCTTACTAAGTCAGACATGATTGCAGCTTTGGTAACAGCTGCATCAGAAAACAGCAACCAGGGAGGATGATCAGAGTGGCCGTGGAGATGCACAACACTCAGGGATGGATAGCTCAATCTTTGTGCAGAGCACTTAAAAATCCATTTGGAGCTAAAGAGACTTGAGTTGGAGGCCATGTGTTTGGAAATGGAAGCTGTGGAAAAGAAGCGGCAGAGGCAGCATGAAAAGGAGATGCTGACTCTCCACCAGAGTCATGGAAGTAATGGGGAAGGGAGTAACTGGACCCCAGAAGCACAAAAGGTCAGTAAATCTTTTCTGCAGTTTACAGAGGGGGATAATTTTGATTGTTTCATTCATATGTTTGACAGGGTATGTAAGCAATATGATGTTGACCAAAGGCTTTGGGTACAGTTCCTGACCCCCTTACTCTATGGTAAAGTTGTAATTATTTTGTCCAAAATGTCTGACGTTGACTGTTTTAATTATACTGCTGTTAAGAACTGTTTGTTATAATTTTTTTAAGCTAACATCTGAAACTTATAGGAAAACGTTTTGTGAGCATAGACTCAAGGCAGATGAAAGTGTGTTTGAATATGTTGCGGAACTGAGCACTTATTTTCATAGGTGGGTGAGTGAATATCAGGTCATCACTTTTGAAGGGCTGGCAGACCTTTTAGTGAAGGAACAAGCCCTTAGCACTTTGCCTGAGGACATGAGGATCTGGTTAGCTGATAGACAATGTGCTACTTCAGATGAGTCGGGGAAGAAGGGAGACCTATACCTAGCAAGCAGGGCATCCCTGTACAGGAAATGGACCCCCAGTACTACTCATGGGTCTAAAGGAACCCATAGTGGGCAACCCAGACTGCATCAACAGAATCTGCCAGTAGCAGGGGAAGCCACTAGTCCAGGTACATGTCTAGGACCTAGGGTTAAATGTTTTGAATGCAACCAGTGGGGCCATGTGTGTCCATGGAGGCAAGGTGTGGAATAAAAGGTGACAGAGTCAGTAAGTGGAAAAGACAAAATGTCAATATTAAGTTGTCTTGAGACAACAGGGTTACCAAACTACCATCCTGCAAATGTCCTGATAGGGAAGGATTTTAATGAGGCAGTACCATGTGTTTATGCAGTTACATGCAGTCAGGTTTTGAGACACGTATGTAGGTCTGGTAGCCTGGGGGAGACCCAGACAGTCTGCATACTTGCAGCCAGGAATGGTGAGGTGGTTACTTCAAGGAGGGAGCTACACTGTGGCAGTGAGACTGAAGGTGAGCCACAGCTGCTTGTGGGTACTGATGTTCCCTTGGGCAGAGTGACTGCAAAGGTAGAGGTGAGCAGTAGTACCCAGGGTGACAGTAAGGGACCACTGTCAGAGGATGCCAGACTTCCTGTGGAAGGGAAGCTGGGAATGGTTACAAAGAGAGAGTTGAGGCAGGTTCAGCTCTCAGACCCTACATTGCAAGGCCTGAGGCAGGTAGTTAGTGAGGCGCCTGATTCTCAAGGGAAGGGGGAATCTGTAAACTGGGACAAAGAGTTACTGTATAGACAGTGGACCCCTGAGGGAGGGCTAGAAAGTGAGAGGATACAGCAGTTGGTAGTGCCTAGAGCCTACCATCTGGTGCTTCTAGTCATAGCCCATGATATTCCCTTTGCAAGTCATATGGGCATAAAACATACAAAGAGACCTATTATGCAGAACTTCTATTGGCCTGGAATTTCCAGAGATGTAATAAGGTACTGCAGGACCTGTGAGCAGTGCCAAAAGGTAGGCAAGGCAGGACAAAAGGTGAGAGCTCCTTTGATGCCTTTGCGTGTGATTGAGGAGCCATTGCAAAGGGTAGCTATGGATATCATGGGCCTCTGAGTACCCCAAGTTCCACAGGGAAAAGGTATATCCTAGTAGTAGTAGATTATGCTACAAGATACCCTGAGGCAGTGGCTTAGTCCTCCATTGAGGCAGAAAAGGTGGCACATGCTTTGTTAGAAATTTTCAGCAGTTTAGGTTTCCCAAATGAAATACTGACTGTCAGAGGTGCCATTTTCATGTCAGACCTGCTGGCTTGTCTGTGGAAGTACTGTAGGGTGAAGCACCTGAAGACCACCCCTACCATCCCCAGACTAATGGTCTTGTTGAGAGGTTAAACTCTACAATCAAGTCATTGCCATGGGCATTTGCAGACCAGTTTTAGAGGGAGTGGGACAAATATCTGCCCCATTTGTTGTTTGCTCACAGAGAGGTTTCCCCAGGAATGCACAGGTTTTTCACCCTTTGAGTGTCTGGATGGGCATAGGGTGAGGGGACCTCTAGATTTAATTCATGATGAGTGGGAAGGTGAGTGTGAATTTCACAAGGAGTCTGTTGTGGCATATGTCCTAAACCTCAGGACAAGGCTCAGGGAACTCATGGGCTTGGCCCAGGAGAACCTGGCAGAAACCCATCAACAGAAAAACGTATGGTATGACAGGAATGCTTGAGCTAGAGAGTATGCTGTAGGGCAACAGGTAATGGTTCTCATTCCTGTTATACACAACAAGCTGCAAGCAGCCTGGGAGGGACCCTACATGGTGGTAAGAAAGGTAAGTGATGTTTACTACATGATGGAACTGCTAGAAAGGAGGCAGGAGCACAAATTGTATCATGTTAACATGATGAAACCTTACCATGATAGGGAGGCCCTTGTGTGGTGTATTTGAAGTGGCCTGCAGGAGGAGTCTGAGGGAGATCTGGTGACTGATCTCAGTGAGGCTCAGACTGACACCTCAGTGGAAAGGGTAGCAATGTCCCAGCAGCTATCTCCTACCCAGGTTCGAGAAATCCGAGCAGTGTTACAGGAATTTGAGGACATGCTCACTGGGAAACCAGGGTGCACCCACTTGGTGCAGCACCAGAAGGATACAGGACCCCAAAGGCCTAATAGGCAGGTCCCTTACAGGGTGCCTGAGAGAGTCAAACAGACTCTGAGGGAGGGGATACAGGAGATGTTGGAACTAGGGCTAATTCAAGAGTCCGACAGTCCCTGGACTTCCCCAGTGGTGCTGGTGTCAAAGAAGGATGGCAGCACCAGGTTCTGTGTGGGCTACAGGAAATTAAATAGTCACACAGAGTCAGATACTTACCCCATGCCTAGGACAGATGAGGCCCTAGAGCAGCTGGGTGGGCTAAGTATCCTACCACCATTGATCTTACTGAGGGTTACTGGCAGGTGATCTTGACTCCCAGTACTAGAGAGAGGTCAGTCTTTGTGACTCCTTTTGGCTTGTATGAGTTCACAAAGATGCCCTTTGGGATGAAAAATGCACCAGCAACTTTCCAAAGGCTGGTAGATCATATCCTAGCAGGAGCAGGAGGGTTTGCCCTTGCTTACCTAGATAATATTGCCATCTACAGCCATTCCTGGCAAGAGCACCTTCAACATGTCAGGGAGGTGCTGAGCAAACTACAGAGGGCAGAGTTGACCATTAAGCCAGCAAATGTCAGGTGGGTATGGCAGAGGTCTCCTACCTGGGACACAGTGTGGGGAGTGGTAAGCTCAGGCCAGAACCTGCCAAAGTGGACGCCATTCAGGAATGGCCTGCACCTGTTACCAAAAAGCAGGTGAGGGCATTCTTAGGGACAGCAAGGTACTACAGAAAGTTCATCCCCAGTTATAGTACCGTAGCTGCTCCCATCATAAACATAACAAGGAAAAACAGGCCAGATAAGGTAGTGCAGACCCCAGCATGTAAGCAGGCACTCCAGAAGCTTAAAGACACTTTGGGAGGACCCCCTGGGTTAGCCAGTCCAGATTATAGTAAAAAAATCTGTTGTGCAGCGGATGCTTTGAACCATGGGGTGGGGTCTGTATTTAGCCAGATTTCTTCAGAGGGAGAAGAGCATCCAGCGGTTTATCTCAGTCATAGGCTCCAACCCACAGAGAAATGCTATGCAGCTGTAGAAAAGGAATGTTTAGCCATAGTGTGGGCACATCAGAAACTTCAGCCTTATCTGTATGGAAGAAAAGTCACTGTAGTGACAGATCACAATCCCCTAACATGGTTAAACAGAGCCAGCCAGCAAAATGCCAGTTGCTAAATGGAGCCTAGGGTTGCAAACGTATGATATATCAGTGCAGCACCGCAGTGGGAGTAGCAATGCCAATGCAGATGGGCTCTCAAGACAGGGGATGGGGTATGGTATACTCAGATAGACCTAACCCTCTCAGGAAATGTTTCTCAAGGGGTCACTTGAAAAACTAGCTTGTTTTCCCTGGGGGGCAGTTATGTGAAGATATGTGAGGACTGCCAGCCTAGCTAGATAGGAATTTGTAGATAATTCTGTCATTTGTAAATATTAATGTAAGCCACATGCTTGTTCTCTTTGTTAAATGTTGAACTTCAAAAATGTAACCACATTGTACTCTGCTGGAGGAAAGCTGATAAGTCAAGCATTGTATAATTGGTTGATGTCAAAACTCGGAGCCGAGAAATCTGAATGAAGGAATTCTTGCTATTGTTTTGAGACCAGAGTTAACTGCTAGAATTTGTATGTATAATGTGTTTTATTGCTGTAGCTGCCTGACCAGGTGCAAGATCAAAAGGGCTGCTAAACTCTGAGTTACTGTTAGCCTGGGAACCAGAGAAAAATTATGTAATGTGAAATGAGTCAGTATTACTGTGCTATCAGTTTAAGGACAGAGAGACTCAGAGCATTTTGCATTTGTCTTCAAAACATCCAACATCACCAGCATTGATTTGCTCTATATGTAAGTTTATTTTTAGAACTGTGATTGCTCTTAGATATAGCTAGGAAATAGAAAGATTAGACTAGTTGATTTCTATATTGATGTCAGAACTATTCTATTGTTTTATTTTAAGCATTTTTCTGTGATCTCTGAACTCTTGATTAGCACTGTGTAATAAGAAGCATTGTACTGTGTTTTTATTATTTATTATTAAATATGTTAAACCTTTCAACTGTGGCTGTTTTGTGTAGAGATAATTTAAGCTGCAGAGTACATTGCATGTATATAGTGATATTGTACAAAGCCACTCCAATAGTCTTGCTGTTCAGTCACATATTGCACTTTAATAATTGGACACCCTTTAGTAAGGGCCTTTTTAGTAGCTGATAAGTAAGGGTCCTGGTGGCAGTGATTACTGCCTTATAGCCTGGACAGAAGGGGTACAGCTAGTGAACCTGTACCAGCCTTCCCCAGGAGTGTCTGTGTGGTTGCATATAAATCATATCTTAAAGTGTGTGTGTGTGTGAGTGTGTGTGTGTGTGTGTGTGTGTGTGTGTGTGTGTGTGTGTGTGTGTGTGTGCGCACGTGCGTGCAAGAGTGTATGTGTGTTTGTGTGTGTGTGTGTGTGTGTGTGTGTGTGTGTGTGTCAGCTACTTGGGCAGGGACATGAAGCACTGGTTGGACAGATAGAGTGCTAGGAAGACTTGGCTTGGGACCCTAGCTAAGGATATCACTCTACAGCTGTGCCAGTGGGGAGTCTTATTGGGGATCCGGAGAGAAAGGGAGAATGCACCCCATACTGACTGTGATCTCCATGTGCTTTTAAGGGAAATTGTACTTTACTGTGTGTGTATTTGTTATCCTTCCCAACATGGATGTCCCTCATGGGTGTTAGTGGTGAGGATTGAGGCTCCTTGATTGCTGGGCCAGTGCATGGGCATCACAGTGACATTCAGTGAGTGGTTTTCCTTTAAGAACCAGGTTTCAATGGTTGTCATATCCTCTTGCTATCATCTGGCCATCTCACTGATTAAGTATCTTATTCCTTGAGTTGATTTACCCATGTCTGGAGTACTGCAAAGCCCTTTATTTGGGGCTACTGGGCATTGTGTTTGACCATCTACAACTATATTTTATTTTTACCACTGCTTTTCCCTGTTTGTAGGAAGAAAAAGATAGCTTAGAGTGTTGGTCTGTGATTTATTGATCTTTACTGTTAAAGAGGTGCATTCACATTTGCATGCAAGGTAAGTGAATCCCAGCTTTTGTGTGACTCTCACAGCTGATACAATCAGAGTAATTGCTTTAGTATACTCAGTTTAATATTTAGTTGTATATTGTGTGTGTGATTTTTCTCACAGAAGTCACTTTAAAATCTTTTTGAATTTTATGGTAACTGATTTTGATTATTCTTTTTTTCATAATTCTTCATTCATTTGTAGCTGAATATGGATTCATTAAATGAGTGTGCCATTAGTGATTTGCTAAAACACAAACATCTTGTTCAGTGTAATAAATGCTATGCATATTTAAAGGTAACACCAGATAACACTGGTGATTTCTGTCCCTCATATCAAAAGTTGGATGATTTGCTTACCATTATTAGTAATAAATCTAGACTTACCAATAACAATTTCACTTGTGTAATTGGCATGGCTTGGAGAACTGTTGTTACATATATTAATGACTGTACTGATGAGATAAATAATGTTAGGCAAAGAACAAATAGAACAGATTTAGGAAATGAAGTGTTTATTGTCAGTAAAGACCACTCAACCACCATTGAACAACATAACACCACTGACAGCTTTAGAATTCTGAATGTAAGTATTCAGCAATCTGAGGATTCAGAGCATATAGAAGAAAAATAAAAAAAAAAGAAAGAAAGGAAAAAGTTCACAAAAAATAACAAGGAAGAAAAAGAAACTGATTAATGTCTATTAAGCAGAGAAAATACATACAAAATTACACTGCTTTGTTATGTAACACACTGATCAAAGGGAATGATAACATTCTTCTAGCAGAAAACCTTCAATCTACAGAAAAAGGAATCATTTTTGCAAAAGAGAAGGTAGAAAGGTAATGGGTAGGTGAAAAGGAAGAAATCAAAACTGAATGTGGAAGGATTGAAGAATATTACTGGAACTAAAAAAAGAGGAGAGAGACAGACGTTGAAAACATTGCTCAAGCTGTAGATGTACAAAGCCAGCTGGGTGAGAATTGTATGCTTGTAAATCTAATAAGCAATGAAAACAGTGGGATTAATAAGACTAATGGTGATGAAGATCATTCCTTTCTAACAATTGATATAGCAGGTATTATGGAATTAAAAGTAAGTAGTAGGCTAGCTGCCCTTGTGGACCATTTGAAGCCAATCCAATTTTCCTTTTTGTGTTTGAAATAACCTATCCAATTTCATTACAGACAGGCCTTATCCATCCCATGGTCGATGATTACATATTACCCCTAAGAATAATTGGGAACATGCCATTGGTAATTTGTTACTTAAATATACCAACTCTTCAAGTTGAAGATTCTTCAGATCTGGTCAGAAAAGATATTTTTGTAATTGGAGATTCATTTATTAGATGAATCAGTACTTACATCTGCAGTGAAGATAATAAACATCAAACAGTGTTATGTCTGCCAGGAGCAAAAACAGCGGATGTGAGAAAGGCCTTAGAATGCCTTAATGTAAGTAAATATGTAACTGTTTTTATTCATGTTGGTACAAATGATTTCATCCAGAATGACTGATTATTAGTAAGGAAATTACAGCCCTCTTAGATGGTATAGCTTGTACAGGCATTAGTACGTATTTTTTATAAATCACATTTAGAAGGGAGAGATAGGTCGCTGTGAATGAAAATATTTTCTGGTTTAATACCTACATGAAAAAAATGTCCCATTTTAAAAACTGGAAATGTGTAAAGCATATGAGCCTAATTTTGAGCACACTTGTGTTCAGACAAGATGGTGTGCATTTGTCAAGATCAATAAAGAGAATTTTTGTAGAAGATATTATGCAATACTTGACAAACACAAAGCAAGATTTCTGCCAGGTTGAAAATTTTACAGTTCACAGATAGCATCATTTGATGCATCTCTGATGGTTATTAAAACTAGAAGTATTAATAATATTTTTTAATTGGAAATTGTGCTACTTTACTATAACATTGGTGTTATTATTGTTTGTGAAAAGTGGATAAAGAACAATGACTAGAAATCAGTTCTGCCAGGGTATAAATGTTTTTACTGGAAAAGACAGTCTAACAAAAAATTAGGTGGAGGTGTTATGATAAGGATTAAAGATTGTTATGAGGCCTGTGATTATTACATGTTCAATGATAACACCAATTCTATAGATTGTGTAACTGTAACAATAAAGATAATGCTGGAACATATACCGATTGTTGGGAGTATATAGACTACCAAGTCAAGTGCTGATGACCTCAAGGGATTCATACTTTTATGAAACACAGGATAGAAGAATAATAGTGGCTGGGGACTTAAGTTTACCAGAAATAGACTAAGGCAATTTTGATTCAAATTATTTATACCATATATATTCAGGAACAACAATTGCTTTAGACTGTAAAAAAGCCTGCCAAGGAATGGAACATACTAGACTTTGCTTGTGTTCCTAAAGAAATTACACTTGCTTCATGTCAAGTTTTATCACAGCCGATATGCTGTGATCATGGGCTTATAAAGGTTACTCTCTTCCTAGATAATGCTGTCAAACTGAAATCTAAACTAATACACAGTAGATTAATAACAGACTATATGGAAGAAAAACAGTCACTATGTAAAACCAACTGGAGTGCTGGCGTTCTGTTGAAAAACTGCTGAAGGAATGTGAAAAGTTTTAAAAGAAAAATTTAATGCAAAAATAAAAAAAAATGTTCAACATCAGGATTTAGGCAGACAGTGTCAGGAGAATATATTTCATTAGGAACAACATACTTGATTAAGGTGAGAGACAAAAAAATATAAGAAATGGAAAACAGGTTGAACTATTACTTTGGAAACTGAAATAAACAAGCTGGACAGACAAAATTAAGCATTGTGTGAGACAAGATCAAGAAAAAAATTGAAGAAAATTTATATACAGACTTAAGCATGATATGAAACCATTTTACAGATGCATAAGATGTTGTGGGAGTAAAGATAGACAAATTGATAATCTGTGTGTAGATTCTAAAATGCATTCTCAGACACAATAGCTTATAGATATATTTACAACATCTTATGCAAAGTAGCTTAGATCCACAAAGGGGATGATAAATTGACCTAGTGACATCCAGGTAACCTCAGATACTGAAATCAGATTAGATTATAGCGAAAAAAAATTACACAAACTAGATCTAAGCAAAGCACCAGAAGGAGACAGAATTATAATAATGACCTGAAGGCACTTTGGCATGAGCTTACATTGCCATTATATATGTTATTTACTAGGTCATATAAATATGGGGAGAGTCGTCATGACCGGAGACATGGACTTATTAAGCCTGTCTTTAAGGGAAAGGGAAGTAGAACAAATCCAGGGTCATACAGACCCATACGTTTACTTTCACTTTGTGGAAAACTAATGGAGGTTATATTGGATAAATTATTGTCAAAATTGAAAAGGCTGGGACATAAAACCATATATCAGCATGCACATGTTGAAAGTAGATCTATTACCACCTGTAACATGATGTTCTATAACAATATAATGAAAGCTATGAATGGAAAATTGTGCTGTGATGTAATTTATACAGGTTTAACTTCAGCATTAGATGGAGTCATACACAAAACACTGATTAATAAATTAGAACAAATTGGTACTGATACACTCTTGATTGGATATATACCTGCACAGCTTACAAATAGTGCATGGCAAGTATCATACAGCAACTGGACAGGTGAAATCCTTGGTTACAGCCAGGGTGTCCCACAGGGCTCTGTCCTAGGCCCATACATGTTTAGATTGTATATTTCAGACCTAACTTTTTCATCGGATGTGATCTACAGTCTATATGCAGATGACTTGAAATTGGGTAAACTGATTACAGGTATTACACATAGGGCATACCTGCAAAAGAACTTGACTAAATTGAACATTTGGGCACAAGAGAATAATATGCTAATAAATGCATCAAAAACTAAGCCAATGAGATTTGGGAGACATGGACTGAAAGGTGAATGTTTAATACAGCACACAGTGATTGAAACTGTAGATTCAGGACATGGGTAGATGGGTAGATCCAGCTTTGATTTTTCTAATCATATCAACCAATTGGTTAATGATAGTTATCGAACTATAGGTTGTATAAAATGATTTTTAAAGTCTAAGAAGTCAGAAATTATGAAGTCTTTGTTTGTTAGTTACATTAGACCCAAACTTGAGTATGGAATAACAATATGGAAACCTTATAAGAAAACAAGCATGAGTAAACTGGAAAGAGTACAGTGGAAATATACCAAGGGTATTCATGGATGTGAAAATTTAAGTTATTATGAAAAACTAAAATATCTAAACTTGTACAGTATCTCATATAGATAGTTAAGATGAGACCTTATTCAGGCATATAGGGCATTTAGAGGCAACTACCTCTGGGAATGTTTGGGGTTATCAAAAATAGTAGAGAATCATCAGGCAACCTATGTAGAAAATTCTATAGGAAAGAGAAGTGTACTGATTGGTTCTCTGAGAAAGTAGCTGATGCATGGAATAGACTAGCAAATATCATTAAAACAAACATCTGTTTAGACATTTTTTAAGAACAGCCTGGACACTTATTATGGGAACACCTGTTTTGGTATGCTGGCAGGTTAGAAGAGCATTATCGCCCGTGTTTGAAATATTTGTATGTTGTAAGTATGTATGCATGTACTAGTGCAGGACTCTGCTGCCTGGCTACTCCCTGGGGCGTCCAGCTATCACTGTACTGAGCTGGTGTGGGGGCGACTGCACTTATTATTTATTCAATTTCATGTCACCTACAAAACTGGCATTCTAGTTTATTTAGTTATTCACAACTTCGGCCACTGTTATTGTAGGCAAACTCTAAACTGGTTTTGACAAGCTTACTCCCCTCATTCATCCAGTCATGGACTTCTTGAAGTTCCTAAAGCCGGGCTAGATATACCAAAGACACATTCCTTTTAATATCGGAGGCCACGTTTTTGGAATCTTCTGCCAGAATGGTTTTGGATGATTCTTTATTTACTAATCTAGTGCATTGTAGTTAACATACTGCTTTTATAATAGTTCTTAGATATAGGCACTTAAATATATATAAACTGGAATGGAAAAAGTGTAAATAATATTTTGTCACGTGATTAATTATATCACTATAGATGTTGGTGGCAGAGAAAATTATACATATTTTATGAAACAAATATCAAGACAGAGAAGTTGATTTGATATAATAACGTTAGCATCTGGTCAGTGGTGCGTTATTGCAATAATTTGGAATATTTTAATAAAGGAGAAGATATATATGATTTGGTATCGCTGATGAGGAAATACTGAGTGTGTAGTAAGTATGATAATGAAGGACAGAAGTCCCGTTAGCAAAGGAATGAGTGGAAAGTGTTGTATACCAGTTTTGTTTTCTGTGCTTTAGCTGCCAAGCTCAGAAAAGAGAAGACAACCACAGAAAATAAATAAATATTTATTTAGATGACAATAGTCTTTTAAACATATGATATAATAAGAAAGCATATTCCACTTGCCTCTCCAGCTGGTTTTCTGATTAGAAATGTTTGAAGACAGCAGTAATCCAACAGAGTGGCAAGTTAACTCTTTTAGAATTACTTGATACTGAAAGATAAATTAACAGCAATGGTACATCAATTCGACAATTTGGTGTGCACCCTGGCTGCAGGAAAACCACAAATTTGCTAAAAGCATTAAGTTGTCTAAGGGAATTGGAGGAGCTATGTTGGCGTGTACACTAAGAGAGCTTGTTGAGATTGTAGGATAGAAGCACCCGCCATACAAAAAACATTTGAGGAGAACACAGTCAGAACATGCAGAATAAGTCTAATGGTGTATTCAGAATGAATACATATTCATGGAATAAAATGGGTAAGTGAAGACATGGCATAGATAAACAATGGCTTTTATCTCTATTGGCATGATGCATTTATTCATTTGTACATTATGAGAAAAGGTTAACTGACTGTGATGCAGCTAATACTTATGTATTTATAAAATAATATGTCTTGCTAAAGAAATATATGAGGGATGTAATATTGTGTATTTTATTAGAACTAAAATATAAAGAATATGGCACCAAGATAAATGAGTGTGATAATTGCATCAAAGAACTGCATAAATGAAGAAGGAAAGAAAAACTGTATTTGTAATATCTGTGAATTATGCAAAATGATT
This sequence comes from Protopterus annectens, assembly GCF_019279795.1. Classification (NCBI taxonomy): domain Eukaryota; kingdom Metazoa; phylum Chordata; order Ceratodontiformes; family Protopteridae; genus Protopterus; species Protopterus annectens. Next base: position 1,854,021,030 of record NC_056735.1, on the reverse strand, counting down.
TGTTTGTATGTTTTTGTATTGCAATGTATTCAAGCTCAATAGGGAAAAATTTAAAATATATAGGATTAGATTAAACAGATGCACATAAACTTAAGTGGAGATACTCTAGCTTTACAACTGCTGCAGCTGCTGGCATGACTTTCGCTTTCATATGAGGAACAGATATCCAGCAACCCTTGTTGCACAAATAATACAGTTTTACCCCCTACTCACACATCTCATTAAACAGCCCATATTCACCGTGTGTGTGTGTGTGTGTGTGTGTGTGTCTGTGTGTGTGTGTGTGTGTGTGTGTGTGTGTGTGTGTGTGTGTGTGTGTGTGTGTGTGTGTGTGTGTGTGTGTGTGTGTATCAGGGCTGGTTTTAGACTAGGCATGGTCCAGGGCAGAAGCTGAGGATGGGCCAACCCTACATAGTAAAATCCCTTTATATAGCCTACAGGTGTCTAGATTTTCTGTGATGCGTTTTATGCTTTATTTTTAAAAAGTAATCACGTTTTAATTCTTCCTTTTGATTACTAACCAGAAGAGTAAAAATGTGCCTCCCCAATAATGTGTATGTCCTCAGATAAATAGTTTTTCATACATACTGGCATCTATCATAACATGCAAACAAACTCACACATTTGGAAATCCTTTGCAAGTTTTGGATTATAATAATAAAAATCAAAACACATAAAAACACTAATTGTGAAGATAAAATATCACCTGATATGACAGTGCAAGGTAGCTGTGAAGCGCATCCAGGTTCTCAATGAACTCCATAAGATTCCCTCCAAGGGTTCGCAGCATTCTGTCATACCCTGAAACCTTGCAGAAACTGAAGAAGTATTCCCCAAAAAGCTTTAGAACAGCCTCAGAAGAAACATCTGTAGAATATAAAATAATTTCATTGTGGGATGTTAAAATGTTCCTGACAGTGTATTTATACTTTAGCAGTATTTACATCTCAGACTTTTTAGACAATTTGGACAAGCTTTGTATATTAAGTAAAGACATATGATACATTTATATATTTACAATCTTAAATGTGGAAACTCAGGCCTTTTTTCATGCAGTTAAGTGTCAAACATAATAATAATTAAAACACAGACAAAATATTTGTGACAGTTTTCTTGAAAGGTGATGTAGAAATATACTTAAACCAAATACTTAGTAATATTGCATTTATAATGTTGAGTTTTATATTGTTGCTCGATTCACTTTGTTTAAAATTCTAATAAAGTTTAAAATAAAATATAACACAGGAAAATATATCTAAGAAGGTTTCTGACAACAGTAACAACTTTAAATAAGATGTTCCAGATAGACTTGGAGAAAATCTAGTATTAGATTAGTAGAAGTTACTCAAATGAAGTTATTTGTATAATTTAGTAAATGCAGTTACTTATGGCAATGGCAATGGTGTGCATGTATGTGTGTGTAAATATATAGCTTCTGCTCTTTTAAACAAGCAATAATGCCTTCCAGTGTGGATGTGATTAGAGAAATGCCCCTAGGGGTGTCTGCATCGGGCCTCTAAACTTCTGAAAGAGCATTATTTCCTCAATAATAATCACCCTGGAGGGGATTTTCTTAGACAATAGGCTATCTGTTAAATTGTTTAATATTTGTTTTTTTAAGTATTATGTCCATTTCTTACATTTTTGATGTAAAAACAGTTTCACCCTCTTATATTTGCAAGTTCCTGTAGCATATGTAATTGTTGTTGGAGGAAGTCTTATGTAACTAAAATATAAGTTATATAAGTCAGTACACACACAAACACACACACACACACACAAACACACACACACACACGCACACACACACACACACACACACACACACACACACACACACACACACACACACACACACACACACACACACACACACACACACATAAACTCCCACCCCTCCCACAAAGTCTCACAGATGCACATACATAGCCAGAGACAGATAGTCAGACACATAACACAGAAACACACACATGAACATACACACTCTCAGATATACACTGAAACATTCACAGCTGCCCCCCCCCGCACACACATACACATGTGCTGACTGAATACACCCTACCTGTCAATGTGATCAAAGGAATGAAAAAAAAATCATGCAGTACAAAGCACTGAACCCCTCCAACTGTCCCTGATTTTGCAGAATGTCCCTGATTTGCCTCCTTTATTTTCTGGCAAATCACTGAGGATTACAGTTAGTCAATAAAGACCAAGTGAAAAGTATAATCCAAGGCAGCGAAGAGCAGCAAGAAACAACGATGAAGCCAAAGGTAATCTCCACAAAAAGTTTATTCAAACACACAACATAAATTTCTCCAAGTCCTTCTCTCAAACACACAACATAAATTTCTCCAAATCCTTCTCTCAAGCGCTTTCGCTCAGTGCAATACTGAGCTTTATCAAGATAAAAATGCAGGGCAGAACAACCTTATTTGTAAGTCTCTTAATGAGATCATGTGCTTCGTTAATTAAAACCAGTCAAGTTACAATTAAAATTAAAATTAATTGGTGACCAATTTAAAATTAAAGAGCAAGATGTTGTATGAAATACATAAAATCCTAAATAAAATACCTTTTGTTAAATATGTTGTAGTTAAAAAATATGTTATTTAAAAGATATGTCATTTGAAAATCACAAAGCATTCGTGTATAAATAAATAAATATTGTTATATGTTAATGTCCCATGAAACCACATTTGTAGTGATTGATTCTTATAACACTGTTTAGTGTGCAATAAATATTACAATGGGGTACCACAAATAAATGATGTGAGTAATAAATAGTAATAGATAAAAATCAAATGTTAAAAATGCAAGAATTAAAAATAAAAATAATAATCAAGTATTAAGTATTCAAACGTTGTTACATAGATTATATTCCCTATACTCAGAATAAATATAAATATAAAATACAAATAATTTGATACAAATAAGTAATGTTGATAATCACTTACTAAATGCTGTATGCTATAACTTAGCTCTTCTTAGTTTTAAAACACTACTTAAATTTGTGTAGTCATTTAACCCTGGCCATTTAGCTGCATCCAGTCTTAGTTGCCATATAAGCTCCCTATATTCCAATTTAGTCTCCCAGTCACCCCCTCTCTTGTCGGGTGTTATCTGGTCTAACACAATGAACTTGATTTCCATATCTGGGCAGGACAAAGAGTGTTTATAAAAAGCATTGGTCTCTTTTTTCTTGGAAATATCGTAGAAATGCTCATAAATTCTTCACTTTAGAGTCCTTTCTGTTTTCCCAATATAGAAACTTTGACATTTTATACATGAGCCTAAATATACAACATATTTTGCATTGCAGTTAAAATACCCATTAGACCGGAATAGATATTTCCTAGATGGGATATATATACTATGATCATTCAACATAGCAGTGCATTGTTTGCACATTCCACATTTATAAGTTCCTTTCTTGGATTTACTACCAGTGGTATTCGTCATTTCTTTTCTTTCAAATAGCTCTTTCATGTTAGTACCCCTGCAACTAACAAATGTGGGTTTAGTTGGAACCTTTGTTGAAAAATCATCATGCAATGTAAGAACTGGCCAATACCTTGTTATTGTTTCCTCTATCAGGTCAGAATTGCTGGAAATGTGTGTATGTAACTAGTTTGTTCTAGCTGCTGGGTGTTCTTATGCAAGTTATCCACTTGCGGTAACATGCATCCTAAAAGTGGTGGGTATTTTTCTTCTCTACATGCAGAAATTTCCATGACCAAATTCTTGATTAGTTTGGCCAGGTAGCACCTTTCACAAAATTTCTCTTCTAAAAAGCTAACTTCGTTTGAGAAGTATTCCGCAGTGCTACACATTCTAGAAGCACGGATTAGTTGCCCTTTGATAATTCCTTTCTTTTGATAGAAAGGATGACTACTGCTAAAGTGTAGGTAAGAATTAGAATATGTGGATTTCCTGTATACTCTTGAAGCAAACTTGCCATTGGTGAAATCCTTGATTATAGTTACATCTAGATAGTTCAAACTAGTGTTACTGACCGAGTGTGTAAAGGTCAAAAAGGAAGTGGTGGAGTTAATGTAATTTACAAATTTCTGAAAATCTACCTCTGTTCCATGCCATAACAAACATATATCATCCAGGTATCTAACATAGTGTTTAATGTGTTTCACCCAGTCTGTGCCAAATATGAAAGTCTGTTCCCATTTGTGCAATACAATGTTCGCATACAAAGAGGCACAAGAAGCCCCATTGCAACTCCCAATTTCTGTTTGTAAATTTCGCCGTTAAAACAGATGAAATTATTGTTTAACACAATATCCATGAATTCGACTAGCAAATTCACAACATTGGCACCAAGATTGGCTTCTTGGACCAAAACGTCTTTGAACCAATCCAGACCTGTCAAATGTGGTATACTGGGGAATAGTTGCACTATATCGATAGTTACCATTAAAAGGTCTGGGTGGTACAAATGGGATCCCATACCCTTTAGGAAGTCCCAAGAATCTTTGCATATGTGGCTTAGTGATGTAACAAACCATTTGAGGACGTAGTCAATAAATTTCCCCAAAGGTTCAGTGATGCTTCCTTCACCAGAAACTATTGGTCTGAATTTTAAAGTGTCCAGTCCTTTGTGGGTCTTTGGAATACCAAAATTACTGGGATTCTTGGTTTGGCTACAAACGAGTAATTATATAGCTTTTCATTAATGGCTCCTTGTAAAAGGTGGTCCATTAATAGATAGTTAATTTTGGAATATGCTATGTGTAGCTCATTTGTTGATATCAAGCCATAATGCTCAACATCCTGCAACATGTTGTAAATATGCGCATCATAGTCTATATTGTACATCAAAACTAAGCCCCCTCCTTTATCCGGTTTCATTACTCTACACCCTTCTTCCTTTAAAAACCTGATTATGTGTGTTTCATTCAAACTTAGATTCTGGGGACCTGCAGCAGGTTGTCTAATGCCAATAGCTCTTAGATCTCTTTCCACCAATTCTTCAAACACCTTAGTGGAGGAGTGTGTGGGAGGGTTAAAGGTACTCTTTCTAGTAAGTATGTCACCTTGACAGGGTTGACCCTTGAAGTATAGAGACAAATTCAATTGCCTAATAAACATTTTAAGATCTATCAGTTCTTTTTCAAGATTAAATGATCGTGCTGGTATAAAATGCATACCTCTTGTAAATAAGTTAAAATGTTCCTTCGTTATCTCTAAATCAGTAAAATTATAAACAGTAAAATTATTATCCGTGGTCACCGTGTAACTGGTGGGGGTAATAGGAGGTGAATCCAAAGGTACACAACTCTCCTGGTCAGGCATAGCATGACTGATCTTGGTTACTTGTTCCATCTCCTCGTTGGGAATCTGCCCCCCCTCCCCCCTGATTTGTCTGGGGGAAATATAAAATCCTGATGAGAGTTCTTTCTTTCCTTTACCGCTAGTCTCTCACTCCTTCTAGGTAGGTCAACCTGCGTGTCATCATTATTAAAACTACGGACATTGTTGTGCTGTGTTTAGTCCATCTAGCCTTTACTGGGAGTGGATAAGCCATGCCTTCGCTATATTCTCTAAGATCCCTTTCTAATTTGTGTATCTTGCGGTTCACAACCTTAACACAGAACCTGTCTACTTCATTGAAAATATTATCATAGTTATACTTCACTGAAGGAAAGTTCTTGTCATTTACTAATGCGTTATTCAACCCATTTAAGTCCTTAAGCAGAGCATCAGCCTTAGCTTCATACTCTGCTACCATAACCTCCAACATTTCAATTCCTGCACGGTTAAAAATGTCATACAGTTTCTTGTAGTATGCAGTACCTTTTTGAACATTATTTGGAAACTTAAAACATCTTAAACCTTTGGGAACCCTTTCTACTTTCACACATTCTTTTAAATAGTCTATTTCCAGTTGGTTCATTTTGTAGGTGTACAGCTTATCACGTAATGTGTTAAAGTCTTGTACAGCGTTGTTAACAGTATTGTCTGTACCTTGTTTGAACCAGAACTGTTGGCCCGCCCAGGCATTGAAGTTAAAGTCCTTATTACGGTCACCTACATCACTCGCACCCTGATTGTTTGCTTTGTTTGCTTTGTTTATCTGTTTACTCATGCCCTGCTGGATACTAGACCCAAACTGAACGCCACTGCTTGCTGGCAAGGGTTCACCGGAAATACGTCTTCTCTTCCGCTCCAGCCCCTGTTGCTGGTTGCCTGGCAACGTTGAAAGCGTGTCCGTTTTACTAGTGTTGAAAACTTCTGTTAACTGCGTTAACATGTCCAATACTCTGTTGAATTCAGCCCTGGTAACTGGCCAATTTTCATCTAAAGCTTTGAGCACCTGTGGGGTGCCTATGAAGTCGCTCTGTACCACTTCCTCCGCCATGGAACAAATCGGAACCAAGAACACAGCAGAAAGCTTTTTGCTGTGTTCTTAGTCAATAAAGACACTACAGTTTCATAGTTCTTACTGTACAAATAATACCTGCTATAAAAATGCTATAAAAAGCCTTTTTGCATCCAAATTCTTGAGGAAACAAGGTGAGAAGTATGTCCTTTCCCTCTCTGTCACTATCTCTTTCACACACGTGCACACTCACACACATATACACACATGCACACACACACACACACACACACACACACACACACACACACACACACACACACACACACACACACACATACATGCACAAGCACGCACACACACACACACACACACACACACACACACACACACACACATATACACACATGCACAAGTGCACTCACACACACACACACACACACACACACACACACACACACACACACACACACACACACACACACACATGGGGATTTTTTGTTTTAGTTTTTTACTTCAGTAAATGTGTCCTTGTAACTGCTATTGCAGTTTCTTTTATTATTTGAGGTTTTTAATTAACCTTTTATTATTTTATGCTCCAAAAGCAAAGCTACATTTAGCAAGCATAAAAATGGTGGCCATTTGCTTATTTTCAGTCCCTGCTTCATGGTAGCTTAATATGCTGCCATAAAGCAGCGGATTTGTTTTTTTACAGGGCTTTACCTTTGTTCTCCAATCAGAGTGAAGATGTAAGTTTTGCCCATTGTCTAAGGGTTAACACTGTCTTGTATTTCATGCCCTTGTACTTAACAACTTGAAAGCTACCAGCTCAAATAAATTTCATGTTGGCAAGCTCTCCCCATCCTTCATAAAGGGGGCAAGCTCCTCACACATTTTCATACTAATATATATATATATATATATATATATATATATATATATATATATTAATGCAACTGAAAAGCTCCGAGAAAATAAATAAATTAAAATGAACTCACTGCTGTGCAAAAATAAAGAAATGCACACTAGACAGAATTTGTATTAAGCACTTTTGTTCTTTAATGATGCAAAGAACTTTATCATAATACAGTAACAAGTAAAAGATGCTGCAGAAATACACGGTAATATACTTATAAGATTAAATGTGCACAATTTCTAGTGTGTATTTCTTTATTTTTGCCACAGTGAGTTTGCTTTAATATATATACAAACTTAAAGAAGGGAGAACTCTCCTTATAGAAAAGAATCACTACTATCACTACTCGCACATATATAAAACCTGCACCGGCAGACACTGGTACATTATGACCACACATTTTGAAGATGGATAGTTGAGACAGAGCTATGTTTCTGTGTCACAGCACATGCTCCTTTTTTACACTGGGAATCATGGCGCATGTGGGTAGAGTGGTGCTTGGATTAGTAGGAGTGATACCTCAACAGCATGCATTATCAGCTGCAACTGGAGCTCATTACGCTTCACAGCCATCAGTACTAATGGAGAGGGAGGAGGAGGTGCACACAGCACCTGACATAGTGGCAGCTCACTGAGGAACAATATGGACACAAATTCCTATCAAGGTTAACTCTTACCAGAGGAGCCTGTGAATGGATTTCCCACAGGGTCAACAAGTTGGTAGGTACACAGAGATGCAACATAGGCAGGTCTATACATATATGTAGCATGCAAGCAGTGAACAGATCACATACAATATGTTATTTGTCGCATGTTACAGCAAGTGTTGGATATGCCATAGAGCCCTGGTTGATAAACCTTCCCCCATCTGTAGCCCTCAGACCATGAAGGAAATGACCTATAATGCACCACATGCCAAAACACATAATATAGTACAGTGGGTGTTTAGCCTCCACAAAGGATGCTTCCATTGCCCAGAATACATCTGAAGGGGTACTGCATTACAGTCTATACAGCTAAAGCAAGATTTTTGTTGTGTGTGCTATGCTGGACAACATGGAATTGGAGCTGAAAGTGAACACTTTGACAGGGCTTTCCATAGTAGCTCTTCTAGCTGTAAATGGACAGGGAGGACAGTCAGAGAATGAATGTGTAATGGCAGTACTGCAGCCTTTGCAGAGAGAAATGCAATACACTGCAGCACTGACAAAGAGGCAGCATCTGGTACACAACTACACACAGTGACAAGGACAGCACAGAACAAAATGATGCTTGTACTGCCATACACAGACTATGCAGGGAAATGCATGAAGTGCTCATTCTGTGCCTCATACATCAACATACCCACGCATGTTAAAGGGGTGGGTATTGCACAGCCTTTTTCACTTGCACAGATGGAAAAGACACAGTGACAGGTTCCTGCAACCATGGTGTTTGCTGGAATTCTAACTTTTAACAGAGCTTGATAAACTCTCTGAATTACAAACTTGAAATGCTGTAATTAAGAAAATGATAAGCCACTTACCAAGCATCTTGCAGGCTTGTTGAACTAGCCTCAGGGTGATGACATCATCATATACTTCATAAGTCATGAAGACATCTTGTACTTCAGCTTGTGTTCTAAAAGACAAAAAATGATTATCATGTACTCTTTGGGAAGCTACCTCAACTGAAGCAATAATTTTGCCGTTTATAAACAACATAAATTAATTCATTCTAGTGTGTGTGTGTGTGTGTGTGTGTGTGTGTGTGTGTGTGTGTGTGTGTGTGTGTGTGTGTGTGTGTGTGTGTGTGTGTGTCTATATATATATATATATATATATATATATATATATATATATATATATATTTTTTTTTTTTTTGAAAAAGTGCCACAACAGATGAGTATAGACAATCCACAAAAATATACAACTTAGAACTAATTAAGATTTTAAAACTAACAATTATTCTCAGTTTAGTAACTCTTGTTCATCATTAGCTATTAGTTTAGAAATTACTCACTAAACTGTCTGCTGACATTAACACTTTGCCATTTATCATACTTACGGAAAATAAATAATCAGTATGAAAAATAAAAAAAAAAACACAAATTGCTAATATAATCATGCCTCAGTCTAAACCATTTCATCCATTTGGGTTAAACACTGGCTTAACAGATATATCCTATGCATATCATCTGTGTTGTCCTCACACAATGTGACTTTGGTCCCTTAGGCATTATTAGATTTCCTGTTGCTGGGAAATGTAAATAAAGAATGAGTCCACTGCTGATTAATCTTGGTTTTATTTATCAGTTTTCCTTCTCTATAGTCTGTAAGTATTTGGGGTACCATAAGACTTAGCAAGAACTAGTAATATATTAAGCTTTTGTAAGCTAATTATGTATCCTTATAAGTCTAATATACAATGCACAGGTAGTTGACCTATAATAATGATATAAATTCATGAGGAGTGGAACATTTATTCAACACATTTCAAGAAAAAAATTAAGCCATGCCCTCAGAGCCAAACATTTTTTTTCTTGAAAGAGAGCATATGATGAAGTATCTGCTGTTAAAAGCATGCAGTTAGTATCAAGTCCTGATTGGCTCTCAATATTCTCCTCCATCCTGTTTATATTGTGCTGCACTGAACGTCCGGAAGATTTTAACTACTGATTTTTTGCAACTTGTTTGTTATTGTTACTGTTGCCTTGTACTGTGGATGACTTATTAAAACTGCTGAATCATTTAAGGTGATCGACTCCTACTACTACTACTATTATTAATAGAAGTAGCAATATTATTAGTATTATTAGTCTAAAAGATTAAAACATACAACCACATTAAAAGTGAACAATCCTAGCACATGCATTGATCTGAGGAGTAGGAAATAAAAGCACAAAATGTGAATCGGTAGGTACTTTAACTGAGCTCGATTTGAAAATCTGACCATGGGAAAGTGTTGTGAATGACTGCAGCATTTCTTTGTACAAATGAGATTATAAAGGATATGAAAATGAGACTGATACTACCCTGCGCCCGTCGAGCTGAAACCTACAGTTTATTGAAAAGCCCCCTGACTTTAGAAAAAAACAATGAAAACAGAAAAAAAACATGAAAATTTGAGACATTTGTTACAAAATCATTCAAATCTTTAACCTAGTGAAATAGTTAAAAGATACAGATTTGAATGTCATATCAGAAAGAGTCCCAAATTGGCTCTTGGGTGAGTAATTCAACTAAAACATTAGACAAGACTGCATGTCAAATGAATGATGAACTCACACATAGAAGATTATTAAAAAAATATATTTTTTTTTCTGCAAATTTTGAATATTGTTTAGTAGTTGTACCACCATAATAAAGTGTACGAGACTGAAACTGAGCTGGCAGTAGCAAGTAAAAGCGTACAAGAACATACTTTGGCAGGCAGTCCCAAGAGTATAGACTGCAGCAAAGCTGATGCATGTCAAGCATCTACACAGCTTCCCAAGAGAACTGCCATGCTTATGGTGTAACGAGGCACAAATCAAAATGAGAAAAATGTATATTTTAAGAAAAAGGTCATAAGAAAGTTTTCTTGCCAAGAAAAGTTCAGAGTATCCAAATTAAACATTTCCTTAAATGCTATACATGGTGTGAATCTGAAAAAACAACTTAGTTTACTCACTTTCACTGAGTTAGATTAAAGGTCACAGGGAACAGGAACTTATCCTGTCCAAGCAATAGGTATAGGGCAAGAAGTCAGTTTTTGGTGGGGCACTAGCCCATCACATGATATAGACATAGTCACATACATACCACATGTTCTCGTTGGTGTAATCTGAAACATTTCCAGTCCACTTGATGCATGTATTTAGGACAGGGACACCAGATTAAACTGACATGGATAAAGTGAGAGCATGAAGACTGTATTAAGATTGAACCCAGCCAGGAACCAAACCAAGCAGTCCAGCACTATGAGGCAGCACTTACTGGTACAGATGAAAAGGAAAGCATGTGAATTTTGAGGTTGATATTGCAAACAGTGTGGGTACAAAGGATGGAATGAATTTAAAGGAGTTAAATAAAACAGTTTTGTATCAACTGATCATACACTAAAAACTTACACAAGAGAACTACAAATGTAATGAAGGCTGCTCATACAAAATGCTTCTTATAGGGTACAAAAGGAATATTAACTTTGACAATAATTAAAGGTACCGGCTCAGCCTTGCTGGACAAATGTTGACTACACAAAATTTAGTTAGAACTTTGAGAAGAGAACCACATATATATTGAAGGTGAAGGTGCATAAGATATGCTCAGATAAATCACAGATACTATCCATTTTCTTCCAGATGCCAAATTCAGATCTTGATCTGCTTTATGCTAGTATTAATACACTAAGTAGGTTATGTAATATCTACTGCAGAATTCTAAAGACTTAGACATACCTCATCGTATATTGATGTTAAGTAAAATGCACCATTTCACACTGAGAAAATTAAGCACCAGAGTGCCAATGATGTATATCTTGAATCAGTGACAACAAATAGGTAACCAAGCTTTATTCCATACTATTCCAGAAATTTAGCCTAAAATGTTACAGATAAGTAGGAACTGCAAGGCACAAACCCTCATCAAGTTTATTCTGTAATACTGAAAATGTTATATTAAGCTGTTCTTGTAATATCCAAAAGGAAATGCTAGCCATATTGCATTATGCTGTTCTTGCATGGATTAAGCTATAGAAAAGGAAGGAGTGATGTGTGATGAAAATCAAACAGCCATTACCAAATATACTTTTATACCTATTGGAATGTCCTAAAAAGTCATGCTAAAGACTATACGTGAATTTTGTTGGTCTGTTCTTTGAAAGGAATGTTTCTGATTTTTAACAGATACGTATCCGGCTTCAGTGGATATCAGTGCTACTTCACATATGGCACTGAGAAACAAAGACAATGTTTAGCATTCACAAGAGTCAGAAATTTCAGTGTCTTAAAATGGTTCTCATTCGACTAGTATGGAATTTAAAATCTTTAGGACTAGAAACAGAATTTATCATCTAAGTAGGACAGTACAGAATTTTAAAGAAGGGATAAAGCAAATGAAGGGTGAAACTGCTAAAAAAAAAGACTGTCATGGTTCTTATTTTGCTGCAGAATTACTCCTCATGCAATGACAAGTTTCCATCAGCAGAAATGTTAATATCATTAAACCTGATTATTATTTTGCTTTGAGTAGATGTGAAAGTAAAAATTCAGAGAAAATATCAGGCTCAGAAAAGACTTTTGATTAACAGAGAAAGTGGATAAGATCTATCTCTTAAGATAAAGTCTATGTGAGCAGCTACAGTCATGGTGCTAAATGGATTCCTGGTACCACTGGATGTTGTTTAGAACCTGTGTCATATACTGCAGTCATTGGTCATTGATTACCTAAGGAGGTACATCAATGAAGTCAGAGTAAGCTTCATAGATAGCAGTACAGTTTCTGAACCTGAAAACCAGGCAGAAGATTCCCAAAGGTTTCCTAATAGATCTGATATTAAATTCATATCCGAGAAATAAGCATCTAATCTTGTGGTGACAGAAGACATTGCAGATGCTTTACATGTGTTCAGTGTCACAGAAGATAACCATTCTCCATAACTGTCACATTTGTCTTTTACCACCATCGCACAGTCACTGTACTCATGAAAGTCATGCCCTTAGTCTACCAAGGCCTTCTAAATTAAAAAAAAAGACAATGAAACCTTGAGAATGCAAATTAATATATTTGTGTGCTCTCTCTCTCTGTCTCTCTCTCTTCATAGAGGTGTATTGAAATTGAATAAAATATCTATATCTAAGTCTTTACAAAGTTGACAACGAACAAAAATGAAATAGCTCCAGACACGGCAACCTTTAATAAAACACCATAAATACAGACTTAGCACTTTGGCCCTACAAAGACTTTCTCAGAATCTGACATCACAATCATACATTTAAATACCTTATTTAAAAATCAATTAATCAACTGCAGCATTTTTTTGTTCTACTGTTTTGGACCATTTTGGTTGACAATAAAACACTGACTTTGCAAATGTCAATATGTTACTACACATGTGCTGATCGACAGTTTCAGGGCATGCAAAATATAGAATAAAAATATTTCTAAAAAATTATTTTATGCAGGGGACAAGCCCCCTGCATCCCCCATACTGTCTGCTAATTATATATACTAACTCTGGCATCACACAGTCTTGGGGAAATGGCATATTCCCTTCCCTGAGAAATGTCTGATCTTACACCCTGTTGATCATCTGTTTAGTTGATGAAATTTTGTGAACTAAACAAATGTCAACCGAAGGCAGAGTTGACCGGCTTCAGTTGACTTGTACACACACACACACACACACACACATATATATATATATATTTATATATATATATATATATATATATATATACATGCATGCACACACACACACACACACACACACACACACACACACACACACACACACACACACACACACACACACACACACTATGCGCTAAAAAAGGTAAAAGTTTTTGAAAATATATGCTACTTGTAGAATAGTGTATGTGTGCTCTACCTTTAAGAAGCATTTCAAGGACAGCACGTGCATATTAATAGCAAGCACGTACTAGCTTCAGTGCCATTTTGAGAGTGCAACCAGAGAGTGAGCATGTATGAGAGTGACAGCTAGTTTGTTTATAAGTTTATCTAAGTTAAAGTTATTAAACCTCAATCCTGATGTGTTTGTATATAATAAAGCTGCTTGAATAGGACCCACAAAGGCTTGTCTATTTTATCCTGACTGGATGAGCAACACTACTGAATAATATATTTTGTTTTACTAAAAATACAGCTTACACAGGGAGTTCGTAGCACAAGAAACACAGGTATAGTAGTTTGGCTATTCATTGGTTTAACCTACAGGGTATGAATTGTTAAGACTCATGACAACTCAGTGAAGGATACTCAGTATTCCTTCTAAGCTGGTACTCATCTTCCCCCCTATTCAGTTTCATCTATGGTATGCTTCTGGAAGTTTCCAAACTATTGCTACTGATGCTGTTGTCCTGGAGTTAGGATTACTTATCACATTTGATGAGTCATTCAATGTGTCTGACTGTTTTTTTTAAACACCTTTATTGAATGTTATTCCTTGTTATAAGAATAACAGATCTGGATAGGATTCAAAGGTTCTGCTAGGTAACATAGGTCTTACCTCCAGTGCTATTAAGTTTTGTTTTGACCATGATCTGTGCAAGCAAAACAAACAGTACGCATGGTAACCCCAAACAGTATAGTGTGTGAATGGACATCTCAGCAGTCAGGTAAGCAAATATGCCAGCACAAAATCACAGTTTAACTTGCTTATTAAGCAATACAAATGGGTTTCACACTATTCAAAAAGTCTCTTCAGTGTAACTCAAGTATTATATATAACCCTATACTTAAACCCAATGGCCCAAATACATGACTTTTTATTTTAATGAAACCACATACACAGGTATAGAAAAAATAAAACCAAATGCTTTTACTGTTAATACCATTGATCCTGTGCAATCTAGATATAAGCCCCTTACTTGTCAACCCCCTACTTCTCAATGGTTAACCTCCTTTGAACAGATAGTTATAAAATAACTGCATTTCAACACCTTATATTTAAAAAGATATGGCCATAGTTTAACGAAAGGTGAAGTTGGGTTATTGAATAAGCTAAAAGGTGAAAAGGATAACTATTATTACTCAAATGGAAAGCATGGTGGGTGTAATGGTATAGAAAGGTGGCTATAAAAATATGAGAATATACAACAATTGATGGATAATACTTTTTTATTAACAGGTGCCCAATGACCCTTCTACTCTTGTTAAACAACAAATCAATGAAGATTTGGAATTTTGGGCTATACACGATGTGATTTCTAATACTTTGAAAGAACAGTGTTGATAACGAATGATTCATTTCCACAATATTTTTACCTGGATATCTAAAGTAAACAGATATAGACAACAACTACATGGGAAACTAATTGTCTCAGGTAAAAATTTAGTCACTGATCATTTGTCACAATTTTAGGGATTTGTTTTAGACTAACATACTGTCTTCAATAAGGAAAAATAAGGACACTTCTGAGTTCTCACAGATTACACATGAAGCTTGTATCAAATGGAATTGGTATATGTACACTCTGGACACTAAGTTTTTTGTATACTACTATAGTCCCATGAGGATTGCGAACAAAGAAATTTTGGCTGGATTGGTAAAATTTATATAGCATTAACGTCATTGATTCTTTGACTGAGCTAACTGACCAATATTTGACAAAAAGTATTTTTTTAGGAATATTTATTATTTACAGCTTAAAGGGACCAGAGTGGGGTGACATTTGCCTCCAGTATGCAGATCTCTTTATGGGAAGTTTTTGATGAGCTATATATCTATGATCAAGAAAGGAATGCATTTTTTTCTAAAAAAAATGTGGAGAAGATTCTTTGATTATTGTTGGCTTATGTGGGGAGGATGTTAAGCAAATGACCAACTATTTCATTTATTTAAATTATAATGCATTTGATACAGAATTCTCCTCAAGACTGAACTTTTCACCATAGATATTTTTACATGTAATGGTTATAAAAACTGTGGATAGGTTTGTTGAGACAACTATATGGAGGACACCCTTTTCCACAAATACTTTTTAACATATGATTAATGTTATCCAAAGCATATTACATGGAACCTTCTTAAATCACAATTTATTAGAACAAGACACCTATGTAGTTCTGACTCAGCTTATGAAATGGCTTTGATTGATCACATTCTTAGGTTTAGTCATAGGGATTATCTAGTCAGTACTTTGCTCCATTTTAAGAAAGGAGTAAGAGCTATCCCTTGACAAGAAAGTTTACCATACTGTCACAAAAAAACAAATATCTGTTATAGACTCTACTATTCAGTTCACAGCTGCTTTTAGAACTAATTCATATAAGGTTAAATAAGTAATTTCCAAACTTTGCCCCATTTAGTGGGTGATAGATTTTTTTGAGTTCAATGTAGCCTGTGAAGTGTAAGCTTTCATTTGGATAAGTTAGGAACCTTTGAAAATATTTCACTTCATACAAACATGAAAGCCTTCTTAGAAAGTGTGAACTGGTGAATACAAGTTGCATGGTTTGGGGTAGTTGTACATTTTGCAATGATATTCTTCAATTCACATACTTTAATAGACAATATGCATAACAAAGTGTATTGTAATTAAACATTACATTAATTGTAACACAATGTAGGTCATTTATTTGTCCCATTAAAGCTGTGGAGCAAACAAAGGATTCTTGAATATCTGAGTAATATTAGATGAAAAAAGCCCACTGATGCCCTATACAGATATAGCCATTAACATGATAGCACTAGGTTTATTTTTAATGTTATTGAGTTTTCCATCTAAATATCTGGCTTTAAAAAAGAACTGGTGATCTTTTTAAACCAAAGTGAATGATGTACTTTAATGAGATTAAACAACACTTCAAATTACACTGTGTTTTTTGGACACACACACACACACACACACACACACACACACACACACACACACACACACACACACACACACACACACACACACACACACACACACATGCACACATATATATGGGTGTCATTCACTCCATTGACTTGGCTGCTGATTAATATTGAGTGAATGGCTGCCAAATGCAGGTGATTGTGCCATTCATCAGTATCTTAACATGTCAAATGTACTGAACATCAAATGTGTGTGGCTAAGGTAAATGTGGGTTTGAGAAAGTAATTACAAAACGTTTAGATTTTTTGAAGGTGTCAGCATTAGGTGAGTAGGAGTATTTGCGTGAGTGTTGGCAGCTTACAGTTAGGGCAGGGTTAAGTAAAAGCTTACTTGTAGTGTAGTATAGTGTGTGTGTGTGTGTGTGTGTGTGTGTGTGTGTGTGTGTGTGTGTGTGTGTGTGTGTGTGTGTGTGTGTGTGTGTTTGTGTGTTCTTGCATATAAAGTAAATAACATGTTGTAGCAAATATTTTAAAAAGAAGTGTTATGCTTACATCTAATATGTAGGCATACAGTTTAACTTAGTTAAAGACTGTATTCAAAGATATATAATATTCAGTTACCATTGATTAAGCCCGGCAGTTGTCTTACATTCAAAAACGTTTACAAATACATATGTTCAGTAGAGGTGTGCATGTAAGTCTAGAAGAGAAGTTACTGGCAATGATCACTCTCTGTTACATCATATGTCATGTAAACTGTATGGGTGAAAAAAGTCCTTGGTGTATGTCATAATGAGGTACATGGGGCAGGCTTCCATAGAAGTGAACTGGATGATCATATCAGTGATACAATACTTGTGAATTCCTTGGCATTTTCCAGCAGTAACAAAGGTACTCCCACAGAAGAAACTTTGGTAGTACAGGAACAAGGTGGTGATCATAGGTACTTACTAGACTATTGATCTTTAGAAGACTAACCATGCATTCCAATGAAGTTTGTAACCCTTATATTCTAAGTATGAATAGCACAGAGATGAGCAGAACATTTAATGCTGGCTGAAGACAAAGCAGCAGTTATGAGGTTTGGAGATGATTACTGGAGGTACTGTCTGCTAGTGGAGACAGAGCTGGTCTTAACAAAGCTGCTTACAGTTAGGTATCAGTGACCCTTAACTTCTTTCCTCACTAGAAGAAAAAGAGTAGAATTCATCCCAAACTGCTTCCTGTAGCTAGAATTAATGCAGATGTTAGTATTAACCCAGATGTTGCTGGGTTCAGTGCACTAACTGTAGTCTTCTCTTGGTAGACACCTTGGATAGAAGCTACAGTAGCTGGATTCAGTAGACAGCCAAGCTACACAAAGGCTCTGAAGAGGCTGCCACTAAAACTACACTCACTGAAGTCCCAAACAGATTGTCCAATCAGACAGGGCCAGCCTTTGGTCAATTGGCGCCCTAAACAAAAGGGCTGCACAGTGCCCCCCCACATCACCCAGTGCCCCCATTGTGGTCTACCTACACCATCCAGATTACATTTTTATTCCTTTTTCTCACAGTTTGTCTTACTGTTCAGTTTTTCCTGTATTCATACAGCATATTTTAAAGAAACCATATTTTTACTGCAAAAAAATAAACAAATAAATACTGGAAAAGTGCCATACTATAGCAGCACCCTAGGCACCCGCCTAGCTCGCCTATGCCTAAGGCCGGCTATGCAATCAGGAATCAATGCCCCTCTGCTCCTTATCTCACCAGAAGCAAACCAGTAGCATTAATCTGGAGCTCTCTAATAAGACATATTTTTTAGGCTTTCCGGTGATTGGCAATTTGTAGGAAGGCTAGGAAACAGTGTCTCTCTGCTCCTTCTCTTACCAGGAGCAAAAATAGAAGCACTAATCAAAGCTGATTCCTGAGAAACAGTTCCTAGGCTTTCTAGCAATTGGTAGTCTAGTCCCAGATGTTACAGATTTTAAAAGTATCATGGGAAAAGGGATACTCCCCCTAATATTGCAGTATGAACTAAGTGAGTGAGATGATATGAAACAGATGTTTTAAGAGTCTAAGCATAGGGCATTCCCAATGTGATATCTCAGTGCTCAGTAGAATAAGATGAGACTGGGAGGAACTTACAGTAGGTGTGGTCAGCTCAAAAACCGCAATGCTTAAAAGCACAAAAATGAATGGGGACTGGGAAAAAATCCACTACAGTCATTCAACAGCAGTAGTGTCACAGTACTTGTAGCTAAATAGGAATGATGCTAAATAAGGAATCTTATTCCCACTAATTAGCTAGATTGAATTACTTTTCACTCATCGAATGTAAAGGAGTCTTTTCTAACTGTCCGTAGCCAAGAACTCTTACAATTTCAAAAACAAAAACTTTAAGATAAAACAAAATCTGAAATAAAACAAAGTATAACTTAAGATCAAAAGTGAACAAATAGTGGAAGTATCCAAAGCTTAAATAAAGACTATACAGATGCAGTCATACACCAGCAGTAATCTCACACCTATTCCTTAACCCCCCCCAACCAATTAGCTACATTTAACTCATTTCAATCAGTGAATTAAAAAGGATTTTTTTCTAACTGATCCTAGCTAAGAATTTGTAAAATTCCAAGAAAAGATTTAAGGTTAAAGAAAATTTAAAATAAAACACATTGTAATATAATAAGACAAAATATATATAAAAAAATGAAAGCATCCAAATCATTAGTGAATAAATTCAATCCAAAATCAAATGCAGTCATACACTGTCAGTAGCCTCATAGCACTTACAGCTAAATATGACTGGTTAGTTATTTATTAAACTATATATCACTCAGTGTGAAAAAAGATTGCCTGTTGCTTTGATTGATGTTATCTCAGTAGTGTGTCTCTGAATCAAGACATGGAGCATTTTGTAAAGTATTTGTTTACTTTTTTTATTAATTTGCTTTTAAGTCAAGCAGATATAATTTTTACATTTAACCATTTTCAAGCAAGTGCTCCATTGCACAATACAAGTTGAAAACATTGATATTAACCTCTTATTTCAAGACTCGGGTACAAAACCTTAAATAAAATCAGGTTCACTCTTCAAGTCTTTGTTCTATTCACTTTAAAAGTAAGAAGGAAGGGGAAATTGAACCAACATGTGTTTTGTTAAGAAATGAAAGTCTGTAATGCTGATATATACATTTTTTTGTGATTATTGTCCTTACTAGTCTGAAACAAAGCATACATTTGGATGAGCTGCTGCCATAACACAGAGGATTATGATCAGGTCTCACATCATAAGTGCTTTATTAAGGGTTAGAGAGATGGAGGCCAAGAAATTCACCTCGAGAGCATGTCAAGATGACATAGTAAAAGGCCATGATTGGTGACCTGATCATAGCTTTTTGTACTGCATGGAGATTTATCTGCTCCATATACCACTGGTTAGGAAAAAATAAAAGTAAAATTACCGGCCTTGAAAGCCAGTAAAGCCTTTAGTGAATACTGCAAACAGACAGTAGCAGCACACCTATCAGATTATTAAATTACCATTTTTGGATGGAACAAATGATCAGAACTAGGGGGCAGTTTTTTTAAATATTGCTCTAATTCAGTTAAAATGTTACTAGAATGACAGGTATAAAACTCCAAAAAAGCAAAACAGTAATATTCCACACGATTTAATGTTAGCGCTTTCGTACACAATTTTACATGCACTTCTTCAGACATTAATTACTCCCAAAATGCAATATGTTTATAGTCCACTTAATTAATTAATTGCAAAATTAAATACATTAAATAAAAACCACATGATAATAATTACTACGTTTCTTGAGTTCATTTTGTAAAAAAATGTTTGTATATATTCATACTTGTATATTTGACCTTAAACAAAATGCTTCTCAGGTATTTACCAAAAACAGAACAAATCATTTAAACCACTGCGTATTCTTTATATTATTTACACATGAAATACATTTCTAACCACTTAAAAAACTTGATGAACATAAATATGTCATCTCTCTAAAGCCCTTAATTTTAAAATGCATTTGATAGAACAGGCTTCATTCAAGCCAGGAAAAAGTTGTGCATTTGTCAACAATTGCCACTATAATTCGTTTTCTTCGAGCTTAAGCTCCCATGGGCCTCCTCTTATGTTCCTATCCATCTGTTCTAAAACTGTAAATGTGAAACTATGAGACTGATATTCTGCTATATGTCTAGCTAGAGCATTAGTGTTAATATTTCTACTTATACAATATAAATGCTCATAAATTCATTGCCTAAAGTGACGTTCAGTCTTACCCAAATAAAAAGCCGAACATTGGCTGCAAGAAGCTAGGTATACTATGCATTGGCTTTCACAATTGAATCTACCTTTTATATTATATTTAATGCCCTTAATTCTCACGTATGTTCTTGTCCAGATATATTTACAGTAATGACATTGTCCACATTTGTGCATACCCCAAATTTGACTGTAATTTATTTTACTTGTTTCTAGAAGGGCTTTTAAATTTAAACCTCTTCTAATAGTGACCAGAGGTCTCGTTCCCAAAATGGTGGCAATGGAACAATCTGAGAAGCATCTTGTTTAAGGTCAAATATACAAAATGAACTCAAGAGACGTAGTAATTATTATCATGTGGTTTTTATTTAATGTATTTAATTTTGCAATTAATTAATTAAGTGGACTATAAAACATATTGCATTTTGGGAGTAATTAATGTATGAAGAAGTGCATGTAAAATTGTGTACGAATGCGCTAACATTAAATCGTATGGAATATTACTGTTTTGCTTTTTTTTTAGTTTTATTTGTGTGTTATTTTTTTACGTTATTTAGAATGACAGGTATTGCAACAATATGCATTTATGAGCAATAGGAACTGTGAAACTCTTTTTCTGGAATTTTTCACTGACTATAATCCTAACTAATTTCCACAAATCAAACAAGTTTATTAGGGATACAGCAAAAATGTGAGATGAACTCAGGGACAGTAGAGAAGAACATACAGCAGGCAGAAATGAAGCTGTATTTACTTCTGACACTGTCATTTTCTTTCCAGCACTGTCAGTACTTGCTGCTTAATGTGAGACCTGATCTTAATATATGGGGAGCTATGAAGCAGTTCCTAACTAGTGTGTCTTTTTTCCAATATTGCAGCATAGTCACATCTTCCCATGCACTACACTCAATATCCAACTTCCTGTTTCTGCTCTAAGACATTTGAACTATATTTCAGTCCTACTGGCATTTATTAGCCAGATATGTTTTCAGTGTGGTTTGCCTGGTTCAGTGCTATGTCTGCACTTTCAACACTGGCCGCTAAAGTGAGGGGGATCAATAAATACAGGCAACAATGAGGCCAAGGATCCAGTTTTTACCAGAAATGGCAGACAGATTGTGTAGATCAGTGTATTGAATTCTCTGACTTTTGACAACAACAGCATGAATGGCACATTTTCTTTTACTAAAACTAACTTCTTTTAAACCCACTTCATCAACTGATTAGTAAAAATGCTTAAATGCTTCCACTTAATTTGGACATGGATGTTTATGCTATATTGAATTATTATACTTGAAGAAATTGTTGCTTTATGTTTTAAATGATCTGTAGATTGTTCTGTTTGTTTTTTTTCATTTTCAGTTAACTAGTGTAAATGTCCTCTGTATATTTTAGATACCCGGTGGACTAGTTGTTATTTTTTTCATTTTTTATTTTTATTTATTTATTTATTTATTTCTCTGCTTTTGTTAAACATTGAAAACAAAACAATAAAAAGACAAAAATATACATTAATCATTTGTAGAGATGAAGGGCACAGCTCCCACACCCACTACAGAGAATACTGTGTCCCTATTCCTTTAGATATCATCATCTCTTGAGATCACTACATGTTTGGGAAAGGGACATTCCCCACTGAAGTGACTGTTTCTAATATACAGTGACACTTTAATGGAACCTGGTGCTAGGAGTGTTACTATACTTATTTCTCTGTATAAACATTCTTTCACGCAGTGGCTACACAATGAGGAGCTACAAACATACTCAACCATTGCAGCAGTGCACTGTACAAGAGTACATCCACATGTTAATCTGTGCTGCTCAACCATTGCAGCAGTGCACTGTACAAGAGTACATCCACATGTTAATCTGTGCTGCTCAACCATTGCAGCAGTGCACTGTACAAGAGTACATCCACATGTTAATCTGTGCTGCTCAACCATTGCAGCAGTGCACTGTACAAGAGTACATCCACATGTTAATCTGTGCTGCTCAACCATTGCAGCAGTGCACTGTACAAGAGTACATCCACATGTTAATCTGTGCTGCTCAACCATTGCAGCAGTGCACTATACAAGAGTACATCCACATGTTAATCTGTGCTGCTCAACCATTGCAGCAGTGCACTGTACAAGAGTACATCCACATGTTAATCTGTGCTGCTCAACCATTGCAGCAGTGCACTATACAAGAGTACATCCACATGTTAATCTGTGCTGCTCAACCATTGCAGCAGTGCACTATACAAGAGTACATCCACATGTTAATCTGTGCTGCTCAACCATTGCAGCAGTGCACTGTACAAGAGTACATCCACATGTTAATCTGTGCTGCTCAACCATTGCAGCAGTGCACTATACAAGAGTACATCCACATGTTAATCTGTGCTGCTCAACCATTGCAGCAGTGCACTGCACAAGAGTACATCCACATGTTAATCTGTGCTGCTCAACCATTGCAGCAGTGCACTGTACAAGAGTACATCCACATGTTAATCTGTGCTGCTCAACCATTGCAGCAGTGCACAGTAAAGAGTACATCCACATATTGATCTGTACTGCTTTAATTTCCTTTTGCCAATTAAATGTAAATAAAGAGAATAAATTGCAAAGATAACCAGTTATTCAGAAGGGAAATGGCTAAATAGTGGTCTCACAGAGGTGGAAGGAAAACAAATCACAAAGATAACCATTCATTCCCAGAGGAAACAGTGAAATGGTAACCTTCTACAGGTGGAGGAATTTGGCTTTAAGCCAGCAAGGCACAGTATTTTGTTTGGTAGCAGCTAAGGGTAAGAATTTAAACTGATGATTCTCAAAGAAAAAAGTGATGTACAAAGATAAAAATGTAATAAGAGGAAAATTAATGATCATTGAAGAGAGTAAGAGAATTCTTAAAGGAATGGATGCAGTAATCACCAAAATGACAAAGTAGCTTGACAGTGGCCAGAGAGAGAGAGAGAGTATGAGAGAGTGGCCAAAGAGAACAAAGGATTACTATTATGGAAAAGGAATAAAAATAATTAAGATGAGTAGGTCATCTTATCCAGTAGCTACTTGACAAGAGCCAACCCAATGAAAAATCCTCATTAAAAACAGCATACTTAAGATATGCAGATGCATGCAAAGAGACACTGTGTCTGATGTACGCAATTACAAGTTGGTCAGGACAAGGCAAGCATGAAGATGTTTTAGTTAAAGGGGGTGGTGTGGAGGTACAAACGTGAGCTAAGGAATAGGCATGAAAACAGGAAAAATGAAGCATGTTGGAGGGATATGTGAAGACGAAAACTAGGAGCTGTAACAGGAAGGAGTAGTGGGAGGCAGGCAAGGATGACATTGGAGCAAGAGCGGATTTATGGCAAAAGGAGCAATACCTCTGTTTTTGAAGGTTGCTGAAAAAGAATTGCTTAAAAATGTTATAAATGTTCAGTTCTGAATGATCTTTCTGATGACAGCGTGTTTTAGATTTTAGGTTCATGGAGGAAGCATAGAGCTTTATAATTTTAATGGTAATATTAGGACTAAAACTGCTGAGTGCAGAGTATGTGTGCATTATTTGCTAGTTATGAGTGGTTCAAGTGATTGGCATTTGAAAAAAAAAACACCTGCTATACTAAATTCAACTGTCCATGAGTTAGTTTTGGTTTAGAGAATGCTTTTGTGACGTCACGCCTTTGCAGTGGGGAGTACAATCTGGAAGGCTGAGAGCAAATTGGAAAAAATTTAAAATAACAAGTTTTTATAGAACATTGGAATAGTTTGTGATACTTGGCTGTATAATAATAATATAAGTAGAACCAAAGATGATGCAATGCTAGGACTTGCTTGTAGTGTCAAGTAGTGTTGGGATACATATGAAGTTAGTTTGTTTTTAAATATTTTCCAAAATAATGTTGGTCTACTAAACTCCTGGTCAAATAGGATGCTTAAGTACTTTACTAAAGTAGCAGTATATCTAGTATTATTTAGATCCATATTGTATAGTACACAGTTTCTTTGTAATGTCATTGCTTTAGGGGAGAATAACTTGCATTTCTCTTCTGTTACATTCACAAGTGAGTTACAGGATTGTACCTAATGCCACAAGATGTTACATATTTGTTGTAACTGATTTTGAGTTCATTTTGTGTTTCAGTTTATGCAAGGAATAATTGAGTTACCTGCTCTCCTCCGGGTGTTTTTTTGTAATACTCCTAGCACCAATATTGTGACACTCCTGTTTTCCTATGCATAACCTGAGATTAGTGAGTCAATTTCAAAGTGATTTTTTTTTTTATTTTATCTTCACTTGGCTCATAAGAATATTTGCAAAATAGCAGCTGCATAAAAACTGCCTAAATATCTAATTTTCTATTTTTTTATTATCTGTATTATTTTAATTGATAGGACATTTTATTTTTGGATGCTATTTTACTTAAATCAACTCCAGTTTTGTTTTGTGTTGTGCAGACCTCCATAGTATACAGTGCGTTGGGGCCACCTTTTTATTGAATCAGTGGTAATGCTTTTGTGTCACTTTTGCATCTGGACTCCATTTAGGTCCATGACTTTTGCAGAATATTTTAATATTATTTTTGCATATGTACTTCAATACTTTTGAGTTCAAGGGTCTGTGGTACGATTTTAAGTACCCCATCTGCTATAAGGATAGTTTTAGCATTTGGGGTTGATTGTATACTAACTGCTAGCTTATCTATTGTGTTTTTCTCAAAAGTTTACCTGAAAACCACAAGCACTGCATTATATCTACTTGTCTATACTAGTAGTAGTAATTTATTGTACTTTAATACAGAGAATATTGATAATTTCTGTAGTAATGGCCTATCAGCTTCGGGATATTTTAGGAAATAGTTGGTTCAGTGCTTTCAAATGACCTAAATATTATGCCTAGCAATTTTGTCACCTATAATAAATGTAACTATTTAGTAAAATGGTACATGATGGTCAAGATGCAATGTATGTCCTTGGAGGTAGCCATTCTCATCCATTCTGACTTTGCTGGAATACATTATGATGCCAATATGTGCACAAGTAGCCCATTTCCATGTGAAATATATCTCTTCATTTTGGCTTTCTAAGCACAGCTGCTGTATGTGTCAGTGAACCAGGCAGTTTGGGGCGGGGGTCAAAGGCCAACAGCAGATTAATGTGATAATGATCCCATTTAGAAAGGCATCTTGTTCAAGGTGGCACTGTTTTATCACATTATATCACAACACCATTATCTCAGAATTAGTTAAGTGCTCTAGTATTAGCCCAGGATATTTCTAACACTCGTAATCTCCAACATGTGTACTGCAAGTATGGAAATGAATAAAATGATTATTGGCATTTCTATGAGCAGCTTAGCAGTAGTATAAATAAATATCTTACCAAAATGAATAGATTGCAGGTCACAGTATTCTGTTTAAGTGATTGCAGCCTTCATTACATAAAAATAGGCTTATTTTCAGCCATATTACATAAAATCTTGAGTTCATCATGGTTGATATTTATAGCCTTGGAAGGATCTAGCCACACCAGATGAATAAACTAATAGTTGAAATTCTGAAGCTAATTAAAGAAAAGCCGTTTATAGGTCCATATTGCTGTCATTCATACATCAGTTTCTTTGTCCCATCATAAAATCAGGCAGCCTTGCTAATATAAATGCTATCTGAAGTATGAAGCTTATACTGTGTGGTGCTCATTTATCTTATTATAGGGAGGAAAGTGATTTTTCACTTACAGGATTCCATTTTTCACTATAGTAGGAATGACTTTTATCTTTTAGGGTTACACATTTACTAAGCATTTTGGAAACATTCCCTCAGTTACTAGTGATACAAAATCTTATAGGAACTAGTTAAAAATCTTACTTTACAACTAAGTTCTAGGATCTTAATACCATTCTAAACATGGAAAATGTTGACATTGCCATCATAATATAACCATGGCTTTATGCAAATAAACCTCAA
The DNA here is from genome assembly GCF_019279795.1 of Protopterus annectens. Lineage (NCBI taxonomy): Eukaryota > Metazoa > Chordata > Ceratodontiformes > Protopteridae > Protopterus > Protopterus annectens. The sequence continues at coordinate 1,853,994,057 of NC_056735.1, read as the reverse complement.
GTTATTGTTTCTGGTTACATAAGCTACCATAATTATAGATCAAATAATATTGGAGATGGGCTGCCTGTGTACATACAGAACAGCTTCTGTTCATTTGTAGTACTTAACAACATGATGCTGATACCCTACTCATATCAGAATGTATAAGCAAAGACATCCACATAGATTGGCTGCATTGCAGCTCTGCTTATCTACTGAGGACATAGCTTGGTTGCATTGCAACACTGCTTATCTACTGAGGGCATAGCTTGCTTGTATTGCAGCACTGCTTACCTACCAAGGATGTAGCTTGGTTGCATTGCAGCACTGCTTATCTACTGAGGACATAGCTTGGTTGTATTGCTGCACTGCTTATCTACTGAGGATATAGCCTGGTCGCATTGCAGCACTGCTTATCTACTGAGGGCATAGCTTGGTTGTATTGCAGCACTGCTTATCTACTGAGGGCATAGCTTGGTTGTATTGCAGCACTGCTTATCTACTGAGGGCATAGCTTGCTTGTATTGCAGCACTGTTTACCTACCAATGACATAGCTTGGTTGCATTGCAGCACTGCTTATCTACTGAGGATATAGCATGGTTGTATTGCTGCACTGCTTATCTACCGAGGATATAGCTTGGTTGCATTGCAGCACTGTTTACCTACCAAGGACTTAGCTTGGTTGTATTGCAGCACTGCTTATCTACTGAGGGCATAGCTTGGTTGTATTGCAGCACTGCTTATGTACTGAGGGCATAGCTTGGTTGTATTGCAGCAGCACTGTTTACCTACCAAGGACATAGCTTGGTTGCATTGCAGCACTGCTTATCTACTGAGGACATAGCTTGGTTGCATTGCTGCACTGCTTATCTACTGAGGATGTAGCTGGGTTGCATTGCAGCACTGTTTACCTACCAAGGACATAGCTTGGTTGTATTGCAGCACTGCTTATCTACTAAGGAAAATGATACTTTTATTAAAGTCTTCTAAGTATGTTTGAGCCAATTAAATCTGTTTATTATGAGGGTTTTGAACTTCTCTAAAGGTGCCTGGCCATTTTCTATGTGTAAGAGGAAGACTGATACTAACATATTAAGTTCCTGAATGTCTCATGAGTATATGCAACTTATCTGGTTTACAACGTATTAAATTCTTCAGTGTTTCATGAGTATAGCGAGTCTGCTGTATTTCCAACTGAGAGCTATATTTATCCATCCTAGTATAAGCAGGCATGATCAATAACCTCAGTGCCCCCTGAGTATTTATTGTGACATCAGTATTTCTGGGCTTCTCTTAGCCCCAAAAGTAAGCAAGGGTTTATAGCTCCACACAGGAAGCATCACAAGATTAATTATGGGACTATTAATGACAATACAAAGATTAATAAATAAATACCTACAGAAAGAATATATCAAGTTTGAACTTTTTCTTAACCATACTAAATTTAGTTTTTCCACCAACCTCAAGGAAATCATTATGTTTCATTAGGCTAGGCATGACAGATCATTCACACAAAACCAGTAACCAAATGACTTTCTACACCTATTATTCAAAATCATGAAGGATCCAGTTGGTACTACTACTACTACTATACTTAAACTGAGACATGAGCTTACAAGGGTCTATGTGTTTCTATACATGAATCTTCCTGTGAGGGCTTTTCCTCTTCCTTCTTGAATGTTAAATCCAGTGAATGAACAGATTATAGTCAGCATCTGATGATACCTGTTCAACAGTAAATCCAAACTCAGTCTAGGATGCTCTTGGTAGGGTTAAACCTTGTTCCACTTCTGGACTCAACAACATATTTCAGATATTCTTGAATAATGCAAGTTGTAAGTGTCCTCTTGTTCTTGTTTTAAAAAAATCTCTGGATTCATGGCTATATACCTTCATGATGGAAGGGGATCTTAGTGCCTCAAACAATCAGGCCACAGGCTACTTAGTCTTTCTTTCATATTAAGTAAATGTTTTAAATGATTTTGTTAAATAATTTCCCCACTTTGCTTCTTGAAATCTTGACCCTTTCCAACATAAAGTCTCTGAGCACATATCATGCTTAGTAAATTTAGTTGAATTTTATATAAGCATTATTGTATGCAGAGTGACCAGTACATTAAATCTAAACCCATCTAAGGCCTTTGATAGTATTCTCCATAATAGAATTACAGCTGTACCAAAGTTTCAGGGTGCAAACTCTTTTCATGAAATCTAAAACCATGTATGGCCTTTGATAGTATTCTCCATAACAGAATTACAGCTGTACCAAAGTTTTAGGGTGCAAACTCTTTTCATGAAACCTAAACCCATCTAAGGCCTTTGATAGTATTCTCCATAATAGAATTACAGCTGTACCAAAGTTTCAGGGTGCAAACTCTTTTCATGAAATCTAAACCCATCTAAGGCCTTTGATAGTATTCTCCATAATAGAATTACAGCTGTACCAAAGTTTCAGTGTGCAAACTCTTTTCATGAAATCTAAACCCATCTAAGGCCTTTGATAGTATTCTCCATAATAGAATTACAGCTGTACCAAAGTTTCAGGGTGCAAACCCTTTTCATGAAATCTAAACCCATCTAATGCCTTTGATAGTATTCTCCATAATAGAATTACAGCTGTACCAAAGTTTCAGGGTGCAAACTCTTTTCATGAAATCTAAACCCATCTAAGGCCTTTGATAGTATTCTCCATAATAGAATTACAGCTGTACCAAAGTTTCAGGGTGCAAACTCTTTTGCGCCCTCATTGATACTTAACTGGATGCAAGGGAAATCACTTGTGCTAGGGTTAGAGAGTTTCCAATATATGAAAGCACGTATCACAGTGTGCCTCACAGTTCTGGGTTAGCTCTTTGCAATATTTTTTTGATCTCTGTAACTGCACCCACAATATTTGATGTGCTAAGTTTGCTGACAACATCAATAAATGAGCTCTTATTACTTCTACTGGAATGAGGTTATCGGGCTTCACTGATTTCCACAATCAAATCTGAGATTTGGTCAGCAAGAGGTGATAAATATGCATCTATCTTGACACATGATTTACCAATTTTAATTGCTCATGACCAGGGGAATAATGTGGGAGAAAGAGATCCCAGTTGTGATGATTTTTCTGTAAGTAATTGTAATTTGGTCATCCATTACACTTTGGACTCAGTAGACATTAAAAATATTATTTTTAAGCACTGGCAAATTTTGCACAATGATGAAAATTTGAGAGATCTTTTTGGGAAACCTCCAGTTTGTATTTATAAGAACATATCTAATCTAAAGAGAATATTGGGAAAATGTACTGTGACAAATGAAGGGGGAGATACCAAAACTTTTAAATGCAGAAGGTGTAAGCAGTGTTCTTTCACTGAGGTTGAATACAGTGATCCACTATGGGATAGAATACAGAAATGGCTTATCCCAGATCATTACTTTTGTTATACTAAAAAGTTGTTTATCTTGCTAAGTGCCAGCCTTTTATGTTGGAAAAACTAATAATGCTTTAAATAGATGCATATACCAATATATGTACACTATTTTGAAGAAGGATGAAAAAGTGCCTTGGCTAGATATGTGGTACACTGTGGGGATTTAAACACTTTTAAATTTTATATTTTACAGCATCTGGAGCCTAATAACATATTGGGTGATTAGGAAAACCATTTATGATTCAAAGAACTAGTTTGGCAGTTAAAACTTGATGCCGCAAACAGTCCAGGTTTAAACGAGTCTACTTATATCAGCAGTGTTTTAAAAACAGAAAACCTCTATTTTGTAATACAGTGTGGCAATATTTTTATACCTGGATGACTTTTCGATGTACGTGCTTTAAGAAATTTGGCGGGATGGTGTTACATTGTTGCAATGAAGCATTTCCTGTTTTAACGATATTTATATATAGGGGTTCTCTATGGACTTTGAGTTCATACTGACTTTTAAATGGTTCTTTTAAATGGTCCTGAAGACATCTAAATGACTTAGCTGTTGTTAGACCAGTTAAGTTTGTGAAGACTGGTAGAGAAGGGTGAAGGCTGCCAGCCTAGCAAGATAGAATTTTGCAGATAATTCTGTCATTTGTAAATATGAATGTAAACTACAGGCTTGTTGCCTTAAAGGTAAAGAAATACTGTTACATGTGGAACTGGAAATAAATGTGATAGTGGTAGCGTTGTCGCCTCACAGTAAGAAGTTGTCCTGTTCGATTCTCAGCTAGAGCATTTTCTGTGTGGAGGCATGCGTGAATGGGCGTACCTTCGTTGAAGGTTGTGCGTCAGGGCCGGCAACTCGGCATGTAAAAATCTACTGCCAATCATTAGCAGACTGGAGTTCTGCTGTGGCGACCCCTAACCGGGAAAAGCCAAAAGACACAACAACAATAACAGTGCACGCTACTGACCAAAGTAAAGCATGTGGTGACCCTTTGAAGTAGACAGTGGTGCCGAAAAGTCTAGATGAAGAAATTATTTCTATTGTTTTAACCAAGAGTTAAATTGCTAGATTTAAACATGCAAATGTATTTTTATTGCTCTGTTCCCGACCAAGATAACAAAAGGGGGATGTTAAGAATGTAAATGCAGTTAATGTGTAGCCTGGGAACTCCAGGAAAGTGAAACAGAATTATGTAATGTTTATCAGAACTGCAACAGCAATTTAAACAGAGAGAATCAGAAGGCATTGAGCATATTTGTCTTGATCTTCTAACTCACAGCACTGCCTCTTGCTCACATGTAAGTTATCTTAGACTTGTGTTTTCTTTTAGGATTAGCTAGAAACTAGAAAGTTTTTTTAAGTATTTCTGTGTGATCTCTGTACTCTTGACTAACACTGACTGTGTAGTAGAAAGTATTGTCTTGTGGTTTTAATTATTTATTATTAAATATTTTAAAACATTTTAACTGTGGCTTGTTTGTGTAGAGATAATTTAAGCTCTAGAGTACATTGCATATTTATAGAGTTTACTGTCCAGGTCACTCCAAATAAGCTTTGACTGATTAGTCATACTACCAATTGGATAATAATATTGCACAGTAATAACTGGACACCCTTTTAAGGGCATTTGAGTAGCTGATAATTATTATCTAGGTGGTGGCAGGGTACTACTGTATAGTCTGGGTAAAAGGGGCACAGCTGCAGAACCTGTGCCAGCCTTCCCCATAAGTGTCTGTGTGGTTGTGTAAACTCTTATCTCAAAGTGTGTGTGTGTCAGCTACTTGGGCAGGGACATGAAGCACTGGTTGGACAGAGAGGGTGCCGGAGATTTTAGCTTGCCCAACTAGGCTGAGATCTGGATCCTATAGCTGTGCCAGTGGGGAGTCTTATTGGGGACCTGGGGAGCATGAGAGCGACCAGTCCCAGACTGACTGTGATCTCTGTGTGCTCTCAAGGGAAATTGCACTTACTGTGTGTATTTGTTATCCTTTCCTACTATACAAGATGCCCCTCTCTGGTGTTAGTGGTGAGGATTGAGGTTCCTTGATTGCTGGGCCAGGCCATGGATGTCACATATTAATTGGTGTCAGTGGTTGGGATATCCTCACATTTGTGGTGGCAGTGGTTGGGATATCCTCACATTTGTGTTTGGCAGTGGTGGGATATCCACATCACATATTAATTAGTTGGCAAATACTAATTGGCTTGTAGTGGTGTGGGTAGAGTGAATCCTGTAGCTTGTGTACAGTGAGCTTTGAAGGTGTTTTGTACTCTAAAACAGCCACACAGTGAATACTTAGAGTTCAGATCACAATTGTTTTATTTCTTTTGTTAGCTTAGTTAGTCAGGGTGACCAGGCAGCATGTCAGCAGAGGAGTATGGAAATCTGACAAGGAGCCACCTGGCAGAGATGTGCCATGTTAGGGGAATGGTGCATGGAAACCTGACTAAGGCAGACCTGATTGCAGCCTTGGTTACAGCTGCATCAGAAAACAGCAACCAGGAGGACAATCAGACTGGCAGTAGAGATATAATTCCCTCAGAGAATGGACAGCTCAACCTTTCTGCAGTGGACTTAAAAATCCAGCTGGAGCTAAAGAGACTTGAGTTGGAGGCCAGGCATGTGGAATTCGAAGCAAATGAGAGACTGTGACATTTGTAGGCTGAGGAGAATGAGAAACTGTTATGTCTGCAAGCTGAGGAATAAGAGAGGCAGAGGCATCATGAGAAGGAGATGCTGACTCTTCACCAGAGTCATGGAAGTAATGGGGAAGGGAGTAACTGGACCCCAGAAGCACAAAAGGTCAGTACATTTCTTCCGCAGTTTAAAGAGGGGGATAATTTTGATAGTTTCATTCATATGTTTGAGAGGGTTTGTAAACAGTATGAAGTTGACCAAGGGCTCTGGGTATGGTTCTTGACCCCCCTTACTCCATGGTAAAGCTGTAACTGTTCTGTTCTGTCCAAAATGTCTGATGTTGCATATTTTGATTATACTGCTGTAAAGAAATATCTTTTAGAACTGTTTAAGCTAACACCTGAAATGTATAGGAAAAACTTTTGTGAGCATAGACGCAAGGCAGATGAAAGTGTGTGTGAATATGTTGCTGAATTGAGCACTTATTTCCATAGGTGGGTGAGTAGATGTCAGGTCACCACTTTTGAAGGGCTGGCAGACCTTTTGGTGATGGAACAAGCCCTTAGCATTTTGCCTGAGGACATGAGGATCTGGTTAGCTGATAGACAATGTACTACTTCAGATGAGCTGGGGAAGAAAGGAGACCTTTACCTGGCAAGCAGGGCAGCCCTGCACAGGAAGGCAACCCCCAGTACTGCTCATGGCTTTAAAGGAACCCATGGTGGGCAGCACAGGCTGCCACAACAGAATCTGCCAGTAGCAGGGGAAGCCACTAGTCCAGGTACATGTCCAGGAGCTAGGGTTAAATGTTTTGAATGCAACCAGTGGAGCCATGTGGCATAGAGGTATCCGCAGAGGCAAGGTGGGGAACAAAAGGTGAAGGAGCCAGTAAGTGGGAAAGACAAAATGCAAATAGTAGGTTGTCTTGAGACAACAGGGGTACTAAACTACCATCCTGCAGATGTCCTGATAGAGATGGATTTGGATGAGGCAGTACCATGCGCTTATGCAGTTAAATGCAGTCAGGCTAGGAGACAAGCATGTGGGTCTGGCAGCCTGGGGGAGACCCAAATAGACTGCATACTTGCAGTCAGGACTGGTGAGGTGGTTACTTCAGGGAGGGAGCTACTCTGTAGCAGTGAGACTGAATGTGAGCCACAGCTGCTTGTGGGTACTGATGGTCCCTTGGACAGAGTGACTGCAAAGGTAGAGGTGAGTAGTAGTACCCAGGCTGACAGTGAGGCACCACTGTCAGAGGATGCCAGACTTCCTGTGGAAGGGGAGCTGGGAAGGGTTACAAAGAGAGAGTTGAGACAGGCTCAGCTCTCAGACCCTACACTGCAAGGCCTGAGGCAGGTAGCTAAGGAGGCACCTGATTCTCAAGGAAAGGTGGAATCTGTATACTGGGACAAAGGGTTACTATACAGAGAGTGGACCCCTGAGGGAGGGCTAGAAGGTGAGAGAGTACAGCAGTTGGTAGTGCCTCAAGCCTACCATCTGGCGCTTCTAGCCATAGCCCATGATATTCCCTTTGCAGGTCATATGGGCATAAAACTTACAAAGAGGCATATTATGCAGAACTTCTATTGGCCTGGAATTTCTAGAGATGTAACAGGGTACTGCTGCACCTGTAAGCAGTGCCAAAAGGTAAGCAAGGCAGGAGATAAGGTGAGAGCTCCTTTGATGCCTTTGCCTGTAATTGAGGAGCCATTTCAGAGGGTAGCTATGGATATTGTGTGTCCTCTAAGTACCCCAAGTTCCACAGGGATGAAGTATATTCTAGTGGTAGCGGATTATACTACACAATACCCTGAGGCAGTGGTTTTGTCCTCCATTGAGGCAGAGAAGGTGGCAAATGCTTTGTTAGAGATTTGCAGCAGGGTAGGTTTCCCAAAAGAAATACTGAATGACAGAGGTTCCAATTTCATGTCAGACCTGCTGGCTTGTCTGTGGAAGTCTTGTGGGGTGAAGCACATGATGAAACCTTACCATAATAGGGAGGCCCTTGTGCTGAGCATTTGCAGTGGATTACAGGAGGAGTCTGAGGGAGATCTGGGGACTGATCTCCTCAGTGTAGCTCGGGCTGACACCTCAGTGGAAGGGGTAGCAATGTCCCAGCAGCTATCTCCTACCCAGGTTCAAGAAATCCGAGCAGTGTTGCAGGAATTTGGGGACATGTTCACTGGGAAACCAGGGTGCACCCACCTAGTGCAGCACCAGGTGGATACAAGACCCCAAAGCCCTATTAGGCAGGACCCTTACAGGGTGCCTGAGAGAGTCAAACAGACCCTGAGGGACGAAGTACAGGAGATGTTGGAACTAGGGGTGATTCAAGAGCCCAACAGTCCCTGGGCCTCCCCAGTGGTGCTGGTGCCAAAGAAGGATGGCAGCACCAGGTTCTGTGTGGACTACAAGAAATTAAATAGTCACACAGATTCGGATGCTTACTACATGCCTAGGACAGATGAGGCCCTAGAGCAGCTGGATGGGGTTACGTATTGTACAACCATTGATCTTACCAAGGGTTACTGGCAGGTGCCCTTGACTCCCAGTGCTAGAAAGAAGTCAGCCTTTGTGACTCCTTTTGGCTTGTATGAGTTCACAAAGATGCCCTTTGGGATGAAGAATGCCCCAGCGACTTTCCAGAGGCTGGTAGATCATATCCTGGCAGGAGCAGGAGGGTTTGACACTATAAACAGAATGCCACTGATGCCATTATGACACCATAAACAGAATTCCATGGTGTCTAGTGTATCCCCCACTCCCAATCCCTGTACTGCTATTGATGTCATTATGGCATTATAATGAGAACTCCCTGGTGTCTAGTGCACCCCATGAACCCCAATCCCTGTACTGTCATTGATGCCATTATGGAACTATAAAGAGAATTCTCTGGTGTCTAGTACATCCCCCACCCCTATATCCCCATACTGCCATTGGTGCCATTATGGCACTTTAAAGAGTATTCACTGGTGTCTAGTGCACCCCCATTTCCTCTCCAGCCCCCATGCTTCCATTGGTGCCATTACAATGCTATAAAGAGAATGTTCTAGTGTCTAGTCTATCTCCCACATTCTGATCCTGCACTGTCAGTGGTTGCATTATGGTACTTTAAGAGCGATTGCTAGTGTCTAGTGGTTCTCATAGGTTCATAGGAGATTACTAGGTTAACAGCCCTTACAAGCCTAGCCAATATAACCTGATTTTACCCAATATATGACCCCAGGGGCAAGAGGATGGCATGGATTTGTGCCTATCCTTAGAATATCTTACAGATTGCCCCTGTCCATAAAGGACATAGGCACTACCACAGGTGTGTATTTGTGATTCCCCATCTTTTGTTCCAAATTGCATTTGTATAGGGTCAGGTAAGGGCTCTGCTTAATGTGAATAGGAAGTCTGTTCCAAAAAGGGCCAATCTCTGGGACACATATCTGTCTCTCTAGTCACTGGCTAAGTTGAGATCCCTAGATCAGGTGACCCTAATACTGTTTGACTTGTGGATTGTAGAGGCTCCATCAGGGCTGAATTTGAGAGTGTCTTTTAGGTCAGACGTAGGTCAACCCATAATAGACAGTACAAGACAGAGTAAAGGGAAAGGGCTTTTAGTCTGTCTGCACAGGACATGTTGTTTAAACCCTGTATATTCTTCATAAGGAACCTCTGACGTCTCTCCAGCTGCTGTAAATGTCTAGTCAAGTACATGTCATATGGTGCATTGTACTCAGTTATTGATCTAATGAGGGATGAGTATGGCAGGACTATAATATACTTGTATCTGGATGCCATACCTTTACTTATAAGTTGCGTCAAAGTAAAAAAAAGGCCCAAGAGGGAAGCAGTAAACTACAGAAACACAAAACACAAAAAAATGCCATCAAAGACGTAACTAGAGGCAAAAATCCTTTAATCCATTAAGCACTTTCGTCTTCAACAAGACTTCCTCAGAATAAAATAACACCACTTGTTCAAACATTTAAATACACAGAAAATCATTAAACCTAATTGATCCATTATTCAATAAATTAACAACCAAATTAGTAGTCATTTAAAATACAAAAAAATGAATAAGAAAAAAAATTAATATCAATGCATTCATTTAGACCTGGTGGTTAATCTGCTTGTAATCTGAATTGCCACAAAGTTTCTTTTATTTCCAAAAGTTTTTTTTTATAACAACCTCCCCTTAAATTTAAAGAAACACACTCCAAGACAGAAAATAAAGTGGCAATCTGCTGTTTGGTGATAATTGGCATTGAAGTGGTGGAGGGTGTTTTTGGGGGAAGAACTGGTGATGATGGGGGGTTAAAATTTGAGTTGAATTTATCAGCCAGCAGCAGATGTGCTATATCTTCCGGTTGAGTATAGGTGATACCATATACAACTAATACTGCACATTGCTGGGTGTTGCCCTCAAGATTGCAGACATAACTGAAAAATGTGTTATGGTTATCCTTAGCTTTGGAGGCTATTTTTACCTCAAAGTCTGCTTTCAGAGACTTGATTATTTCCCTGATTTGCTTGTTTAGACTAATGACGGACATTTTGCTCTGTTATGCACATTCCCTCTTACTTCCTGACAGGATTTTCTTCCTTTTATTTTACAACCTATTAATACCAGAGGTCCACCAGGGTGGCTTGTTTTTGCAGTTTGACCTACTGATTCTATGCAGTTGTTTATATGGTTCTACAGAGCTTTTGTGTACACCTCTACACAGGTTTCTGTGTTTTCTGGCTTTGCAGGAGCTTGGAAACAAGCAATGCCATCCCTTAATAGGGGGTAGTCTACCTTACAGAACTTCTTAAAGTTTTTGGGGTTAGGTGGAGTGGGACTAGTTTTACCTTTATTTCTAGAGGGACCGCTTTGTGATCTGAGTTTACCAGTGAGGGCATCACGGGGGGGGGGGGGGGGTCAGTGCAGCACTCTCCCATATTTGTGAGTACCAAATCTAGGATATTTGATCCCCTAGTGGGAGTTCAGACCACCTGGTCCAGGGCATTTGAATTTACAAAGTCAAGAAATCTTTGTGGCTGAATGTTAGTGGTCATGTATTCCTCCCAATTAATGGAGGGGTAGTTAAAAATCACCCATGAATATGGTATTGGGTAACATGGTTAGTGATTCTAGTAACTTCAGGCATGATGTATGTGTGTCCTGGTTCATAGTGGGGGACCTGTAGCTAGTAAGAATATGATAATGTATTTTTCCCTTTGTTAGTTGGACATGGAGTAGCTCAAACATGTCATATTGTTTGACAAGCCTTGAGGTGAGTTTATCCTTTATGTAGATAGATACTCCTCCACCTTTTGCTCTTTCACGTTCCATGGGTAGGTTGAACATATGAAAGACATTATAGCCATGCACTGCCAGAGTACTTTCTGTGGCTTTGAAGCACATTTCAGTAGCTCACCAGATGTCAGCATTCTCCAGGGTAAAGACAGCTTCCAGGGAGGGCAGTTTCTTGTTGAGAACACCTTTAGCTTGCCCTGAGTAGCTTTTGTTATGTTGGAAGGTTTGTCTGTTTAGAAATGTGTAAAAAAGACACCATAGTGGTGGATAATGTTTTGGCCAATAACTAAAAGACTAGACTTGACAGGTGAAGTCACCACCACCCCCACACACACTCCCCACCGCACTCATGGTAGGCAGTTGAACATGGCCAAAAGGCAATTGGTGGGGATGGACATGCTGATCTACACAACTGAGCAATTTCTTGAATCCCTTGGCCAAGTAGATGCCTTCCTGGAGACAGTTCTGGGCTGAGAGCACTTGACTAATTAGCATATGCCTCTCCCCTGGAATGCTCATTAACATTTAGCTTGGCTGCTGAGCAAGCCCTTCATGGTGCTACATTTCTTCATGTTAGAGAACAATGCAGCACCATGTAAGGACAGTTGTTGAATTAAATGTACCACATTGTGTACACAGAGGTGTACACACTGTGGTACCTTAATAAATTTCCCCCATAATCATAAAAAAATCACCCCCAAAAAACAAAGCTTTACAGTAACATCAGACACACTTCTATATAGCAATACTGTTAGGGAAAGGGTTTTTCATAAGGTGATGTGTAGGGTTTGGTTTAGACACAGGAGCAGGGTTAGGGACACTCATTATTCTGATTCTACCCCTAATCCCAGCCCTACACATTACCTTATGAAATATGTTTTCCCTAACAGTACCATTCCACTTGGAAACACTTTCCTTTTAACAGACATGTACAACAATAAAGCTATTTGCTTACCTAGTCCTTACTCTAAGCATAACTCATACATTCACACATATACTCCCAAGTTAAATGCTGATATTTTCAGAATATCCAACAATTTTGGCATTAAGACATACACAAACCTACTAACTACACCTCAAAGTACACATCCTACACAAACCTAACCTCTGACATTCTGACTTTTGATAAACTCAACACTTAACAAAGAGTGTTGCCGATAAAAAAAATAAATAAATAACAGCATTTCACTTTGTTGGCTAAAGCAGCAGCCAACAAAGTGAACTGCTTACATAT
>NC_056735.1:1853846495-1853976495 GCF_019279795.1 Protopterus annectens | reverse complement strand
CTGTCATGTTGGCACATGCTTTCCTGGCTATTACTTTAGTTCTGTGATTTTTTTTTGTTTTGTTTTAGAAATGCATTTATGATGTTAGGAAAGCTAAGAATATCTGGCATGCATATTTGGCATAAGACATTAATGTATTCCAGGCATTACCAGCAACAGGATATTACTTCATTTATTTATTTAAAAGCGTCAGTATTGTACACATCAAAATTATTTCTGGCTCAGCCAACTATCCAGTGAGATAGAAATACAAAAGTATGAATGGTGGACAAAGATAAAACAAATTAGAGAGAGACAGTTATACGATATGATGAAAATATAGACAGAGATACATACACAGAAAGAATAAATGATTTATGGAAACTTCTGATATTCTGATAAAGGTTTCATTTTTGGTGTCAATAACTTTTGTTTAATTCATTATTTTTAATGTAAAAAAATGAATCGGTTACATCTTTCACAGCCAGAATTACAGCTATAAAAATTGCTGCGGAAATGTGAGTTTTTGATACCACCGTTCATTTCTAATGATATGTTGTTTATACCTAGCTTCATGTTTCATAGCTTAAAATGAGATCTGCTGCTGGAGTTACAATATTGTTGTCTTCTACACAACATCATACATTTTTAAGCTGATGGTGATCAATTGACAGTGTCAGTAATGATGAGTTTAAAGAAAAAAAGCTCAGAGGCATGTTTTTTTTTTTTTGTAAATAACTTTAATAAAAGAGGTCAGAATACTGTAACAGGTCCTCTGCTGGACAATGCTATGAGAACAAAATTTAAGAAATGCGAGCAGTATGGTTATGTATATAATCTTCATTCTTCTTAGGAATTGCAGACAGGAAATTTATGAGTAGCAAAGGTTATATAAAATCCATGCCTTGCATGTGATAAACACAAAAGGGAATACAAACAGAAATGCACAACAAGTTAGTTACTGACAGCATTAGATTTGTTTGTGAAAAAGGTGTTATGAATGTGCATATGATGCTTTGACTAAACTGGTCTCAAGATCCCTATTAAAGGATTCCACTGGTTGCAGTCATCAGGGCTTTGTAAAGGTACTGGTCAGACTAATTGTATTCAAAAAAGAGAAAATTATTTATCTAACTGGTTGTAAAGGCATATGCAGTAAGATCTGTTAGTGCATCATTTTCCAGTTTATAATACTTCAGTTATGTATCTCTTTTTTAAAAACATATTAAGCATGCTGAATTAGCTTTTCTAGACAGAACAGAGATCTAAATTTAAGAAAAATATAACAGACATTAAATAGCAGAAAACAACACATGTTAAGCTCTGGTCTATATTAAACATAAAGGAGAGGTCAATAAAACTAAACAGATATAGTAATAAAAATTAAAAGGAAGAATAGCAAAGGTTTATTTTTATTGAAAAAGAAATGAAATCTTGCTCTGTATGGCATATTTTTTCAGACCAGACTAGTATCATGCTATAATGTATTTTTGTATTTGAAACTACAAGATTATAAATTGCACTAACAGTAACATAAAGAAATACCAGAAAAAGTTTATATCAAATGTCTTTTTTTTCCCAAAGTAAAGAGTATGCAATTGCCATGTACATCTACGTCTCCATCAATACACATTACAGTAAAGGGAAGGGAGACATATCATGAACAGTTTTACTATATATGAGCCTTGAGGGTATGCTCTTTTTCACCATAAAACACACAGGGTGCATTGCAAGGTAAGCCGCATATCCAGTCTGTCATGTGTGCTGCTAAGGGCAACTGTGACAAGCAAAGGAATTTGTGGGCAGTAGGAAAGAAATAAGCCAGTTATTACAAGACAGCCTAGGATAAAGACAGGAATTCTGAGTGAGGAGCAGACTACACAGATATAAATTGTTTTTCCTTTTTAATTCACTAAATATCTTAAATTCCCTTTTCTCAACATCTAAATGTTTATCTAACAAGTAATGTGCACTGCAGATCACAACTGCAGATATATATATATGTGTGTGTGTGTGTGTGTGTGTGTGTGTGTGTGTGTGTGTGTGTGTGTGTGTGTATACATATGGAGAAATACGGAAGAGTCCTATAAACTTATATGACTGAGTATATATTGCCTTCAGTTTCAATAAAAATACTTTTCTTCAAAACAAAGTGTAGTTTTGGTCAGAAAACACTGACCTAAATTTGAAGATGTTTCTATACCTATCCCCTTACCTTGTATAGCATAGCTTATAGAATTTCTGACAGCATGTGCTGTACTTTCTCTTATGACTTATACTTTCTTTGAGTCTGTGCAGTGTTCTGGGATGTGGAGGCAGATCCCTCACATCCTTCATGCAAATAATGCTTTTGTGAAGTTTTACTTTGCCCACTTACCCTGGTTACTAAATGTGTGCTCGCTAGCATATGGAGACTTCTGCAGAGCATTTTTTTGCAAAATGTAATTCTTAGTACAAAGCAGCAGGGAGCTCTGTGTAGGAAAACTTTGTCCAACTTTCTTTTTGGCTGAGTATAACTGGTGCACTCTTCACTTTGGAGGCAGGGACCTGTCCTTCCTCTATTATCACTGTCTAGCATAATCAGCTTGAGGTTATCACATCTCTGCATAAATTAAAATACTCTGGGAAGAAGCATTCTTTGAAAGAAAGGGAAACCTGGTCACTCTTTCACTTAATGAGCCCTTCCACTGTATTATACTAACTGAGTTCATCTAAATTCTTTAGAGACATCTGCTTTTTGTAGAACTCACCTGCTGCCTATAAATAGAATGATCCCTGATAACAAGAATTCATATTTCATATGGTTTATTTTGAACAAGCAAACTATTATCCAATACCCAACATATAAGACATTGGTGGTCAGTGGAATTATCTTGGACAACTCTTTGCGCACTGATTAACATTGCTGCCTCACACTGGTTGAGTGTTTGGTTTGGTATCTGGCCTGAGTGCCTTCAAGTTGAATTTCCATATCTTCCCTGTCTCCAGTTTCTTTCCATGTCCTAAAAACAGATGGGTAGGTAAATTTGTGTTATTCCAAATTCTCTTAGGTGTGTGTGTTTGTATCGGAGGGGAGCATGAGTGCACATGCATACATGCGCACACACTGGACTGACATCCCTGTCAGTATTAGTTCCTTCCTTACTTGTGTTGCATACAGTGCTAGACTCTGGCTCCAATGTGACCTTGAAATCAATGAAGGAGGTACTGAAAATGAATGAACTTTCTTATAATTCTAGGCATCCCATTAAATACTGAGCACCATCCAAAGTATATATAGTTTAACACAAATACTGTGCTAGTTCTAGATATCCAGTGGCTTGAAACATTGATAAGACAAGTAGGTTCCCTGTGTATATATCTACAGAAACACACACAAACAGACAGATGCATGCATGCACACTCTCACACTCACACATTTACTTTTGCTCTTTAATATTACACTATGTACTGTAGCACATCAATGTCCCTGCATCTCACTCATCTGAAAATGTTTTTAGTTTTTACCTGTATTTTCCGTGGTGGTGCAGCGGTAGCGTTGTTGCCTCACAGCAAGAGGTTCTCCCGTTCGATTCTCGGCTGGAGTGCGGGGAGTGCCTTCTGTGTGGAGTCTGCATGTCCTTCCTGCGGTTGGGTGGGCATTCGAAAGACATGCGTAAATGGGCGTGCCTTTGTTGAAGGTTGAACGTCGAGCTGGCACCTCAGCGTTCGTGAAAATCTACTGCCAATCATTAGCGAACTGGAGTTCCGCTGTGGCAACCCCTAAACGGGAAAAGCCGAAAGACAACAACAACCTGTATCTGCTATTACTTTGTGGCTGGTCCACATTCCATAGCATTGTAATTGATTGAACAACTATCGACTAGTACTGCCTTAATCTTGTAATCATGTATGATTTTCCATAGCCTGCTTTCTTCACAACATAGTGAGAAATACATCTGAGTCATAGTAATACACTTAATGTCAGTTTATTTTAAATGAAACTAAAGAACTGCTGTTTGACCTATAAGCACATTTCTTTCTTCAGATCCCCCTATATATCCAGAATTTTACAGCACTCACCTTAATCTTTCCCATTGCTCTTCTCCAAAGTTTTCAATAACAAGGGATTTTAGGCAAGTGTTGATAAACCCGTACTAAGAAAGATATAAACAAATATAATAAAATTATATGAAAATGGTACTATATTATAGAAGCATTTGCCAAACACACATATTTCAGAATTCCTCGTTATAACACAAGTATATTACATATATTAAAAACACTCAGCAGCCATAGAATCAAATTGGCTGAAAAAATATAACAAATGAAAGTCTCTGTTTCTTTTATCACCCCAGCCCATAAACTTATTCCAAAATCTAAGTAAGAAAGTATGACACATTTTCAGAACAACTATACATGCAGTTTCCGAAAAGAAAAGAAAAACAGCTTAAAGGTATTCCTAAAAGTCTAGAAGACTTGTGTCTGGTAAAGTATGCCTTTAATATTGCAGAAGAAAGCTGAATTCTTCTGCCATTATTCA
Source organism: Protopterus annectens (assembly GCF_019279795.1). Classification (NCBI taxonomy): domain Eukaryota; kingdom Metazoa; phylum Chordata; order Ceratodontiformes; family Protopteridae; genus Protopterus; species Protopterus annectens. The sequence continues at coordinate 1,853,971,994 of NC_056735.1, read as the reverse complement.
GAATACATCCCTTCTGATATTCCCTTATCCAGTTCAGTCTGCATTGCCCTTGCTATTTTATCCACTGTCATTTCTTATACATAGATCAAACTTTCAGCAAAATAATATATTCATATAAGGCCTAGAAATAAAATTAAGAAGACACAAAAACAAATTTGAAAAAAAAACATTATTAGAATAATCAAAATCAAGTTCAGGTCTGACAAAGAAGCTAAGAAAGCATTAAGAGCTCACCATCTCTGCAGGTTGCTAGTATCACTCTTCTAATTTGAGTCCTGAAGTCTCTCATGTATTTATGGCCTTCTTGTACATAACTGTCACCATACCTCAGTCCACACACACACACACACACACACACACACACACACACACACACACACACAAGGGAAATATTCCATTAAGTCACTTAAATGCAACTGCAATGCTCTGTCCATTCTTCAGTCATCAAGAAAACAGAACACAGGTTTACTGTGCTTTTTGTGGGAAAGTTACAGTGCTTACTGAGGGTTTTCTAAGAATAAAATGACAAAATTAAATACTTGCTTAAAAAGAAAGCATTATGATTCATTTTTAGCTGTAGGGATTGATAAAATAAGCTTAGACATTATATAGTTTGCACGTTTTTACACAAGGCACATGCTCTATGTTAAAGTGCATTTAGCAAACTTCAGAGAAGAAAAGAAGCTAATTCAAAAAACACAGACAGTTTGTAGTTTGTAAATTCCAAAGCATATCTAAATAATATATTTAACATATTTTTCTTTTATATGGTATACCTAAACAAGGTGAGCAGTTTTACCTATGTAGAAACTTTTACATCCTCTGCACGGGGCAATATATATGCCCAAATCTGAACTACTGTATAAAGTAGCCCAAAGGCTCTGCAGATTTTTTAGATAAGCCACAAAACAATTACGTCCCTGTGTAATATAACTACACTGTGAACAACATTCATATTATTATGCATCTATTATCATTGCAGGGTTCCTGACTAAAATATGTTTACTCTTAACCATCCCTTGGATTCACTAAACTCTGTGCAGGAATAGTGCTATTCCTGCATGGAGTGGTTCGTGAGCATGTAGCCTTAGCTTTAACAGCAGCGCATCTTGCATATTCATGAAGGCGTGCTGCTGTTAAGGCTAAAGGGATACGAACAGTGAACGAGTGCAGGGGGCATGTTTAAGTAGTGCATGGACATTGAACACACCCCCTGCACTCAAAAAGTGCCGTACGGCACTTTCAAACATTATTTCAATGTCCACGGACACTGAAATTAAATTAAAATGAGCATTTCAGTGTCTGTGAAATAGCTAGGGGAGCAAGAAACAATGCAGGGTGTGTGTGACAGATTCTGTCACACATCCCCTGCATTGTAAAAGTACCATAGCCGTTAACTGCACAGGTTTCTACAGAATGGCCAGATGCCTGCCTCACATACATCTCACCCACCCAGAGCAATAAAGCAGTACAAAGCCATAAATAATGGGGCGAAAACCACAAAAATAGGGACACATTTTAAACATTGCACTGACAAACCCGAAAGCTGATAGAATAAAAGGTTAGCATTAGCAAGGACCTCTAGAAGGGTATGAAGACTGAAACACAAATGCCTGCCATCTGAAAGTGCCGTACGGCCATACCCCTCAACTGTACAGGTGTCTGCAGAATACCCGGATGCCTGTCTCACATACCTGTCAACCTCCTAGAGTAACAAAGCTGTACAAGACCATAAATAATTAAAATTATTTTTTTTCCTTACTAAGGTATGTTTAAGCATAGCTGAGCGGGTGTGTGCATTATGCCCCTCTGCCCAGCATTGCTTAAACACCCCAGAGGAGATAAATAAAAATATAAAGCTAAAATCCTAATGCTGGGATAACATAGTGTTTAGAGTCCTTGGTTTATATGCAGACATTCCCAGTTTGAGTACCAAGACAAGCACTTTATTTATACGTAGAAAAGCAGTGTTAATTATTTTTTTTTAAATGACGTAGTAAGTGATATTTGTCAACCAGGGTAGTTTAGCTGCTCTAAAATGGAAGTTTGAGTGCATATAACATGTGAAACCACCCATGTATGCACAAGTGTTCCATACAGTGTAGTCACACCCCTTGGTAATGTAAAGTAAGCACATAGAGGGACGTCATGTAAAGTAAATCATATACACTTACTAAATGAAGTCATTATTCTAATATATCTAGAAATTAAAAGTGAGCAATGATTAGCCATGCTCAGTTATGTTTAGCCAGTTTAAGCAATGCTTAGACTTAAATGCTAAGCAACAGTCAGCTCAGCTAAGTGGATTTGCGCACTGTTAAGCAGTGCTCAACAATTTCCCCTTTAAGCATTGATAAAATCAGCTTAGTGGGTTTGCGCACCACTAAGCTGTGTTCAACATTTTCAAAATCAACCAATGATGGCAAAGGATGGGAATATGGCCTTATTTAAACTGCACAGGTGGGAACACAGCCATTACCTGCGATAGTTCAACTTGTGCAGGAATCATAGTTGGCATAGATGAGGGTTTGCACTTTAAGGCGCAGCGCTGAGGCATCATGGAGTCCAGGATCATGGTTGGACTCCTCATAAGTAACCATGATGAGAGACTGCTGCAGGGCCAGTACCAGGGCTCACAATTTAAAGCAGAGGCCTGGGACCATCTCATCTATGATCTTACCAGTGCTACTGGCATCCCCCTGATTGGTGAACAAGTCTGGCACCACTATGCCAACTTAAAGTGGAGGAAGGGGGCACTCTTGGACCAGTAGATCCAAGATGCCAGGGACAACTGTGCTCCAGCAGTTTGTAAATATCACAGATATAAGTGTACCAGTTTCTAGCCTGAGGATGTGATAGACAGGTATGCATAATGTTTGTTTTTCTCCCCTACAGCTGCAGCAGAGAGGGCTAGTAACATCAAAGACCATGCCAGCAGACTGCTTAGGCTGGGAAAGCTCACAAACAAAGGCAAAAAAACAAGCTGAGTAACGCAAGTCACCACACTACAAATCAGGCAGTTGGAACTGTTACAAATAAACCTGCCTGATTTGTAGATTTGTAGACTGCATAGGCTGCACAGAAAGGCTGGTGAGTAAAAATCTATTTTGCAGTATACTGTGCAAATAACTTAGAAGGAGTACATTGTGTAGTGCTAGTAGGTATACTGTAACTGTGTTAACTGAATAAATAAAGTATGTCCGACTAATATTGATTTGAAATAAACATCTGTAACACAAACGGTTGTGTTTACTCTGGTATGTTGTTGTTGACTTAGAATGGAGCTGTAAAACAAGATATAAATGCCCTGTGTTAACCTTTGCTTTCCAGATTGTAGTAATTCAAAGGATTAATGCACAGTACACTAACTATCTGTCATGCATGCATCACAGGATTACAAGTTCAGACTGTCTAACCAAGAGCCTAATAGGCAGAAACCAGTGAAACAAGAAACAGTAGTTCTCCAGCAGCTCAGTGTGATAAGAAATAGCTTACTTGTTATTTTGCACACCCAGACACGGTTCAAATTCAGGGAGTGGTACTAAGATGTGCGCATATCTACACACAACGAATCAGGAATATATGTACAAACAGTCAGGTAGTGTTAACAGATATTTTCTCCACAGGTTTTACAGGTAAGAAAATGTTGGTAGTAACTGTATGAAGGGTATACTAATAAACTGTGTACAACTGTTAAACTGTCCCACCACATGCCTGCAAATGACAGAAGGATAGGTACATACAACATGCACACTTCCCAATACGTCTCCCAATTGTCATACTGTCGTGGCTAGTGGTCACTTCTGCCAATAACCCTGGACACAGTTAGGAAACCAGTTGAAGTATGCCAGTGATTTCTCAGAAACCCACAACTGTTATGGGGAACAGACCAAACATAAGAGCAGCACATCTGGACAGTGAAAAGGTATGACTGCAGTCATGTAACAGAATGGAAAAACTTATGACAGCTGCCAACCATATCACCCAGCACCTTCTGAACCACAGTAAGACCAACATGACACTACCCCAAATCAGATCTGGGCAATTACTTATGTATATCCAAATATATCATGCACTACATGGATGGGACTGTAGGGAAAGCAGATATTGGTGGAAAAATGTCCACCCACAACCATTTGCACCACAGTCACAGCAACATACCAGTACCCCAAATGAACTCTAGAGTAGAATGACTGTTTGGACAAACATATCCTGATTGCCAGTCACACACTACACCTACATATACTGGCGCAACTCATAGTGTATGGAGAATCCTGAGGTGTTACAGGACATTTCTCAGTCTGTCCTTACAAACATACACACTTAATAGACCACCAGCAGCTGTAGCAGCATGTACAGTCAGATAGAAAAAGGATCTATGACACTTACATCTGCTAGGCTCCCTACTCAGCCCAACAAACATCTACACACAACACTGCTACATAATCTTGGCAGTCTCTTCACAATGGCCAGACATACATAACTCTCATATGTACAGATTTCCACAGAATGTCCAGGGTGTGAGACCATATTCATGGCCACTGCTGCATACCACTTCCAGGAGTCTGCTAAGTCAATGGGATGATACCTGGAGTGCAGTCACTAAATAATGATATAACACACCTCTGAACCTCTTACTGCAAGACATCTGGATAAAGCATGACATACTTGGGGGACAGTTGCTGGTGTCACAGACTTTGTTGTAACATAACATCCCCGATGGATATGATGTCTGAAACACCAATGAATGTCAACAGGTACTGACTGCAATCCTCACATTATCCTACTGATTCCACAAAAACAGATGTCTGAGGAACAGACCAAACATAACAGGCATACCTCTGGGCCATCTGTGGACATCAGGACAGTTGAGCGGTATGTCAGACATATCACTGTCAGATGTCAAGCCACGCAGAAAATGCATGTCCAGATGAGCCCTGTTAATCTAGCAACCCTCTATGTGTATAATAGCACTATTGACTTACAATCTCTACCCAATTCTGGAGCTTTGTCCCCCATGTCCTGTCCTGAGAGGTATTCCCACCTACTATCTGTGAAGCTGTAGCCCCCACACCTCCATACTGTCCTCCACACAGGCAAGGAAAAGGGGCAAGGCCCACATGAAGAACGTAATTATAATACTGTGTTGCTATGGCATTGACAAATGGAAAGACAACACACATGCTCTGGATGCAAGTAGCAAGTGGGAGACACCAGTTGGTACACAAGCTATTACCTGCTCATGAGCAGTACCTACAAAGGCAAGCTGCTGCCTATGCAACACAAGTTTCAACCCATCTACACAAACACTGCGACTACACAAACCTAACCATTTACATTGTTGTGAGGAATCTCTTCAGCACTATAACAGATATGTCAATCATGTAAGCTTGTATGGAATGCAGAAGGGGGGATGCAATTATGTCAAATGGGTCATTAAACACTAGGCTGCAACAAGACCTGGTGGACTCACATGCTGCTGTCTGGCACCTATGGCCACTCCCATTTGCCCTGTCTGCATTGACACGGACACATCTCTGGCTCCAGCAAAGGTCAGCTCATGTATGACTACTACTGGAGTGTCTGTTGTCCAGTACTGAGTGTGTCACTGCTACGCCTGGGATGTTGTAATTATTCATATGTCACCTGTGAATGCTACTCTGATACATATGCTTGTCTTACAAATGTAAGAGATGTATATAGGGTATGTGCATACTACATAACAGGTGCAGATGTGTGTGGTGAACTGTATGTGATATACTGAGCCCATACCTGACAACTGTTCAGAGTTTTGCAGACTGACCATATGTCTGCCTCATATTTGTAGTCAATGCCTCAGACAGTTGTCTATTGTCTGGCACATCACTTGCAACCCATTAAAGACTGAAGTCATACCATATTAGCATACATTTGATTGTCAGATGTCATATCCTGCAGAGTAGACCTGTGAATGCGACACCATCTTTGCTGGCAACTAAGTGTGTTTCAACTAGATTCATAAAGTGACACTATTTACTGGCCTTTTCCCACCACTGATGTGTGCCTTTGTGCAGATGTCTTGCTCTAACAGGAGCTAGGTGTCTTACCATGAAACCCATAGCAATGCAAGTGTACCTTATCCTGTAGGATGCTGACATTTATGCAGTCACTGACACCTGCTTTGCAGCTGTGGAAAGCACACCAAACTTGGCAGGTCACCCATCTCATCATATGTTTAGACCCCAAATGGAGGCCTGCAAAGCCACAGGAGGTGGAGTGTTGAACATTAGCATATACATACATGCCTCCAGGCTGGCCAAACAATATGACGCATGGGTGACATCCCAAGTGTAGTTAACAGTTGACAAAGCACCTCCTGAAATCTTAGCTAGCTACAGGCCTCCAACCATGACTATGGACACCCACCACACCTATTGGAACCTGTTGGAATCTGTCAGGATTCAATCGTCTACCCTGCTCCTGGGTGACTTCAAATACCCAACCATAGTGCACATGCCCTATGCCACCTGAACATGAACACACATAGATTTCTCAGCTTTGTCAATGGCAATGCAGTGGATCAGTCGGTCAACACTCCTATGACAGGTGGAAATATCCTGTACCTTGCCTAACCAACATGAGTAGCCACTGTAGCACTCCTACAGTGCCATCTTCCTTGGTAATATCTGACCACATAGCCATCACTGTTCAGATCATCATCTCCCCTGCCCCCCCTTTACAGAATGAACTGTACACAAATGACTATAAATCCACTCAAAGCAGGTAGAAGTAGCTGTACAGCCAATGTCCCATTTGTTGGAACTAAGAGCAGTATCCAGGCCCACACCACAATACTATGTGGGCACCTACATAGCTGTATGGACTCAGCAATACCTAACAGGACAACATCATCTCCCTCAAGGTAGGGTAAATGCCTGTGCTGTACAGCAGCAATGCACAAATACCATAATAGGTGGAAACAATTGCTGGACGGGCACACACACACACACACACACACACACACACACACACACACACACACACACACACACACACACACACACACACACACAAACACACTTGTCAGGACTGAGATTAGAACCCCCAACTATTTAGTTATTGCTACTACAGTATTACACATTTATTGCGTGTACCACGGAGCTTATAAGGTGAAGAGTGTCCCACGGTTCTTCTAAGGTGAACAACATCACCATCCTTTGTAAAGTGTAGCAATGGGCAGTGTACTGGGAGAACGAGTCCTTAAAATACTTTATCCTACAAATATACACACTTACAAACACTTACAAACACACACACACACACACACACACACACACACACACACACACACACACACACACACACACATACTCACATTTGCCAGGACTCATATTAGAAACCCTACCTATCTAGTTATTGGTTCTATAGTGTTATGCAGGTACCGCACACACCATGGGGCTTGTAGGGTGAAGAGTGTCCAGATGTACCTGTAAAGTGAGTAACATTACCAGCCCTTGTAATGTATGGCAATTGGAGGTGTACTGGGTGAGAAGGGTCTCAAACTACTTTCACCTACATGTTTATATACCCACAAACACCTTTATGCACACACATGCGTATGCCAGTACTGAGATTCATAGGTTCATAGGTGTGTAATAGGTGAATGGCCATAGAGCCTTTACAAGCCTAGCCCATAGGATTACTCTGGCATTGTGCCACCTGATGTTACTCCCTAGTGTGTCTATCCAGTATAGCCACTGGAGTGATCCCCAGGGTGAGATTTCAATTCTCCATCCACTCATCCAGATGTCTCTTTCAGAGGGCCAGTGAGGTGCTCTGCTTAACATGTATGTGAAGTCTATTCCATAGTGTGGCCAGTCTCTGGGTTATGAAACTGTCCCTCCAGAATGTTCTGTTGATTGTGGAAATGGGGTTGAGGTCTCTGGGGCATGTGGTGTGGATGGATTGGGTTTCTTTAGATGTAGCATGCCTAACAGAGCTTTGTCAGACATGGCTTTGTAAGTCAAGCAGAGATTGCCTCTAAGTAGTCAATATGAGACAGAGAATAGTTGGAGTGATTGGAGTCTGTCCATATAGGACAAGTGTTTAAGGCCTAAGATCCATCCTCTTTGCGAGATTCTTTTGCAGCCTCTCCGGGTGTTGCAGGTGTCTAGTGAGGTACATACCAAATGAGTCATTGTACTCGATGATTGGCCTAATGAAGGAAGAGTAGAGACTATGACCTCTTTCTTCCTGGATGCAACACCATTAGTAATGAGATGTGCCACATAGGACTTTCTGACCACAGTGGCACTGTGGTGGTCAACAGACAGGTTGATGTCAACCTGTGTTCCCAGTTCTCTTATAATGACTTTTGTGCTCAGTGGACTACCATCGATGTGGTTATTCATGGGAAACAAGTTGTTCCTGAAGGGGGTGGTGACACATTTTCTGACATTGAGCTTAAGTCCAGGGTCCTGACAACAGTTGTAGGTCTCAGTGAGGCCTTTCTGCAGGATGTCAACATCAGTTGGGGAGGTCATAGTAGCACCTACCTTACAGTCATCTGCAAACATTGTCAGCCAGAGTCCCTTCTTGTTGGGCTGGACTTCAGAGGTGTAGATACCGAACATGAGGGGCCCAGGACCAGACCCTGTGGTACTCCACTCATGACTGGTCAGTAGTCTGACATGTAATCTGCTGCTTTCACACTGTGGGTTCTGTGAGCCAGGTTGCAACCCACCTAGTGACATAGGGGTTGATGCCTAGCTGAGTGTGTTTGTCTATGATTCCTGAGTGGGGAATGGTATCAAAGGATTAGAAGTCCCGCCTATCTTGTTATTATTCTATACTGTTACATAGTTAGTTCACATGGCACAGAGCTTATAGGGTTGCAGAGCTTCTACAGCTACCTCTACAGTGGATGACAACAGTGGGCCTTGTAAACTGGACATTGGGATGTGTACTGGGTGGACTACAACAAGAAATTGCAAAACTTGCCCCCCCAATGGATATAGTTTTCACCCAAACACAGACAGGATACTGTTCTCATGCACAAACACACACACACACACACACACACACACACACACACACACACACACACACACACACACACACACACACTTGCCAGGACTGAGATTAGAACACCTACCTATCTAGCTACTGCTACTACAGTGCTATGCATTTATCGGACACACCATGAAACTTATAATGTATAGGGTATCCCAAGGTACTTTTAGAGTGAGGAACATCACTAGCCCTTGTAAAGTATGGCAATGGAAGATGTACTGGTGAGAAAGGCCACAAAATGTGTTAACCTACAGATATACACACTTACAAACACAAATACACTCACACACACATTTGCCAGTACTGAGATTAGAACCCGTACCTAGCTAGTTATTTATACTATAGTGTTACACAGTTATCACCCACACCACAGAGCTTAAAGGGCTGAGGGCTGCTCAGAGGTACTTCTAAGGTGACTGACATCACCAGGATTGCTAAAGTAGGGCAATGGGAAGTGTATTGGTTGTGAATGGGCTCAAGATCTTTAATCTAAAGTTGTGGACATGCAACAGGTTATCATGTTGATTGTGACAGACTTGGCAATGTGATCTCTGCTGCTATTACCCTACAAACCTACATGTTACTGGATTTATATGGGAATATGGGGGGCACACCTGTCAACGGTACACATTTGGACATGCTGCACTGATATTGCTTTACATTTTGGTTCCATTTAGCATAGTAATGTGCCCTGTCTTGGAGAATAGAGGCATATCACTAGAGGCCACAGGTTAGATTGTAATGGCATACAATTGAGTTTCAGACTTCTTACCCTTCAGAGCCTTACTGCAACTGGAAGGCCTGCTGTGATATCACTGTGCAAGTCTGTACGGGGTATTCCATCATTGTTGCCATTGGTGGGTCTTTTCCAGACATTCCTTTATGGTTTTATATGGCTGACTTGCTGGGTGAGTCTGAGGGGTGAGTATGGGATCCCCACATTGACATCCATGTATGTGACCTATGACCCTCTTAGTTGGTCCCCTGCATATACTGCAGTGGGATTTGTCACCTTGGATAATACTGCATAGTGTGGGGAAGCCAGTATAGGGCAAACATTTGCTGGTGTTCCACATAGCTGTCAGTTGTCTGCTGCTACCCCAGTAGGCCACCCCATTCCCTTGCATGCATGCAGCGATACCATACATATGCTATCAGAACATACTACTCAATTCATTTATTGTTTAGAAAATTGACTTACCTTGTGCCTGTGGCAGTTGTGGGATGGTGGGTGAGGGCTGACTCTGTCAGATGCATGCAGTACACTGCCTATACAGGATAAGCTACAGGTAGTGTGATGTGTGTGGCATCCATTTTACTGTGTGTGCGAGTTGGAGAGAGGTGTCAGTCCCTGGATCCCTACAGTGTCAGGGTGTGTACTATATATTGCCTCTTTGTCAAAGCCTGGGTATACTGGGTATACCTCTGTCTGCCTACAGAAGCAGGCTCAGGGGCTTCTTCCTCTGAGTCTCTCTGTGCCTGTGTGGACCTTGGCAATGGTGGGGGCTGTGTGGCCCTTCCCTGTGCTGTTCCTGCTGCAGCTGTTTCCTCAGAATCATATTGTGTAGCATGGTACATACTATGAACATGTGTGCACATGTGGCTGGAGAGTACTGCAAGGCTCCAACAGATATGTCAAGGCAGTGGAACCGTGACTTGAGCATCTCAAACTCATGCTCTATAATGATCCTGCTTTGTGCATGTGCCTCATTATGGCATTCTTGAGTGGGTGTGTATGCATTTCTGATAGTGTCATCATCTACGGCTCCAGTGCATAGCCAGCATCCCCCACCAGATGGCCATAAGGGGTGTCCCCACTGGCAAATACCTGGTTCAGCTGTGACAAATACCAGATGCGGGAGTCATGATAGCTTCCAGGGCTGCCAGCACACACATTCATGATAATGCCCTGGGCATTGCACATGTCCTGGCAGTTGATGGAGGGGAAGCCCTTGCAGACTCTACCCTGTCACCGGGTGGTGCTTTGATGTAGATGTGCATGCAGTCTATCACACCCAGTGCCTCCGGGTATACTGCTACATGGTGGAAGAGACACATATTACTGGTCCTCTCCTCACAGGTGTTGGGAAAGCAAATGTGCTCACTGGCATGTGGTAGCCTGGTATCCAGGAACTGGTGGAGTACCCAGGATGCAGATGCCTGTGAGACCCCAATCATGTCCCCAGTAGGTCGTTGGACAGTACCTGTGGCTAGTATTATTAACACTACGCATACCTTGGAATCCACTGGAATGGGTTCCCCTTTTTTGGCTCTGGGACTGAGTTGAGGCTGGCACAGCTTGATGATTTGTTGAAGTCTGTGTCCACCCTGTAGTGCTATACCATCTCCAGATCATGTAGCCCTTGGTAGGTTACCCTGGGTCTGAACACTCTTCTCCTCCTCCTCAGTCTGGGGCAGTTGTCAGCATTATCCTCCTCACGCCCTCAGCCTCTAGCACATACTGATAGATCAAAGCAATAGCAGCCGCTAACATTTTTTTGGTTAAAATTCCCCTGCGTGTGTACATCAGTGGTGCAAGGTTTGTGGGAAAACCAGACTGAAAGGTATTTGCACAATTTATAATGTTGTGCTGCAGATGCTGCCTGTATGACTGGCTGGCTATGATACATTACACCTGCTTGGTATTTTATTAATACTTGATTGCTTTTATTCTGCTATTTGCCTTTTTTTTTCTTCTTTCCCTTCCCAGTTCCACCCCTTTTAAGCCCTGAAGCATGCCAGGACTGAGATTAGAACCCGTACCTAGCTAGTTATTTATACTATAGTGTTACACAGTTATCACATGTGCCACAGAGCTTAAAGGGCTGCCCAAAGGTACTTCTAAGGTGACTGACATCACCAAGATTTCTAAAGTAGGGAAATGGGAAGTGTTCTGGTTGTGAATGGGCTCAAAATCTTTAATCTACAAACACACACACTTTTAAATTTGTCAGGACTGAGATTAGAACCCCTACCTAACTAGTCATTTGCACCACAGGGCTTATAGGGCTGAGGCCACTCCAAAGGTACTTCTACGGTGAATGACATCAGCAGATCTTGTGAAGTAGGGCAATGGGAAGTGTACTGGGTGGGGAAGAACTAAAACACTTATTCCTACACACACACACACACACAAACACACACACACACACACACACACACACACACACACACACACACACACACACACACACACACACACACACATACCCTCTTCCCCATGTCTAAGTGTGTGTATGATTGACATACTGTAATATGTTGCCCATATATATGTGTGTATCACATGCAATAGATGCAGAAATACCACATATGGACCATCTACGGCTAGCTGTGGGTAATCCTGTCTGATGGGTGTGTGTGGCGACAGGTGTACATAGCTGTGTGTATGCAAAGACATCTGCACAATACAGATATATATAGTCCGTTCTGGTTTCAGACATGGACCTTATTTCTCTAAGTGTAGGAGGATACCCAGTATGACCTTCTATAGTAAGTGTGCTAATCCATTCCAGGAATAACTGTAACTCCAGTCTGGGGTGTTGTGTGCTACAGCCATACCTTGCAACCTGTTGATGCAGGATATCTGGAGTAGGCTGCCAGTATGGGGAAACAATGGCCCAGACATATGGGGATACTGTCACTACTGCTCTTATTAATGTATGAGTTGCTTGAGTTACAGGGTTTGTTTTATCAGACATTTTCTGACTTATGTAATGTTTAACACTGTACTGTATTGTGTCATTAGCTATTGACATATATCATCGGATCATGACAGTTATTTACCAGAGAAATTCAAGATGGATGATGCACAGACCAATATTATGAGGCAAAGGCTAGACATTCTTGCACAATCTAGCCAGTTGGAAGGTGTGGCTACAGCCAATTGAATGCTGAAGCTGTGTAAAAGGTCCAACACCTTGGTGATATACTGGCTGGGGATCTCCTGGTTGTGCGGTATTCTTCTTATCTGAAAGGTCATATCCTGGTGTGGCCATACCTCTCAACTGTACAGATTCTTACAGATTATCCAGATTCATGCCTCATATATCTGGTCAGTTTCCCTTAACATTGTGGTCTTCTAGCAAGTATGTTGCAAATCACTCAGTGTTGCAGTCAGGGAATAATGACTGAACAGTACAGTTTCAGACTTCACACCCTTCATTATATCCATGCTACTACACACCCCCTCTGTCACCTTTCTAACATTATGAGAGCATTATTTCAAATGTGTCCCTATATTTGGGCCTTTATCCCACCATTATGTATGGCTTTGTCCAGATTTATTGCTCTACAAGGTTGAGAGGTATGCTACTAGCATTTAGCAGCATGGACTTTCATTTGCACTTTGTTGACTGTGTTATGTTGGTAGTATGGACCCCATGACATTCCCTACAACAGCACTATGGGTGAGGCATGGGTCTTTGCCAGAGGCCTATAGGCCATGTGAGACTGATGCAGGCAATCTGTAGTAAGGCAGTGCATTTGGTCACCCATATGTTCCCAGGCTGCCAGGCAGTGGCTCTCCCTGGAATAACAAGGTAAGTGAGTCAGGTGTTACTGACAATCACTTTCTGTTCATATTGATCCATCACTCTGGGTGACAGCAGGATGCTGCTTATGGCTAGGAACATACCTGCATGGAACACGTATTCAGCACTCTGCATCATGTCTGTCTTTCTATAGTCCGTGAGGTACTTCTGACATCATTCACACTGCCATGGACCAGGCTAGTGTGATACCTGTACCTGTTGTGGGGTGACTTGAGTGCATGTGTGATATGACAGTTTATGGCACCTGCTAAGCAAGTAATCGTGACTTTCTCCTTATCCTGCCTGGTGTGTGGCACATTTGTGTGTGTGTCACAGTGGAGTCTTCTATGAGTAATATGTTGTGTGTATGGTAAGGCCTTAGTGTTTGCAGGACCTGGTGTGTGGTGTATGTGTGGTCTGTGATGTGCAGGTTTGGGAAGTTCGTGTGTTTTTGCCTCTGAGGTTTCCTTCACTTGGGGTTTGATTTGTTGTGGACCTCCACTTATGTGGATGTGTGTTGTGTATTTCCAGGTAATGCTTACTGACTCCATACACTGCAGGGCACCTATGTTACTGCAAAATGTGCTCTGGTGTGCACATTCTTCATTTGTCTGGTCAGTGGTTCCCCTCTCCCTTCTGTGTGCCTCTTTATCTTTCTGTAGACTGGTCACAGGCTTTCCCATAGTGGATGCTGTTATGTATTTGTAATTCTGGTGTGAGCATGGTAAATGTCATAACATCACACACAAGGTTGTGGACTACACACCTCTGAGCATATCTATTTGGCAGGTTGTCCATCATTGCACCATTAAATCTACTGGGGTCCTCAGACAGTTTGTGTTACTATGTTATTATGTGGCTACATGTTGGCCTAGCTGTCAAACTGTCACTGAGTCTGACATCTGGACAAGCCCACATATGACAGTCAGACGAAGGGCCACACATGGGGACAGGGTGTTGATACTGTTCTGCCATAGATAGACAGTTGGGGGACCAGTTTGTTACTTGCTTGCTTTTTGTTATGGGTGTGACATCTGCTTCTCCACTGTCTGCCATTGATGTTTTGACATGACCTTTACTTGTTTTGCAAATACTTCGCAGGCAAATACAATGTTAGGGCAAGCAGAGCAGCTATACAAGGCATACTTGTGCTCCTTCTGTGACAACCTTCCATTCCAGGGGTATGGCTGTTGGCCAGTGACATGTTGTCAGTGCTGGCACAGTAAGGTGGCAGCCTTTTATGACCTGCCAGTACACTGACCTTCAGGCACTTGCTGTGCTACTAGGCACCATACCTTTCTATGTATGACAGCCAGATATCTGGACAAAGCCATAAGTAATTGGCTGAAAAAGGCCTAAATATAGGGACCATTTTAACTATTGCCTTACAAACCTAGAAGTGTGATACAATAACAGATGCTGCATTAGCATGCGTTTTCTATAGGGTGTGAGGTCTGAGACACTACAATCCATCGTTATTTTCTGACTTTAGATTTTCATAGTTTGCCAGTGATTTGCCACACAAGCACTATTTCATGATGGAGACATCACAAATATGATGCAAACCTCTGTACATTCTGCAAAAGGTCTGTACAGTTGGGAGGTATGGTAGGCACTGTGTAGGTTACTCTGACCTGTGTACTGTTCATATGTGTGGTCCCCTGTCCATGATTTGCTTTTATTCTGCTATTTGCCTTTTTTTTCCCTTCCCATTTCCACCCCCCTTTAAGCCCTGAACATTCCAAGCAAACCCGGTGCCAAAATGTAAACAGTCCTGCTATTGCTGGGTTTTTTTTGTTTTGTTTTAGACTCGGTGCGTGCTGCATAACACGCAAACCTGTTTAGCTATAGTAAACACTTTGAAACAGAAATGGCCCTCCCCTGGACATGAACACGCTCTTCATTTCATGGAATAAGTCAATACAGCCTGAGACACACCCCCTTGCTTAGCTGTGCTTAGCTAAGTTCAGCTGGGAGCCGTAGAACTCCAATGTGCTTACACCAAGCATGACACACCCCCTTTTCATGTCAGCTGCTTCTCCTGCTAACACCACTGCCTTATAGCTCCTACACAGTTAGGTACAGCTAGAGAATGGTCTCCCCTTTAGCGATTCAGTAAAATTTGCTCATTTGCATACCCCACTCCCTTAGTCCCTGATTACACCGCTACACCACAGCCTTCCTCCTTAGCAACCAGTGTTACTTGTTATTGTTTTGATTCTGCATGCCATAGACTATAATGGCAAAATGCAGATTTCACTTAAAATTGTCTTTTCACATTTTTTTATTTTCAGCACAGTCCCGTTTGCCCGCCGCTGCCCTATGCTTAAACAGCCGAGATCGGCCAAAAAAATAAACTTTTAATTTTTATAATTTTGCAAGACTTTTCCATGCCAATGGCCATATATTTGGCCATTGGCATGCCTAAGGAGTATAAGACATGCTTTACTTTGAGCTGTCATGCCTCCATTTTGAGTTTTTGCAGAAATGTATTTGGCTAGTAGCCGAATACATTTCTACACCTCACACTATTCCAGCACAGATGCTTGCCTGCTTACTGAATTACTAATTCACCTCATATGCATTGTTTTCACAAGCAAATGAGGTAATTAGCATTATTCAGTTGTGTCGGTACAGGAATAGTGCTGGCAGACCCGTGTACGTCCCCAAGCTTGTTTACTGGATCGCTAGCCGGCCATATTCCATGCAGGAGCAGCTGCACTATTCTTACACTCCATGTAAGCTTTATTGAATCCCAGGGCATGTGTTATAAATTACTTGCTTTTTTTAAATAAACAAAGGTTTGCCTACATGCCAATGTCTCATCTGCTGCTAAAATTTTACAAGTATTATAAATATTTTTTTTTAAAATCCCTTTACCAGCTACAGTAAAATTCAGCCATGGCTAACATCTACTTTCTGTTGGTCCTATCATTACCTTGAGGGACAACTTCTACTTTTTGTTCCATTGTATATTTAATTTTCCCATTACTATTTTTTTCAATATACAACCTCTGGCTAAAAATATAATCTTTAATAACTCAATTTCCTTAAATGTAACAACTTCCTCCATGGTCATTTCCAAAATATGCTTAACTTGACTATAAATGATACCTTCTCTTGACTTCTTTGAATGCATGCTGCTATAGTATTATAGACTATTACTGGCACTTATCCTTGAAGACACACTACTATTTTCTTTCATATATATATATATATATATATATATATATATATATATATATATATATATATTTAAAAAGGCCATAGTATTATTAGAGATACAATTGTATAATTTAAAAAAAAATCTGTCATATTGTTTAATCTATCTACCTCATCCAAAAGACCTGTCACTAGTAGCATGTCCTAGGGTTCAGTCTTTGGGACACTTCTCTTTGGCATTTATGTCTTGGAGATCAAAGCCAATGTCAAGGGATTGTGGCTGACTAAGTTTCTAGATGATTACAAACTTAGTGTCATCATAACCCTCATGATCCTACAACAGGACCTTTCCCAAAGAAAGAGTTGGTGGCAAAAAAACCATGGGGTGCAGCTAAGTGCCATGAAATATATATATAATCAAATTCTTTTCAAGCTTGACTACCTTTGTAACTGTCACATTGACAACACCCCTTCCCTGAAAACTGATCCCATAGTTACAAATCTGGGAAGCTGGATGGACAATGAACTTCCTTTGATCAATGAACTTCCTTTGATCACTGATCCACTACTTATATTGAAGGGTATGGTGTCCTGATCCAGAAATGTAATTGTTTCTTTGTACTCAGCAGTCATTAGGTTGAACATTGAGTATAATGCCCCTTTTGATATGTAACTGTCCAAACACTTGGCATAGCTGTAATGACTGCAATGTTTCCTTCAAGAAAAAAATCAGGGACTTAAATCATAACAATTACACAGACCACCTTAAAGTCTTGTCTTCCTTCTCAGTATCTACTGAAAGGCAAACTCTGCTTCAAGTACTGACCTTCAGAAGATCCTGTTCTGTCAGACCTATTACACATTTCAAAGTCCAATGGTATCAAACACCTACTCATGAGACTTCAATCTCTTTTGAAAGATTATCCTGGAGGATTATGTATCATAGATAATATCACTTCCCCGCCAAGTGAAGCAGAGTACTTCTCTTACTCTATTCAAATGTAACTTGGATGAATAGATGGTTAACTGCAAGGCAACCCCTGGCTTAGCACCAATGGCCCTCATCGATATGGGAAAACAAGCAAGTACTGAACACATAGTTGTGTGGCCCATCTTTTGGGAATCATATTGCAAAATATAAGTGCTAATAATTACCATGGGAATGTAGGATTAGGCTTCTTAAGATCCATAAAGATCAATAGCCTAGTAAGTACCTATGAACCTATGAACTTATGAAATGGCTCTTGCAACTTAGCCAAATATTTGTTCACCAGGGAAGTCACTATTAATAACACCTGATCTCCAGGGCTGAATTCTCTAAACTGACCATTTTTTACTATAAATTTATTGTTGCATCCTTGGGTTTTCTACTTGTGCTCCTTTACTATTGGCATAGCCAGTTTTACCCTATTGTGAAAACTAATGTAGCATTCTATCCCTCTTTTAAAATGTGTCTTTACTTTTTTTTTAAAGTTTCCTTAACAATGTCAAGAACTTTTTTGGGATGCCTGCCATATAGAAGTTTGATTGTTGTAAATCTAGTTGAAGACTGCAAACTGCATATAGGGTGGAAATTGATTTCAGTTTTTACCATGTATGTCACTAACTTTCCTTTGGGTGAACTTCAGTGTTTTATTGAATCTTTCCACAAATCCAACAGTCTGGTAATCGTAGACTGATGTGTACATATTACTTCACTTTAAAACACAGGCATAGCTGATGCATTTTCCTCAACATAAAGGCAGTGCCTTGCTCATTAAGTATTGCTTTACAGATACCCATTCTGGGGAATAATAGTAACAGTTTTCTTGCAATAGCTTTAGCATCAGTTTTGCATAATGGCACTGCTTATGGAAATGTTGTAGTATTGGTATGTATTTATATCTATTGCTAGATTTTACCGTTATCCCTAAGACATCAATAGCAATACATCAAAATGACACCTCTATAATAAGCCTAGCAATTTAGGGACTTTTATTTCCAAGATGAAATGCAGTTTTCTGTCATTCTGTAAATGAAAAAAAAACAGAAGCTTTCTATTTCTTTCATTTTGCCAGGCTAGTAAAATCTGGCATGTACTCTTGACTTAGTTTTGTCCAAGATGGCTTCTCTCCCATTTTTATTTTAATGTTGTGTGACTTACTGTTAGACCACTCACTCATTGCTACATTCTCTAGTAATTTGGCACAAGGTTGAAAGTTCAGCTTCCTCCCCCCAAAGCACTGGCATTACAGCTCTATGTCTTCCCCTACACAGAACTGTTACAAACATCGCTGCCTGATTTCCTGTCTCTCCACTGTGTATAAAAATCTCCTGAGTGCTTTGTTTTCTTTTGGGTTATTCTCCCTCAGTCTTAATGTGAGGGAGTGGACACAACCATTCCATTTTCTTTTCCTTCATTGGCTATATTACTCTCGATCTGCAAAGGGTATCTAATTCATCTTCAGTTTTACTCCTTTCCTTACACACATATGCCTGATGTTTATAGTCTGCCATTGCTTGAGTTTTCTGGTTGGCACTAACAGAAATTAGCTGAGATCTCTGCATCCTCTTGTTCAGCTCATTGTAACTGTTTGCTTGGGTCTAAGTAGCATCACTTAGCTGTCCTTCTCTTTCTTGTTTTTTTTTTTTTTTTTGGTTTCTGTGTTAATGTTCCTTGTCTCTCTCTGTGCAGACTTCTGTGTTATATTGATTTTTTACTCCTGAATTTCCTATTAGTACACATTCAGTCACCATACTGACATTTCTTAGAGATTTGGGTTTCTGTTTCTCTGCCATTAGATAGTCCTGTCTAATTACAACCAGGTTAGCGTTGTAGGTTATGTTTGTTACTTCTATGCTAACTCCCTTCTTCTTTTGATTCTGGACCTCTTTTTGAGTATCATCGTCTTGCTCTCTGCCACAATTATTCTGAATGGATGTATCAATCTGCTGCTCTACCTTTTTTTTCTTATTAAATGCGGAAGCTTGCCACACTGCATCTATGGATTCTCCCTCCTCCTACTTTTTCTATACTGCCTGAAGTGGGGGAAATCTTTTCTTGCTATTATATCATAAGTTAAGTCAAGACACACTGCCAAGACGTAACAGTTTTCCTGGAATTGTTTTAATTTCTACATCTCTGTATTATTGTTCTTTTCTGACACCATAAATGTATATTACCTCTACTTTGTAGTTGTTTCTAATCTTATGCCTAGAAAGCAGGAGATGCTTGACAAGGGTAATCATGTTTCCACAGACTAGGAGAGCTTGAACCTCCTTTCCCTTCCCTCTCATCTAGAAATGCAGGGCACTTCACCAGCTTTATTGTAACACAATGACATAATGCTGACTTAATTATTCAAGCTACGGTCATGTCACATTCAGAAAACATTTCATTTGTAGTATGCACTGCTTGTTGCAGTACTTGTTTTTTTTCTTCCACAAAAGATGGCATATTTCTTATTCCAACTTAAAACTTGGAAGCAAACAAGTCAGATCACTTTACAATACTCATTTTCTTATATTACTAGGCAAATCTTTGTTGCCTCACAGCAAGAGGTTCTCCTGTTCGATTCTCAGCTGGAGTGCGGGGAGTGCCTCCTGTGTGGAGTCTGTATGTCCTCCCCGCAGTTGGGCGGGCGTTCGAAAGACATGTGTAAATGAGCATGCCTTCATTGAAGGTTGAACGTTGAGCTGGCACCTCGGCGTTCATGAAAATCTACTGCTAATCATTAGCGGACCGGAGTTTCGCTGTGGCGACCCCTAACCGGGAAAAGCCGAAAGACAACAACAACTAGGCAAATCTCCTTTTAAACCCATCTAATGCTACTATTTCTAACATTTGTAATTTACTGCTGCTATCAGATTTTAGCCATTCCTTTAAAATATGTTTTAAGTGATGCTTTGTGCTCATACTGGTTTGTCAGCATTAAATGTTCACTTGTCATGGTTTGCACTTGAGTTTATTTCAGCCCTTACCAAATTTATTTATTTATTTATTTATTTAACATTTGTTATCCAGGATTGTCTGACTGGACAACAAGTGTCCATTTGAAGTCCTGGGGAGAAAAGCTCCATAAACATTACAAAATAAAAGCAAACAATTACAAGTGCAATAGACATAAAGAATGACAAAACCTAAATTGGTTACAAGTTAATGGCAGAAAAGTTACAGTAGTTAAAATGCCAATTTGTAGCATTGTCCATTCCTGGGATGAACAAACAAATAACATTATGTACCATATATACAATGAACATAGCTAGAGAACAGTCTAATAAAATAGAAAGAATATATTGAAGCCTTGGCAAAGTATAACACTTGTATAAATGTTTCTTTATTTTATCATAGTCTATGTAATTAGTCCCCTCTATGTCCATATGCATTTTAGAGCCTCTCTCATCAGCTGGGATAACAGGAGTTTTGTGCAGTCTGCTTGATCCATGTTATTTAGGGAGGCATAATGGTCAAAAACCACATGGCTTGACTATGGGTCATCATCCTTGATTAGATTTTTTCATGATAGGCACAATATTGGGGATAGTAGCACATTGCCTCTACAAATAACTGTTGCTGCAGTTACCCCATGTTTTGGTCAGCCACTGCTTTAGATTTAACAAGCAATTTCAGCATGTCATACATGTTTAGGATTACCTGGGAGTATGCCAGGAGACAGCTAGAAAAATAATCTTTTTGGTAGGTAAACCAAACCAGCATTAGAAATGTCACAGGAAAGCAACTGTAACAGATTCACAGGGAATTAGTATTGCAAAATATTCTGCACTTATCGGCAAGGGGTTTTGTGAACAGCAGTATAAGGCAAGCTTTTAGCCAACTGCCTTCATTTGTAAGCCCATGCTGTCCACACCACCAGTGTACAGTCCCAGGAAGCGTCAGAGGCAGCACTTATGAGAGAGGCACACATTATTTTGTACATCCATGAGGGAAATGAAAGCCACCAGCTCACTTGGATTTGAAATTAAAAAAGACAGTACCTTTAAGGTTTTCTCCATTACATACATGCAGCTTATTTAACCATTCCTGTAATGGGATGCACTAAAAAACAAAGTTCACAGCTGCAGGACTCACCCACTCCCAGACTGCAGCTCTGAGGTTAGGTGACTTCACCAAGTATACGTCTGCAAAAAGCCCCAACTATGTTGTCACACTCTATGACTCTAGGTTCTTCTGGCAAGTTCCAGCTTACCTGTTTATTCCCCAGATGAAGAACTAACGTCCTACCTTTTGCTTTCAGGCTACCTCCATACATGCAACACTAATTAGCAATTTACTAGTTAAAACAAATCCATTTCCTGACTGTCATTCTATGAGAATGTTCTTATGTACAAGTCACTTCCCTTGTATTTACTTTGTAAATGTTTATTTGCTTATTTGACTTGGGCTGTGGTTGAAAGGGGTCCATGGACCAGCCCACTTACCTGTTTAATGAATGTTAAATAAATAAATAAAGACACACTAAACAGTTACTGCACTCAGCAAGTTACTGTGTGTGTGTGTGTGTGTGTGTGTGTGTGTGTGTGTGTGTGTGTGTGTGTGTGTGTGTGTGTGTGTGTGTGTGTGTGTGTGTGTGTGTGTGTGTGTGTGTGTGTGTGTGTGTGTACGTGTGTGTGTGCGTGTGCATGTGCATGTGCGTGTGCGTGTACATGTGCGTATGTGTGTGTGTGTGTGTGTGTGTGCATGCGCACACGAGTCTGTGTCTGTGTGAAAGAAGGCATATGGCATTCAATTATTATGGAAATGCTAAGTGTAGTTACATTAATTTAAGGATCCTCTTCATGGTAGAAAGTGAGCAGTAGGAAAGTGAAAATGTGTCTAATAGTAATAGAAAATCTAGAAGAAGCACTAGTGAGCCTTACTGTCAAAAAATTAAGGAGATACAGGCTTTAAAAAATGGAAAGACACCTAGTAGAAATATATCACCTTATGAATTTTGTATGAAATATAAAGTGCAGAAATTCAATGTATTACATTTAATACAGTTCGTACTAAGGCTGAGAAAACAGTTTTAATGATTATGCTGCAATATCTTATTAATTGAAAAGATATAAACAATTTATTAATAACTGGTAGCCTTTGACAGTGCTTAATATTGCTTATAAAATATCTAAGATTTTGTGGCAGTCTGATAGGAACAAAGGCAGAGTCCCTCATTGACTCTCTTCAAGAGGAATCTTGATGAGTGGATGGGAGATCGTAGGTTTACCCCGGGTATCACTTCTGTGTCACTGTTAGACAGAGGCACAGTATACTAACCTCGAAAAAGGGCATAGCAAAATTAATTTAAAATGGGTGGCGAAAGCCAAACACACTCTGGCTAGGCTTATAAATGCCCTAGGGCAGATAGCCTAGTATGAACCTATGAACCTATGAACCTATGATAAAGATCAGCACAATGGGTCTAGAAGGTGGAATATTAAACATTTAAGTATATTGGTTGGAGTTGCTATGAATGTCAAAGGAAACAGTTTATTTAATTGACATTATGGACATAAATAAAATGTCTGGTAGGGTAAAAGGTCATCATATTTTAGATGTAATAAGTCACTGTGTTATACCTAAATGGTTTTCTGATACCTAAGAAAGATGATATTGAAGGGTAATACATTATCTTTGTTCAATGGACATATGGACAGGAGAATGAAAACAAATCTGGGAAAGCAGTCCTGTGAGTTCTTTGCTGTTTATATCAACATTAGAGATTATTGTTGTCAGAATATTCTCAGAGATTATTGAAACAGGTTTATGCTTTAGGATGTGGTTTAGTAATATTTTGAGTTTATGCAGATGATATTCTGATGTTATCAAATACAAGAGCATAAAGCTTTCTATGGAACCAATATTTTATGAAGTAGTAAGGAATTTATGAGTCAAGATCAACAGCAAGAATGTAGTACTTGCATGGTTCTGATCCGAGTGAAGAGCCATGCTTGTGTTGTCCTCAGTGCTTACCATTTAGCCTTGCTTGCATCAAGATATCTTCTTATGTTACCCTCTCCCCATGGTCTGTCCTCCTTAACTTTTTGTCTTTTATTTCCCTGGGCCTAGTTACGGAAAGTATCATGTTTCTGAACTTGTACTTAAATAATAGACTGGCTAGTATAGCTCTAACAGTAGGATAAATGGATATACTATAGGGTCTTAATATGCTGTCAGCTGTTTTCAGTGAAATCCTTTGGCGTTATGTTTATTTTGTCTAAAACTTTCCACTAGCCTGTTGGCTTATAGCCAAAGTGGAGATAATTTTTCTGTATACAGTTATTTGGCACTGACAAAACTCTTTAAATTGACAGGTATTAAACGGTGGACCATTGTCAGTTGTAACAGATTTTAATACCCCAAAAGCCACAAATATCTTTCAGCAGGCTGGAACTAGTATATGTGATGATATTGAAATTACTGGTTTTGTATTGGGAGTGTAGGTATGCATGCAGAGTGTGTGTGTGTGTGTGTGTGTGTGTGTGTGTGTGTGTGTGTGTGTGTGTGTGTATGTGTGTGTAAGTAGGTTAAAAATGAACAAGGGAGTTTTCAGCAAAGTAATCCTTTACTAAAATATACATTGCAGGTTACTTTTCAAATGCATTTAATGCCTGTTGATTAGTATGAAAGGCTCCAGCTCTCTTCTGATCCTGAAAAGACTAAGGTGTGTATCAGAAGATCAATGAATAAATGACTGTGAAGCTTGAGTAGTCATGAACTATATAAATCAATATACAAATTACACTGTGTGTCTCTTAAACTTTCTCTTACTTATTTTGGAAAACAAGTAACTTATTTTGCTTTGTCTCAACATTGCAAATGGTTTATATTTGTTTCAGATTCACTCACTTGCTTTTTGTTTTCTGGAATTCACATTCTTTTATCATTTTAACACTCCCTTCAGCTTTCTCTGCCTTTTCCTTTCTTTTCCCTTTTGTCTCTGTAAACAGTTACCCTTCCAGTCAGGTTATAACTCAGCAGGCTCCTTTTTCTCTGTAGCAAGTGAACATTTACTTTTATTGTTCTAGCTTTGATTCTGATATATGTTTTATGACAATCCCTAACAGGGAGTCCTCTTTTCAAACCGTATGTCTAGAGTCTTGACTTGGCCTTCTACAGTTCTGGATTTACCATTAACCCACTGTATATCTCATTTGTTAATATATAATCCTGAGAATGTTATTATCTTTGTTTAGGGTCTATGTTCAGCCATCGAATGGAAAAATCACCAAATGGCATTATATCAAAAATGCCATTCAATGAAACTCCTCATGCACCCCCCACCCGCTAATTATATATACCAACTCTGAGATCGCACTACAGTGGGGAAAGGGCAAATTTTCTGATCTCTACCATAATGTGATCTTACTCAATTGGCTCAATAAACAGCATGTTCAATGAGATATGCCATTCAGTGATTTTTCCGTTTGAAGGCTGAACATAAACCCCTTTGTTTAATATGATTACTGCTCTTTCTGTCCTTTCTGTATTGTTGTTTATATATGTAGTTCTTCGGTCCATGCTATCTTTATTCTATATTTCTTTATCACTACTTTTCATCCTATTACTTGCATATGTTCTGCTATGCTTTCTTTCTCTGTCTCTGAAATATGATTTTTTGATGTATCATTTATCACTTGTATATCTGCCTTTGCCTGCATGCTTAGTCAGATTTATCCTCTTTTCTGACATTTAGCATATACACTTCCAGGGCTGGTCATTATCCTATATGAGGATTCTCCTTATTACTGTATCTGCACTGTCTCTTGTAACTATGCCCCTGTTGTGGCAATTACATATCCTACCTTTCATTATGCCTCACTTAATTCTCTGTGTTATTCCTCAATAAGTTCAATAAGTCTCTTTACCAATGTTTCTGGTTAATTAACTATTTTCTATTAACTATATTCTTCAGTGTGTTCCTGATCTTTTTTACCTGTATTTCTGAGATATCCAATGATCTAGTAAAGTCGTGTGGCTTGTCTGAAGTTATTTCTGGATCAGCCATTGTTTTCCTTCTCTTCAACCTGCTACTCTTACATGACTGTCTTATCTATGTTTAGCTTTCTCATTTAAACTGAATAAATACTCATCTTATAACTAGTTTAATTAGCAAAGTATAAAATATTCATGCAGAATCATCTTCTAGTAAAGTATACAATATTCATACAGAATCATCTTGTTTCTGTGGGGAACTGCCGAATGTATATATTTCTTACTCTGTAGATCATTGAGACTATTTAACATGTCTAGCACATCTTGAATTTTGTCATCTGGTCCTGCTTTTATTCCACATATGTCACATATTTGGTATCTTCCCACATACTGCCATGAGCAATAATAATAATAATAAAGCACAAGGTCCTTCCAATATGAGCTTTGTGCATCGCAGTCTACTACAGATATTGATAGGCCTGGAAACCCCACAGCTATTTTTCTCATTTTCTGTATGATTTATCTACTGTATAAACATTTATTATTTTCTACTACTATATTGTGTGCCTTTTCTGTACTTCTCATTAATGACTGTCTTTATGAAACCCTGTATGAAGCTACTTACTTTTGAAGTTTTCCTTTCATTGCAGTCTTCTATTCCTGTTCTTTCTCTTTAGTGGTAGGAAATATATTGTGACATGCAAATTAATAAAACAAAATTTACATTATAATTATTGCAACCCCTTATACATATATATGTGTGCATACAAGCAGGCACACACACACACACACACACAAAGAGGCACACCCATCATCTGCACTCACTTTATTTATAGTGCACACCTCAGATGTCTCACTGAGGCCAAATTAATGAATGAATGCATAAATAATGCCCACAGTAATGTATTTCAGCTTACTGCTGCCAGCAGCAAACCATAAACCATTTGTACATACACACACAAGCACAAACACACACACACACACACACACACACACACACACACACACACACACACACACACACACACACACACACACAGATGTGCCTGAAAACTAGTATAATTCTGTACATCTTAGATGTCTGATTGCAATGACATATTTCCTATCCTGGCTCTAATGCAGTCTCTCACTGAATAAAAGTTGACACCTATAAATCGCCAGCAGGTAGCACACATCTGAAATCCTTAACTCCTTAACTCCATCAATAAACCAATAATGTATTTAAACGTATTGGAAACACTCATCATCTGACCCAATACCATATTCATGGGTGACTTTAATTACCCACTATTAGCTAGGAATCCTAGCCAGCACCAAATGTACAGGCACAGAGATTCTTGAATTTTGTAAACACAAACTCCCTGGACCAGATTGTCAATACACCAACCAGGGGTACAACCATACTGTATCTGATCCTCACTAATATGGGAGAGTTATGCACATCCCTTAGTGTAATGTCTTCCATGGTAAGGTCAGGCCATAAAATGGTATCCTTTGATGTAAAAATAAAACCTGGACCCCCAGCTAATACTGGAATATTCAGGAACTACTCTAAGTTTAACGTCCTGCTATTTAGTGATAACCTGGCAAAATTTCAAGCCCCCATAAACCCTGGGAACACTGCTGCCTATGTAGAACTGTTAAAGGAAACCCTATACAAGCATGTTAATAGGTGTATAGAGGCAGTTGTACCCACCAGGAAGATGTACAGAACTAACTCAAAAAAGAAGCCACCCTGGTGGAATCACAAAATCAGTGGGCTGTATAAAAGAAGGAAAATAATCATGGCAAAAATTAGGAGGTGAAGCACCCAGCAGGATAAAAAGACTCTCATCAAACTAAACAAATAACTCAGAGGACAAATAAAGTCTACCAAAGCCAAAGTTTAGGTAAATTTGGCATCCCAGGCCAAGGACAATCACAAAGCATTCTTTAGCTATGTCTGCAACCTCAAAGGCAATACACAATTGGGTGCAGAGCTCATTGTAAATGGAGCCACCTATACTGAGCCAGAAGATATATCAAACCTACTGGCTGACAAATTTAGCTCCAACTTACCCTCTCAAACTTCCCTCAGGAATACCATCATACATCTCCCCCTGCTATAACTACAGAACAGATCCTTAATGTGCTCTCTATGGCCAAGAACACTGCATCAATGGGCCCAGACAGTATCCCAGGATGCCTTCTAAATATCATGAAACATGTCCTATTAGGCCCTCTGGAATTGCTATTTAAGTGTAGCTTTCAAACAGGCTTCATGCCTCATGAATGGAGAACAGCAACAGTCATTCCTCTGCACAAAGGTGGATCATCTACAGACCCTGGAAAATACAGACCCATAAGTCTCACTAGTCTTATATGCAAAGCCATGGAAATAATTATTATGGAAATGATCAATAATGATATAGTAAATCTCCAGACACTGCACCCATCTCAGTTTAGTTTCATCAAGGGCAAGTCATGTCTACTCAACATGGTGGACTTCTTTGAAACGGTCACTAAAAGCAATGTATGAGGGAAAAATGGTTCACACTGCCTACCTTGACATGGCCAAGGCATTTGACACAATAATCCACTCAGGAATTGTTGATAAACTCAAGAGGTTAGGTACAAACCCATATGTCACTTGGTGGATAGCCAACTGGCTCACAGACAGGACCCAGGAAGTTAGAGTTGGGAAGTCCACTTCTATAAAGAGGCCAGTCACAAGTGGAGTCTCTCAGGGATTGGTCCTTGGACCTCTCCTTTTTGGCATTTACTTCTCTGAAGTCAAGGCCAATGTCAATGGCATCTGGCTGACAGAATTTGCAAATGATTACAAATTAGGAATTGTCATTGAATCCACACCAACACAAATGTTCTCCAGGAAAGGCTGACACATACAAATAGCTGGTGTCAGAGCCATGAACTAAAGCTAAATTCCAAGAAATCCATAACAGTATCCTTTTGAAAGTGATCCACCCCCGGTAACCATCATATTGACACACCCCTTAGAGTTGATCCAGTAGTCAGGGATGTAGGGACACATAGACAGTAATCTATCCTTTGACCATTGTGTGTCTACAATAGTGAGGAAATCATTCTATGTTGCGTAACTTATAAACAAAGGTATGGCATCTAGGTCCAATTAAGTCATTGTTCCACTGCATTCAGCATTCATCAGACCTGTCATTAAGTACAATGCCCCCTTTGGTATGTACCGAACCAGGCATATCCAACAAATGGAACATCCACAGAGGTTCTTCACTGAAAGAAAACAGGGCATAAGTAACATGTCCTATGCAGACCACCTGTATTCTGTCTCTTACAGGCTGTTGAGGGAATATCTATGGGTGGCATACAAGGCATTGTCAGACCCCACTTTGATGGACCTCCTGCATATCCGCAAAACAAACAGCACCAGCATGACCCATTCAGAAGAGGTAAACCTTGCCTGTGATATAAATAGGACCTGCTGGAGAGACAGGTATGTATCCAAGAGACTACCCCATCTGTGGAACAGGCACCCCATCCATGTGAAGCAGAGTTCCTCCCTAACCTAATTCAAGTGAAACTTGAACAATTGGTTGGGGAACAGGAAATTCATCCCAGGTTTGGCACCTATGTCTCTAATGGAAACAGACAACCTGTAAATAGTTAATCTCCCAGGCTCCTGCTTGTAAATGTTTAATCTCCAAAGCCCCTGCTTATACTTATCAAAGGTACCAGAACTTGTCAGAGATTTGGGATGCATGGCTAGTCTTAAAGAGGCCCTTGTGATTGTCCGTCTACACTATGAACCTATGAATAAAATAAATGCACAAAAAAAAAAAACCAAAATTCCTGAAAATGTTATAAGAATGTTATAAGAAATATTATTCTCAACCTTTTGTAACCTTAAGCTAAAATAAAACAAGGATTGACAGCACCTTTCAATAAAATGTGCATGATTTTTAAGCACCATTGCATTTGATAGATCAAGGCAGAGCTGTAAACATTTGATTATGCATCCTCAGTCATTTAAATGGAATAGATATTGATATATATATATATATATATATATATATATATATATATATATATATATATATATATTGCAACCAACAAAGTGTAAAAGCCCACCAAATACTCGTATCATAGCACTAAATAAATCACATAATATACTAAAAGAGCCACTATGGCCAGGTTAGGAGTTAAAACTGATCTAATTGTTTTTTACTAAATCAGTTTTAATTCCTAACCTGGCCGTGGTGACTCTGTTAGTATTTTATGGAATATATATATATATATATATATATATATATATATATATATATATATATATATAAAGATATATATATATATATATATATATATATATATATATATACGTACATACATATACACACACACACACACACACACACACACACACACACACACACACACACACACACAGATGTATATTATGGGGGCAATAATAGGCTCATAAATACTAAGGCAATTCAGAGCTACTTGGGCTGGACAAAACACTGATGTTAAAAAGCTTTTCAATTAATATGCTTTTGCTTACTGCTGTAGTCCTTAGTCTAGCAGATAAAGAATTGATGAACTAGGTGGGCTAGTCTCTCCTTTTCAAATAAATAATCAAATCAGTTCAATGCAACAGCCTGTGTTCAGATATTACATACTTATTTTATATATCCCCAGACTGTGTACATCAATTGTTATAATATTTCATGATACAGCAAACAGATGAATATAAAAAAATGTTTTCCTTCTTCTACTCACCGGGTGTGTCAGTTTTGTGTACCCTTCCCTACTTCCCACCAGGGTTAAAGGATCTCAGTATTGTTTCTAAAGCTCTGGCAACCACCTCTGCTAGCCATTGCTGCTTCACCACATATTTGTTTTTGAAAGTAAAATAAAAATTAAATAAGAAGAAGAAGGAGAGGATCTGCCAACTGTAAAGTATAATACAAATGCATGTAACATCAGACTGGTATTGCATTATGGACTGGTCAGCTGTTTCATGTAAGTAAAACATGGCACACTCATAATCTCGTGACCACACTAAGGCTTTCACTGGTCAGCAGTACTAGCTATAGCATTTTTCAGCAGTTAATTAGTGGACCTGCAGTTTAATAAAAATAAATAAATAAATAAATAAATAAATGATGCTCTGAGGTGTTGTGTCAAAATTACATTGCCAAAACAGTAACAAAACACAAGCACACCAAATCTGAGCAGACTGGAATGCTTTCCAAAAGTATCAAACATGTCATTACTCAAGTTAAACGTTATAGCACCTACTCAGCTGAATAGTATGACTGAGCTGATCACCTGAATTTTGTTTCCCGCTTTTCTAACATGATAAAAATATTATACTGACAAATATCACTAAGAAATCACTGAATTCCCCCAAAGGAGGAAATGGGTGATTTCAAAGTGTCATGTATCAGTAGTGCATGTGGGCTGTGCCTCTGTGCACTGGAGTTAGACATTTTACACGAGATTTGATGATATTACTGATTTCCTTCTATACCAAGGAAGTACAAGGTTTTTGCACTTGATTTTGATTAGCAATTTTTAAACTACTGAAACTGCTTTTGGAACTTTTAAACTGTAGCTGCACATTTTCATAAAGAGCAACTTGTTTAGCTTGGTGGTGTGGGCCATCTTGGAAACAGCAGTAGTGTGCTTGCACATAACGTTAATTGCTGATATCTTCTGCAACACTGGCTCTTCCAGAACTGTTTTCTTGTTGTTTCTTTTATTTCATTTGTTTTTCTTAATTACTGTGCTTTTGACTGCACTGCTCTGAGCTGTACTTCTATGCACTGTATTAAGGCATTTTCCACCTTATTTGATTATTTTTTTCTGTTACACCTAAGTCACAAGGCTGGACATGGACAGTGTTACAGTTAGCTACCTTTCAGGAACACAGACATGACAAGGGCCTTCAAGACCTTTTTCCAAGACAGTTATGACTACAGCATCATAGAGGTCCATGTGAGAGGGAATGACCTGGGGCATGGAACCCTGTGGGATATGCAGAGAGACATATCCAAACATTTTTCGGCACGTAATGAATGCAGGTAAGACTTTGGTCCTGAGTGGAATCCATCCTTCACCCAAAATGACACCTAGGTATTAAGAGAAAATAATGGGCTTTAACAATTGGTTCTATTCCAGAGTGATTGAATATGTATTATTCTGGGATGCGATGATCAACAATCTGTCTTTTTCACATGGGAAGGCCAGTGTCTCTTGTTGAAGGACTTTGTCATACTGGCAAAAGCCTTTGCTACTGCCACAGTGCCCTTTTTAGGTAAAGTCCATCTAACAGACATCCCAACTTAACAAATTCATCTAACCCTAAATTGGTCCAGAATGAGGTGCCTCATCTCAAAACCAGGAGACCCATTAACAAACTGCCCAATCTTGAGGTGTTCCTGCATCTGGAATATATCCATTATGTGTATATGTGCAGTTACAAAAACTTGGTTTAAATGTAAAGATAACTAGCAATGCAGAACTTTAGCCTCCAACACACAATGATGGTAATTAATGATATTTCTCATCTGTTTTTGCAATGTTAACAAAAACAAATCATTCTTTAAAAAAAGTGAGATTCAATTTCCAAATAAAAATACTTTTTTGAGAAAAACTTGAAAAGTATGGATAGTGACTGTGCTTTTCTTCTCAAGAGAAAAATGAGAAATAACTAATGTCCAGAATCTGCTAACATTGCAGCCTGTACTGTTAGCTTTCTTTACCTAAATATATGCTCTTTTTTTCTTTTTTTGTTATTGGAAAAAAAGCTACAGAAAAATCCCCTTATTATTTTGATAAATAGATTAAGAAGCACTGATTTAAGAACTGTCAATAACCACTAAACCTTTAGGGAAAAAATAAAAACAAAAAATAAAATGCTTCTGAAATTTTGAAAAAGAAAAACAATAAACCTGGAATCCTTTATAACTTAAGATCTCTGAAGTAATAAATCATATACTGAGAATAATGCAGTAAAGTAGAAATAATATAAGACATGTCTTCTTTTTGAGTTATATTGTATATCTGGCACTCTACAGAATAATAAAATATGCTAACATCAGGCAGTATATATCATTAGTGACATAGTATATAATACATCTCTGTTATTACATTCTTATTTTGTTAGTAATAACCTTTGGGAGTTCATTGTCTGCAGGTCTGATTTTACTTCAACATGACAAAATAATTCTCTTCAGACAGATTTGTATCAATAACTGGTGGAAGTACTAAGGGAAATATCAATGTTTTACCCTGCTAATCATGTCATGTTGTCTTGTGATGTATTAATTTGGTTTATTATTATGAGTTTTCAATCAGTGCTAGACCTGATTATGTTGCTGTCCTTATTCATCTAAAGACTTTTGAATTATAACTGCTTTACAGAACTAAGAGTTTGAGTCTATTTGAGGGGAAATGTTTTTCTTTTTTTTATTTGCTATTGGAGAGAAAATCTATGGAAAACTCTTACTACAGAGCAAGAAACATTGATTCAAGGAAAAGTCTCAACAATCACAGGGTGTTTGTATGCTTAGTATGGCCACCTAGATTTTTTATTTTTGACTTCCATACCCTTCAAGTCCTTTGCGTCCAACCTCTCATATATTTAAGCTACTTATTGGGCGCACCATACTCTCTGCAACGAGCACAGTTTTAAATGGTAATCAGACCTGTTGTTATCATTCACCATTGAAGAAGCTTGCAGGTCGTCATGACACTGAAACACCAAATGATGGCTTGTCTATTACTTTTTATTTATCTCACTAACAAACAAAAATATTTGGAAGAATAAAGTAGCAATGCATGTAACAGATTTATTAACAAGGGAAATTCAAATGGTTGGTAGTTAAAGAGAGTGCGGTAAACCAGGGCAGACAACAAACTGCCACAAAAAGAGTTTTAGTAGTAATAAAGAAGGGCAGGTGTCAACTATTGATAGTTATAGGAGAAGGAGAGAGCCAGCCTACACATCCCTGATTTGTTCAATAACTCCTTAGAAACTGGCACATCCTTTAAATATATAGGGATTTGGCATAAGCAATCCCTCAACTTTCAGGAATACATTGCAAAACTCAGGCCCAATATCAGCTTCTTGTAAGTGTGGACATAAAATTATCCCAAATTCTGTCTTCACTTGTCAGAACCCCAATTGATAAGGAGTCCTACATACCCAACTGGAATATCATTTGCCACGTTTTGTCACAGACTCACACAAAAATACCCCAATACTTCAATCTGTAACAAAATCTGTCACTTTAACTCCAAATCTCCATGACCAGAACATCACTGAGTTACCCTAACAAAATAGACATGGATACCTGTAGAATGTAGATCAAGCATCATCTTAGCTTCCCTACTCTTCATATTGACTAAGAAATAATAACAATCACCCCACACTACAACCTCAGAAGCTATGCTAGAACAGGACCTACACTCTAAACTTCACTGCACTGACCACAGCTTCTCAATCCTAGCCCCAAAACTAGGGCAATCCCTAAGTGTCAGAATATTCTAACTTCTGATGCCAACTCAAACAATTTCTGCAAGAGAAATTTAAATGTAACTGTAATAAGACAGGTCATATCACATAACTAATCACATGTCCTGCTGCACCTGACCATTGCCCTTTACAATGACTCCTCTATAACCCTTAGTACTACACAAAACAGCAAACACCTTGTAAATATGAAGGTATTCTTCAACTCCTACTAATCTCCTTCCAATGTATTATTCAACCCCTACTAACCCCCTTCCATCTTTATTTTCCCTTACTGACATTGGACTCCCAAATACTTTCCTTATATTGCTTTACTTGTCACTTTCGTTCTATAGGTGAACTATGCAACTTGTTTCACCTCTGATTACACCACAGCTTTTTAATAAACTACATGGTTAGCATGATGAATTACCAGAACTTATTGCTGTACCAATGATTATCTTGCATTTGGATAGTATTTTCTCCTTGTGATGTAATATTTGTATTCTGTTGTAATTTTCATTTCCTCTCAGGCTGGCATGCTTGAACAGTGCCCCTACCCAGTATACAATTGTCAATAAATAAATACCCCTACGAGGGGTGGCTGCAGTTCAATGACAGGTGTATGTATGGATTCAATTTACATGCTTGATGTTTTAAAACGTCAAAATTCATATGGCCGAGACCATATAATCGACATTTTAAAACATTGAACGTGTTAAGCGGAGATCTCCATACAGTGTGGAATGGAACATTTTCTCTTTTCCTCACTGTAGTGCAAACTCAAAGTTGGTATATTTAAATAGCGGGGGGTGGGGGGGTGCAGGGGGGCTTGCCCCCCTGCAAAAACATCCTAGAAACATTTTTTGTGTTGTTTTTGTTTTTGCTTTACAGGTTCAATGTTTTAAAATGTCGATTATATGATCTCAACCATATGAATTTAGACGCTTTAAAATGTTGAGCATGTAAAGTGAATCTTTAAGTATACATGTTCTTGGACAATGACAGGTGGCTGTATACATGTTTCTGAATGATGTAGCTTTAGGATGTTTAAGCACTAATGGAGTGGTTGTTAGGTGTTACAAACAGTCCTTCTTTTCTTGTGTCAGATTTCATTTGATGTGTCACTAGATCCAGGCAAAATTAAAAGTCAAAAGCATCTATAGTCATATGGTATGAGGGGTCCCCTTCAAAACATCTAAAACCCATAACATCTAAATTCATAACATCGAAATCAGAACATCTAAAAACCAAAACATCTAAAACCCATTATATCAAATTTCATAACATCTGAAATGTACATCATAACACTGAACACTACAAGTCACATTAAAATAACATCCCCTCCACATATAACGACACCAAACTACCAAACACACTTTTTACTACATTTCTGCAGGGGGGCAAGCCCCCCTACACCCCCCCCCCATGTGGGGAGCTCTGCATCACACACACTCCGTAAATTAAATATACCAACTCCAAGATTGCACTAGAGTGGGAAAAAGTTAATTTCCTAACCCCACTGTATCACAATCACCATAAAGAATGTACACATAATGTCTATATCACTTACCTGTATGGCTGAGAAAACACATACAGAGTGGCAAAATAAACACTATAAAAAGAGTATAAATTCCTACACTATATATATATAATAACTATAGAAATAAAAACTACAACATCTCATAGTGATACCACAAGGTTAACAGATTAAACTATAACATTTACACTATTACAAATTATACATTTTAGATGTTATGAATTTCGATGTTATGGGTTTTAGATGTTTTGGGTTTTAGATGTTCTGGTCTCGATATTATAAATTTAGATGATATGGGTTTTAGATGTTTTGAAGGGGACCCAGTATGAGATGGTACTACTGTATCTGGTCTGTCATGGAAGCATTTCAGCAAATAGAAGGGTCAGTAAAAAAGAAGATATAATATGTCATACGGAGAAGCCCTGGATGAAAAGTTCCTGCTTACTGGTGAAGACAGAAAACACTGATACAACATTCTGCCAGAAGAACATAATTTTAATTGTCACATGAAACCATCTTTCAGCAGTTATTTATTTTCATTTAAATAGTCTATTGAATGGCATTACAAACAAAATCCTATTATATTCATAGATTAGTACTAAGCTAGCTGCCCTTGTGAGCCATTTTAAGCTTAGCCAATTATCCCTTGCAAGACTCAAACCCTGCACTTTGTGTTTGTAAGGCAAACATCTTAACCATTAGGATTATAGGTTTGTTGAGTGACCCTGACAGAAGGGTACTTGGAAGAATTTTTCTGTTTTTTATTAGAAGACATGTTTGACTACACCTGGAATATGAGTACCTACTAATGAAAAGCTAGTTGAAGGAGTGCAAATTCAATAATTCTTTCAAAAATAGAATCTATACAGCTCACTTTTGTGCAGCTTTGCTAAGGTTAATGCACAAATGTGATAGTAGGACATATTTGTCTTTTCCATATCATATTGTATCACTCTTTAGTATATAGAATTTCTTTGCTTATAGCCAGTGTGACATATTCATGTTGCTTTTAAATTTTTGGGTTCCCATTATAGTTGAGTGCCATCAGCTGTGTTTAAAATTCTCTGATATTCTGCAAATATGGGACATGTTTAGACATATATAACTTTCTTACTAACTAGTCACCTGCTGTAAACATATTTACTACTTTTTCTGTTTTATTGGTGGAATATTAGATTGGCTGTGTCAATCTAATATTCCACCAACAGGGTTCAGATGAAAATAGTATGTGGCCAGTTTCCCATCTCCCCCTGTTGACACTTCCAAAAGGGAGGTATAAGCTCACACAAATGGCCACTTTAGCAAGATATGAAAAGAGCTTTTGAAGGTATTTCCAAGTATACAGCCTCTCCCCTTGTGATGAAGGCATCTGTGATGATAGGAGGTACTGCCAGCTATGCCAGAAGAAGTAGGTCAGTGGATCTGTAACATATGCCAGCACAGCTAGCTGGAATTTTGTAAATAATTTGTAAATAATTATGTTATTTGTATATCAAACTTATTTGTACAGATGCTTGTGCTGAAAATATATTTGTGAGGTTTGCTTGTGTTAAAATGTATCAACAGTGGCCCTGCTGGAAGGAAAAAAATGTACATGTATTATTGTAACTGTTTAAATGTATACATCGTAACAGCATATTCTGGAAGGGAAGAGGTCAATCTATCTGACTTTGAAAAATATTCTTGAAATTAAATGACTTTATGGGTTAAGCCATAAAGATGTTATCCCACAGTTTTGAATGGAACCAGAGACACAATAATGTCTGTGCTGGAGAATAGGTTGCAGCTCCTATAGGAAGAGTTGAATGTTTTTATGGATTTATGACTTCCAGCAGCACCACATCTGAACAATTCTCTATCTGTGTGTATTGTAGCACATAGGTGCTAAACCCTGGTAGCTTCTAGTGATGGGGGATAGTGCAGGAAACTGAGTCAGATGACCAAATGTATGTGATGTCATTTTTTACAGATTTTAATATTATAGGAGACTGAAGTCTCAACAGTATTCTGTATTTTGTCTTGCACCTGACAACAAGGACCACTCACCCATCTTGCCTTGCTCTATTCAGGAAGTAGGAACAGTAATTCTTTTAGCCAATCAGGAATAGATAGTGAGACTAGTTAAATACTGTTTTTCTATAACTGTGTGAAACTTTCCATCAGTATTATTTTTAATATTTACTGTGGCTGAAACTCTGGTGTTTACTGTAAATAGATATTTAGTATTTTCATGTTCTTTTATTATTTAGTATTAAATATATTTAAACTCCCCATTGTGGCTGGTCCTTTTAGAAAAAATATTTAAGTTTTGAGAGTATTTGCATATATTTATTTGATGACAACTCTGGCCACTCTTGAAAAGGCTGGGTGTTTGGTGAACATTATCATTTGTATTAATAGCAACTTCACTGAGTAAAATTGGATACCCTTTTAAGAGCCTTATAGTAACTGACTGGTGGCAGTGATAACTACCTTATAGTCTGGGCAGAAGGGGATATAGCAGGTAATCTGTGCTAGCCTTTCCCAGGTGTGTGTGTGTGTGTGTGTGTGTGTGTGTGTGTGTGTGTGTGTGTGTGTGTGTGTGTGTGTGTGTGTGTGAAAATTAAATCCAAAAGAATGTGTGTATCAGCTACATGGGGCACAGACACAAAGCACTGGTTTCACAGAGAGGGTGTTAAAGGACTTGCCTTGGACACTCGGCTAAGGACCTAACCCTACAGCTGTACCAGTGAGGAGTTTTATTGGGGATCTGGAGGGAGAAATACAGAGAAATCCAGACCCATGTGTTTCCTGTGTGCTCTTAAGGGAAATTGTGCTTGATGCAGTGAGGTCTGCATCTGGAAATACTGAGTGCATCAATTTGTATTCCAAGTGAATGTCTCTCCAGTGTCAGTGGTGAGGATTCAGGTTCCTTGATTACTGGCCCAGAGTGGGGATGTCACAGTATCTTATTCAGAAATTCAATAATTTGGGTACTGAATTGCATTGCTAATTACAAGGCACTGCCAAAACGTAGTAAAAGCTTCACTAATCCAGCTTTTTAATGATTGTCCTTCTAGACATAATGCCTCCTAGCTGCATGATAATGTGCTCATACCTGATCTAATACCTAAGAAGTTATTAACTAGCTCTTGATAAAACTTAAGGGGGTAGTCTATTTTTTTCTTTTCCTTTTCTGTTTATTCCTCCATTATAAAATGAAACAGAGATGACTCTTGAGATGTGATACTGAAAATAGTTGTTCTCTGGTACACTGAATGGTTACAGAGGATTAGACTCTTTTGTTCCAATTTTATAAATGATTGAAAGTGAGATGGGGAGGGAACTTAGGATTTGACACAGCATGACATAATATGACTGTATATATGACTATAAACAAATAAACATAAAAAACGTGACAAATCATTGCTTAAATAACAAAAAGCAATGATTTGTCACAGTTTTTATATGTTTATTTACTTATTGGTTAATTAAGGTCATGTGATGGGGAGAGGGACTTTTAAATAGCTTGATTTTTCTATTTTTTGTATTCTGAAGAAGTCTTGTTGATACATACAGACAAAAGCACTTTCAGCTAAGAACTGTGTGCCTTCTGTTTTTCCCATCTACTTTATTTGGATTTGATTTTATTAGTTCTTGGTTTTTGGTGTTATACATTACAGTTATCCTTAACAGTAATGCAATGTATGTAGTTAAAACTGAGAAAAAATAACCTTGATATAGTAAGTGTCATATGTCATAGCCTATGTATAACAAGCTTATTATATTCTGTAAACTGCCTGTTGTAATAAAAAAATAGGAAACCTTTAAAGACTCTCATAAAGTCTTTAAAAACTCTTTTAAAGAACATTTTAGGAACATCTCAGTGCTGCATCCATTTGCAAATGCGATCTGCTCCCTTGTTTTCAACTCTATTTTCTCCTGACCAAATTTGTGTAAGCTTCATATTGTATGGAATATAACCATATTCTATTCTTTGTAATAAGTTAAGCGAAGTAATTTAAATATGTCTGACTATACGTATAATTGTATTCATTGTCAGTTGTGTCCTGG
Organism: Protopterus annectens; assembly: GCF_019279795.1. Classification (NCBI taxonomy): domain Eukaryota; kingdom Metazoa; phylum Chordata; order Ceratodontiformes; family Protopteridae; genus Protopterus; species Protopterus annectens. Next base: position 1,853,932,257 of record NC_056735.1, on the reverse strand, counting down.
TTTTAAATGAAAATGGTCAATAGACCAGATAACTAACCTGGTTATCAAAAAGCAATAAAAATAAATAAATAAATCATGAAGCTGATATGTGTGAACCTCACTGTTATAATTAAGCAAACCTCATGCAAACACACACACACACACATACACACACACACTGCTGTCATTAACAAGTTGCATGAGAAACCATCTAACAGTTTAAAAGTTGTAACAAACGTCACACAACTATACAAATAGCAAAATTAAATGAGTAAAGAACAGCTTTTAAAGGTGTTAGACATTTCATGTTGCCACACTTTTTAACTGGTAGTAGATTAGGGCACCTAAAATTTCTCATGTTTTACAAAGTATTATGATCATGTTTCTGATTCATTGCTATTTGTTTTGTATTCATGAGATTTTCCTATTCATGACTTTGTCCTATGTCATAGCCTACAGTTCATTATAAAACAAGATTTTAATTATTTCTGCATCCTGCAATGTTGATTTATTTTTGCCCTAGATGTTTTTAAATTCAGCCATTGTTTTTGATTCCACAACTAACAAGGAAGTCTTCCATAGGCTCATAGATTAGTACTAGGCTAACTGCTCTTGTGGACCATTTTAAGCCTAGCCAGTTACCCCATGTGAGAATCAAACTGTACACCTTGTGTCTGTAAGGTAAATACCTTAACCATTATACCAGTCTCTCAACTCAACCCACACAATCAATACCAACACTTTATAAAATACTTCCTAAAAACCACTCCTGAACTCAATTAATTGCTTTATCTTCCTTGCTATACCCCTGGTTCTTGACCACTACAGCCTCCTGACAAATGAAAAAATACTGTTAGAAATTTGTATTTTATTTGTTTATATAGGAAAACAGCTGACTTCCCAATTCAGGTTTCTCAGAGCTCCATGCATGTTGCTGCTCATGAGAAGAGTTCCAATTTCTGTTAAAATCTGGTTTCTTGGTTGGGCTGTTTTCTTAAACAGTCTAATGTTAGACATATTTGAAAGGGATAAAACAATAATTATACCTTATTACATGATTTTATGATATTTTAAGAGGGGAAAAGATGGTGGTGATTCAGAAGCAGTGAGCAACCAACAATTATAGTTATGAATCAGAATGTCTCTCAGAATATGTAAGAACTGTCAACAACTCAAATTGCTTTGTTTTTAGTGTGAGAAGATATGTCACATCTTTAGTCATTATTTAACTAGTAACATGAATGCTGTACTTACAAAAATGCAATTCCTAACTAACATATTGGGAATCAAAATGTCAGTACAGTACCTATCAAAAATGATATTTCCAACCAACTAGTTGATTCTACAAATGCCATTGGAATGCAAAAAAAAAAAAAACTGCTGGTATAGTAGAATCAGCATAGAGATCTGTGCCACTATCAAGTTAACCAAATATATAGCATTGATAGATGTGAAGGAATTGAAGATGCTATAGAATCTGTAAGCATGGTTACATGTATTAAGTACCCATATGACTGTATACATAAAAGAAATGCCATGAGGAAGGAAGAAGTAATAAGTGCCCATGAATACAGGAAGGAGTATCCTATAACACATGCAGAATTTGAAACTCTGTTAGGTAAAGTACTACATCCTGTAGTTTGAGTGTATAATTTTAACATATGATGTCATAATTGACCGAGACTTCCTTCAGTTCAAGGCAGTGTGGGAATTACGGGTACAGGGAGAACAATTAGATACTCTGTGGATGGAAATGCTCTTAAAAATTGGGGGAGCAACAGAAGCTTAACATGAATAACATACATGGTCCTGTTAAAGAGCAAGGGATAGGATAGCTATAGAAAGTGCAAAAGGAACTAGACTCTGTATTTTGCTAAAAGACATAAATGAACTTGTGTGCAATCTTAAACCTACTACTGAGTCTTAAAGCAAACCCCGCATGGTGAAATAAGTCAGTACAGAAACAGAAAGGTAAGAACTTGCAGTGAATGATATGGAACCTTGTTAGAATATTTCAGTTATTAAAGTAATAAGGGGTGAGTATGGCTACAGAAAGGGAAATTCCTATAGCAATAAACCCAACAAAGGAAAAAAGGGAGCCTGAACAGACTCCCAGGTTTCCCTCTGTAATGTCAAAATGAGGACTAGTCAAAAAACGGGACTTTCCTTTAGCAACAAGAATTGCCAAAATCAAAAGCAGAAGAAAGTCACTGGTATGAACTGTCTCTTGTACAGAAAGTAATATGACAAGAAGAAAGACCTATATGTATACTCAAATGTGGAGAGGTTATACCCTTTTGTGTACTAATACAATACTCCTGACTTGGCAGATTTGCATATAATCAATGGAAATGTTAAGAAAGTTCAGTGAGAGGGGAATGTATTAAGCAGAGCCATTGAAAGAATAGTCAGAAAAGAAGGAGAAATAGATGAACAGACTAGCACCATCCCATACTCATATTTTTAGTTGGAGAATGACTGGATGTACATGGTAAATAAAGAAAGAGAATCACTGCACCAGCAGTTAGCTCCTTAATATTTTAGAACACCTGGAATGAAACTGGCACATAGCTATGTTTTGGAGGCACTTCAGCATGGACAAAACAAAGTGAGAATTTTAACCAGATTTTATTGACCATGTAAAATGAAAGACATTGAAAATGTCTGTGCAGCTTGCCTAGAATGTCAAAGGATGGCACCATATTCTGGACTCAGACATCGACTGATACCCATAACTATTACTGAAGTCCCATTCGAGTGGTTTAACATGGGCCTTGTTGGTCCATTGATAAAATCTAGTAATCACTGCTAATGCATTCTACTGATTATTGACTGTCAGCAAGCTTTCTGAAACAGTACCCCTGCAAAAAACAATACTAAGTCAATAGCTAGGGAGTTAATGTTACTTTTCTCCTCAGTAAGGATTCCCAAAGAAATACAGTCCAAGGAATCGCATTTATGTCTTAGATAATGCACTAGACTGGCAGTGTTTTAGTCAGCCTAGTAGCATAAAGGGATAAAGCCCTATTACCCCAGTGAACCAAGTTCATTTAGCAACTCAGTCATCTGAAGGTGCTGGCAGTGAACATGGGCATGTCTATCCTGGAACCATGCTGGATGTCTCTCTCGTATAACTCTTGTGGAAGTGAACTCAGAGAGATGATACTGAATTGAGTTTGCGAGAGGACAGAGCTGTTGTGGTTGCCATATGGGCCCAGAGATGAGGAACAGTTCCAGTGACTCTTCTTTGCCTGTGCAGCCTGACAAGTTGTCAACATTTAGGGGATGAGTCTTAATATGTTAAAGCAAAAATACTGTAGCCCAATGTATGACAGTCCCTTCCGGTCCCATCTCACCCACTTGTCTGTCAGATTCCTTACCTCATTTGGCATGTACATGGAGAAGGAAAACTTCTTGCAAATATGATCTCATAATAAGGAGACCGATCCAGTGTATAGTATACTGGTGAACCACCAGAAATGGGACTTGTGGGGATCAAGGCTATAGGGGCTATAAGGGCCTGAAGTAAGTGCTATTTTGAAGTAAAATTGTTAAAAAATGTCAGTGCACCACACTCAGGTAGATTAGTGCAGAGCCTAAATAAGACTTTAAAATATATGATAAGACAGACGGTAGAAGAGGATGGTAAGAAGTGGAAACAGTTTCTTGGTTTTGCTATAACAGAAGTGTCGCATGTTTCAAAAGCATTTACTCCTTTTTGTTACTGTGTGGAAGATATCCTAGAGGCTTGCTTGGCAAAGCAAAGAACTGTGAGGAAGGAAAAAAAAAACTGTTTAAAAGTGTGATAGCACACTACAAACGTAGGAGGTAGGTTAACATTGTTATACCAATAGTTAAAGAACATACACAAAAAGTACAAGAGATGTAACAGAGGGTAAAATGTCAGACTTCAGGGGCAAAGTATTAGTATTAGCTAGCTTCCACTGTTGAAATTAACTTCCTAGCAAGATAGCAAGAACCATTTGATGTGGTAGAGAAAATGAATTAAGTGAACTAAAAATAAAATAGGCTGTACACAGAATAATAGAACAGATACATCACATAAATAGATTTTTAAAATCATGGAGGAAAGTTGAAGCTTCTGTAGTCAGCTTGGGAGTGGAAATACATGGTTTCAGATAATACTATCCCAGCTGTTTAAACAGAAAAAAACACTGTCTATGGTCCAGTCCAGGAGCAAAAAGTAAACCCTTTTTTATTTGTTTTCTAAGAAATAATGACATTTTTGAGCTAGATGGTAGAACAGATTCAACAAGGTGTTATATTAAACCATGCCAGATGAAACGCAAACCAAACATGCAGAATACCAAAGTCCCAAAGAAAAGCATTAAATGAAGATGTGGGAAAATGTTTAAACTAGGAGGATCCCATAACACATACAGAACTTCAGACTGTGTTAGGTAAGGTACTATATTCTGTAGCTTTGGTACATAATTTGAAACATGATGTTATAATTGTCCAAGACTTCCCTCAGTTCAAGAACTGTAGAAATTATGTAGAAAATTATTACAGTTATACCCATAGTAAAAAAGGGGGTGTCCAGATAAAGAGAAAATGCTAGGTATACAAACATCAAAAGAAACTAGAATCTGACTTGGACTGGAAGGTAGTAGAAGAACATGAGTATTATCAGAAGACTTCCTGAGCCTTAGTGGAAAATCCCAGTTGTTAAATAAGTGAAAAAGTCATTTCAGAAACTAAAAGGGAAGAACCCGATATGCATGGTATTAAACCTTCCCAGAAGAATCTAGCCATTAAAGCAATGAGGGATATCGGTATGGAGATAGAAAAGGCAAGGCCCATAGCAAGAAACCCACTAATAGAAGGAAGAGAGACTGACTTGAATCCCAGGTTTTCCTCTGTGATGTCAAAATGAGGGATAGTCATAGGCAGAGATAAAGGTTACTGAAAAAATGTAAATGAATTGCCAAAACTAGAAAAGTGAATGGAAGTTGCTAACATGAGTTGCCTTTTACAGAGGAAAGAATAAAAAAATACATGCATAGGTGAATAAGCTATGATCCCAACTTCCTGTCAGTGTACTTTCAAAAATGCTCCTGATATGGCAGACTTGCAGATAAACAATGAAAATTTTAAGGAAACACAGTGGGATGGTTATAAATTAACTAGAGACAGAAAAGGTATAGCAAGAAGAGGAGAAACAGATGAATATATTAACCCCACCCAAAGTTAAAGAATGACTTGCTGTACAGGGTAAACAAAGACAAAGAAGAAATACTACACCAGACTTTAGTTCCAAAACCGTTCATAACACTTGTGATGAAACTGACACATAGCCATGTTTGGGGAGGACGCTTAGGAATGCACAAAACTACAGCTAAAATTGTAGCTTTGTTTTATTGGCCTGGTATAATGAAAGGCATTGAAAGCATCCATGTAGTTTGTCCAGAATGTCAAAAAATGGCTCCACACCTTAGGTTCAGATGCCTATTACTGAGCACAATTCGAGAGGCTAACCATAGCACTTGTAGGTCCACTGGTGCAATCTGGTAATGGTTATTAATACATGCTAGTGTTTATTAGTGATGTTACTAATTTATCTGAAGCAGTATCATGTGAAGATGCAATACTAAGGTACTAGCCAGAGAATTAGCATTATTTTTCTTCCAGGTAACGATTCCCAAAAAATACTCGCTGGCAAGGACTCTCCATTTATGTCCAAGCTAATGCACCAGCTTTGCCAGTGTTTTAAAATAAAACAGGTAAAAACTTCAGTGAACCACTTTCATGCAAATGGATTTATGGAGTGCTTAACAAAAATGAAAGCCATAGCAAAGGATGGTTAGAAATGGAATAAGTTACTCCCCCACCTCATTTTTGCTGTAAGAGAAGTGCCCCAAGCTTCAACAGGATTTACCTTTTTTGAATTAAGATAATAGTGATGCTTTCTGGACATAGCAAATATGACTTGTAAGAATGAAAAAAAGTTAAAAAATAGTTATTACAATAGTTTGTAAGTTCATCTGTTCATAGATCAGTATTAGGCTGTTGATCCACAGGACCATGTAGCCCAGCCACAATATCTCATATCATAGGTACCCACTGACATGATTGATGTATATCTAGTTTCAACCCCTTTAAATGAGGGCTTGACGGGATAGCTATGGATGTATTTATGAATGTCCATCCATTTCTTCAGGTTATGTTCAAAGAGGGTTAGGGGAATACTTTGCTTTACTTCCAAAGGATGTGTATTCAATAAAAGAGAGATTCCCTGAGATGTATATCCATTTCATTGCCAGATCCTATTTCTGCCTTGGTAGAAGTTATGATCTCTTGAGTGGCTATTGAAGGTGTTAATAGCTTTGCAGATGTGCAGGAGATCACATAGGACTAGATCCTTCAACGCTCTCTCGACTAGGCAGAAGTCACCTCTCAAGACTGTAGGAAACAGAAATGACAGGAACAAAGGAACAGCTGCCTTTAAGATTGTCTGGGTAGCTCAAGATAGACATGCCATTAATTATCCTAATTAGGAAATGCTGTTGTTTCTAGGGCTGGGTAATATTCTTGGGTTGGCAAATACCAAAGGGACCAGAAACTTATTTAGAACCTTGGGAATCATACATATCCCAAGAACAAGCTGTGATGGGCTCTACAACAAGCATGACTTACAGTTAACACTGCCAAAGGTAAGTTTTGAATGACAGAAGCCAGATTTAGGGTATGTGATTTATTGAGATGTAATTAAACCCCAAACAGAAAAAAAGTAGAAGCTATCAAAAGGTGACATGTATCTAGTACCAAATGACAGGTGAAAGAGTTCTTAGCAATTGCAGGTTCCTACAGAAAATTTGTACCCAGCTTCACAACCACAACTTGTTATTTGACACACCTTACTGAAGCTAATTCAACTATCCAGATAAGGTGGTCTAGGAAAGCAGCTAAGACTCTGACCCGCCTAAAAGTTATCTCATGTTCGGCACCTGTCTTGGTTGCCTCTGACTTCAATAAACCTTCAGTTGTGAAGCATTCTAAGTGGAGTTGGGAACTGTATTATCTCAGGGAGATAGGAGTGAGGAATGACCAGCCTGCTGTCTAAGTTGGAAGCTAAGTAAGACTTGACATAAGTGACTCTACTATAGAATGAGAATGTCTCACTATTAAGTGGGCACTAATGTCTTTAAATTGCTGTATATTTAGAAATAGCTTCACTATGGTAACTGACAATGCACCCTTGCAGTGTTTTTTTGAATAACAGGATATAAACACAAAATTGTGTAGATGGGCTTTTTCATTACACACTTTTCATTTCACCATTAGACATAGCCTGTCAACAGTCACAGAATGCAGATGGATTGTCCTGGTCCCACAACTCATTCCATTAAGAATCAAACTGGTCATTTTGGCTGTTTTGATATGTCAGAAATGCTGTTTATTGCATTAGAAATAGTGTGCATCTATCATATATGATGGCAAGAACCTTTGGGCTTCACTGAGAAATTCTGTTAAAAGAAGGGTTGGAATTTCACAATGTCCAAAGAATTTTTTCTTGTAGAAGTGATATTTGGCCTAGAATGAAGAGTCTAGGTAGACCATGACCAGAGAAAGGTGTGAAGCCATAGAATCTTCTTCTTCTTTTGAATGCTCCCGTCTGGGGTCGCCACAGCAGATCAACTGTTTCCATTTCTTCCTGTCCTCTGCATCTTGCTCTGTCACACCAACCACCTGCATGTCCTCTCTCACCACATCCATAAACCTTATCTTAGGCCTTCCTCTTTTCCTGTTACCTAGCAGCTTCATCCTTAGCATCTTTTTCCCAATATACTCTGGATCCCTCCTCAGCACATGTCCAAACCAATGTAATCTTGCCTCTCTGGCTTTGTCTCCAAACCTTCCAACCTGGGCTGACCCTCTAATATACTTATTCCTAATCCTGTCCATCCTTGTCACACACATAGAATACCAAAGGCAAATTTCCAGGGAATGTACTGAGGGAGTAACAGGAAAACTAGGTGTGGATGCATTTACAGCATTTTGGCTTTGACTGTTGAAGGGGAATTGCTCAGTTTCTGTTAAAAAAAAACTTTGGCTTAAAACAGAACTGTGCATTTATAAGTTCTGAATTTTGAACTGAAAGTTGTTTAAAACTGTATTGTGCAAAACTGAGCTTATCATTTGTGAAGTGAAATTTTTGTTTACATTTCATTGTGAATAAACTGCACATAAACTTGAAAAAGTTTCTGCAATGTGTTATACATACAAATATGTACATACACATACACACACACATACACACACATATCATAACATAGTACTGAAGAAATGTAGTTTTCCAGACATAAGGGTAGCAAACACTTTTTAAGGAAGAACAAAATACAAAAACGAATTGAACCAAAACAATTACTCTTGATATCGGCATACAAATTAACATAGACCGCTGTCAAAACTTCTTATGTAAAATCCATGTCCTATTTCTTGAAGTCTAGTAGGTCACAAACTTGACAATCAATGAACTTGTAAAACAACTCCCCTGCAGAACTATTAGTTAATTTAAATACCTCCTGCTCAATCTTTTTAGATTATATTAGTATGCCCTCAGTCAACAGAACCAAAGTGATATTAATTTGGCTGAACATTTTATTCACCTTCCTATTGCTAAGTTAAACTATTTGCTTAATATTCAGAGTTTATTGTTTCTATATCTTCCTTTTCATTATAGTATGTTTGGTCAGTCAGTCTGTCAGTGTCACTCTGGTGAAATGTGAATCAGTAATAAGTGGTTGTGCCAGATAACTAGCCTCCATGTCAATACCAACCCAGGGCATGCTGACTTATGCACCTTCTGCAAACTTGTGGCATAGTTTAACATCTCCATGAATATAACACATATATGGCATGAAAAAAGGTACCTACATTTATAATGAGTACAGAGGCAAAAGCAATGTGAATGTGTGGGCACATCTTTGCTAAAGATAAAGTCCATGAGTTTTTTTTTTTTTGTCTACAACTTCTGGTTGGGGAGGGACCAATTTGGGGATTGCCCAGGGTGCCAGATCACCCTGCTATGGCCCTGAATAAAGTAAAACGAGTAGTGACACTAGTATAGTAGCCATGTTAGAAATAACTCAGACAAATAGAACTCACACAAAATAATACAACAAACAAAGGGAGATATGATTGCCACACAAGTTTAGTTGCCATTTCATATACAACGCAGAGGATACTGAGCTGCACACATTCTGCAAACCTATGCCATGGAATACACTTGTATACATAGTCACAGTAACAGTAATAACATACAGTATAACAGTAATCACATACAATTTCATCCTATACATAGTCATAGTAACAGTAATAACATACAGTATAACAGTAATCACATACAGTTTCATCCTATACATAGTCACAGTAACAGTAATAACATACAGTATAACAGTAATCACATACAGTTTCATCCTATACATAGTCACAGTAACAGTAATAACATACAGTATAACAGTAATCACATACAGTTTCATCCTATACATAGTCATAGTAACAGTAATAACATACAGTATAACAGTAATCACATACAGTTTCATCCTATACATAGTCAAAGTAACAGTAATAACATACAGTATAACAGTAATCACATACAGTTTCATCCCATACATAGTCACAGTAACAGTATAACAGTAATCACATACAGTTTCATCCTATACAGTCACAGTAACAGTAATAACATACAGTATAACAGTAATTACATACAGTTTCATCCTATACATAGTCACAGTAGCAGTAATAACATACAGTATAACAGTAATTACATACAGTTTCATCTTATACATAGTCACAGTAACAGTATAACAGTAATCACATACAGTTTCATCCTATACATAGTCACAGTAACAGTAATAACATACAGTATAACAGTAATCACATACAGTTTCATCCTATACATAGTCACAGTAACAGTAATAACATATAGTGTAACAGTAATCACATACAGTTTCATCCTATACATTGTCACAGTAACAGTATAACAGTAATCACATACAGTTTCATCCTATACATAGTCATAGTAACAGTAATAACATACAGTATAACAGTAATCACATACAGTTTCATCCTATACATAGTCACAGTAGCAGTAATAACATACAATATAACAGTAATCACATACAGTTTCAGCCTATACATAGTCACAGTAAAAGTATAACAGTAATCACATACAGTTTCATCCTATACATAGTCACAGTAACAGTAATAACATACAGTATAACAGTAATCACATACAGATTCATCTTATACATTCACACTAATAGTAATAACATACAGTATAACAGTAATCACATACAGTTTCATCCTATACATAGTCACAGTAGCAGTAATAACATACAATATAACAGTAATCACATACAGTTTCATCCTATACATAGTCACAGTAACAGTAATAACATACAGTATAACAGTAATCACAATTTCATCCTATACATAGTAACAGTAACAGTAACAGTATAACAGTAATCACATACAGTTTCATCCTATACATAATCACAGTAACAGTAATAACATACAGTATAACAGTAATCACATACAGTTTCATCCTATACATAGTAACAGTAACAGTATAACAGTAATCACATACAGTTTCATCCTATGCATAGTCACAGTAACAGTAATAACATACAGTATAACAGTAATCACATACAGTTTCATCCTATACATAGTCACAGTAACAGTAATAACATACAGTATAACAGTAATCACATACAGTTTCATCCTATACATAGTCACAGTAACAGTAATAACATACAGTATAACAGTAATCACATACAGTTTCATCCTATACATAGTCACAGTAACAGTAATAACATACAGTATAACAGTAATCACATACCGTTTCATCCTATACAATCACAGTAACAGTAATAGCATACAGTATAACAGTAATTACATATAGTTTCATCCTATACATAGTCACAGTAGCAGTAATAACATACAATATAACAGTAATCACATACAGTTTCAGCCTATACATAGTCACAGTAACAGTATAACAGTAATCACATACAGTTTCATCCTATACATAGTCACAGTAATAGTAATAACATACAGCATAACAGTAATCACATACAGTTTCATCCTATACATAGTCACTGTAACAGTAACATACAATATAACAGTAATCACATGCAGTGTCATCCTATACATAGTCACAGTAACAGTAATAACATACAGTATAACAGTAATCACATACAGTTTCATCCTATACAGTCACAGTAGCAGTAATAACATACAATATAACAGTAATCACATACAGTTTCATCCTATACATAGTCACAGTAGCAGTAATAACATACAATATAACAGTAATCACATACAGTTTCATCCTATACAGTCACAGTAACAGTAATAACATAAAGTATAACAGTAATTACATACAGTTTCATCCTATACATAGTCACAGTAGCAGTAATAACATACAATGTAACAGTAATCACATACAGTTTCAGCCTATACATAGTCACAGTAACAGTATAACAGTAATCACATACAGTTTCATGCTATGCATAGTCACAGTAACAGTAATAACATACAGTATAACAGTAATCACATACAGTTTCACCCTATACAGTCACAGTAACAGTAATAACATACAGCTTAACAGTAATCACATACAGTTTCATCCTATACATAGTCACAGTAACAGTAATAACAAACAGTATAACAAAGAAGGGTCAGAACAGATTAATAGGAAGGATGCGTTAGCTGAAGCAGAGGGAGAGGTCTTTTAATTTTTTTTTAAACAATTTGTGTTAGAAATCAGTCTTAAATATAGGGGCAGTTAATTCCACACACAGGCAACTGAGTGTTTATAGAGAAGTTTGCCAATAGTTTTATTGGGTTTGTAGGCCTGCAGGAGGTGTTGGTCTGAGCTGCAGAGTGTATGGTTAAGAATGTAGGGAGTGATGAGATTTGAGAGAGCAGGACATAATTGGGGTTGGTTTAAGATGGAGTGAGGCAAAAGGAGTTGATGGCACAATTCTAGACACTTTGGGTTTTTTAGAGATATGGTGTGATAGGGTTAATTAGTGGCAAATCTAGCAATTTTATTACATGTGGGTTCTAGTTTAGTCAAAACGTTTGTTTGAAGGTTAGTAAGGATTGGGGTAGCATATAATAGGGTGAGTAGTAGATAGGCTTGTGCTAGTGAGAGATTAGATTCATTTGTGAGGAATTTTTTGTTTCTGTAGAGTAGGCCAAGTTTTTGGTGAGTCTTCTTAATACAATTCTGGATGTGAAGATCGAATTTTAGTTCATCAGTAATGACCCCTAATAGTTTAATGTGGGGTTCAACATTGATTGTTGTTTTATTTAGGGAGAAGACAGTGAAGGTAGATTTGAGGTATTGGAGAGCTTTATTAAAGAGGAGGAGTTTGGTTTTATTTGGGTTGAGTAGTGGTTGGTTGGATGTTAGCCATTTTTCAACTGAGTGAAGAGATTCTTGGGTAAGGGTGAGTAGGTGGGGGAGATTGTCAGAGGTGGAAATTTATTCTATTAAAGAGGAGTGAGGACAGGAAAGATAGAGATTGTTAGTGAAAATGTTAAATAATAGAGGTCAAAGGATGAAGCCTTTGGGAACCCCGGTTTGGACTGGGAGGAAAGGGGAAGATGCAGAAAGCCATTTAACAGATTGAAGTCTGTTGGAGAGGTAGCTAGAGAACTAGAAAATAGCAGAGTTGGACAGATTAAGGCAAGATAGTTTGGACAGAAGTAGGTTGTGGGAGACAGTGTCAAAGGCCTTTGATAGGTCAAGAAATAGACATGAGACTAAGTTATTGTTATCTCGAGATCTAGAGATAGTCTGTATAAAAGATATTAGTACACTGGATGTACTGTGGTTAGGGCATAGCTAGAAGCAACAATGCTTTTAGGTTACATCATGAGATGCAGGTGGCCAAGGCTTGACTATGAGATGTGACCACATGGCACAATACCCTGTTGCAAACACAGGATCACCACTTCATGCACAGGGACTTGTATATAGGGGCATGACAGAGCTATGTATTACAGCCTGTGGTGCTCATGTGCAGAAAGAGGATGCACTAGCAGGTGGTCCTTCAACATATGTGAAGCTGCAGCACTTCCATCCACAGACTACAGAGCAGAATCTCCAGTAGCTGAAAATGTATGTTGCTGTTTTCTATGGCCTAGTACCTTGCCATGCATGTTACAGGATAGTTTGGCATTCTGTGCATGTGCCAGTGCTGTTGCTGTTATCTTGCCTCTGTTTTGCACTAATATCAGTGAAAAAGTCTGCAGATATCTTCTGCATAACCACCAGATTATGTCATAGACACCTCTTAGCCCTGCAGCCAGAATACATGACAAAAAATGCAGAGAAGTAGTGTGTTTAGCATAACATACAATAATGCTATTATCTAGCTCTGCAGGTTCACATAGAGCTCCACCAACTTATGTCTAAGTAAGTCAGGGCACGCATCCTGTACATGTTCTGCACCTTTTCATTGTCACTACCGTCATCCAATTCACCACTAGCAGCTACAGGGTATCCACCTACCCTAACAAAGCCCTTTCATCAACAGGTGGCAGGCTGCAGTAACCACCATCCTTAAATTACCTTCAGCTATAGGCACTGGGTACTATATCTCTATGCCCTCCACATGACATGGACTAGAATCTATTACATGTCAGTCAGTGAATGGTAGCCATCCATGTGCACTATTACCTGCATGTCAATGGCCATTCTCTTGAGTTACTGTCATTATTCCATGAGGTGTCTACCAGTCAGAGGACTGCCTGTTCCCCTGTATGTCTTTGGACATACCTCAGTAGTACTGGCCACTGTGCCAAATGCAAATGTTATAATGTAAACATGTAACTCATATAAGTGTCTGAAACACTTGAATCACCAGCAGCATCACATACCATCCAACAGTATTACCCAACCATTGGCCTTTCTGGATAATGCATTAAACCAGAATGGATCTGAAATGCATGCATGAAATTCTGCCATTACTGGGAAACCTCAAAAATGCATGCAGTGATAAACTAGTATTGTTTTATGTCAGCAAAGTATGTACACCATTCTTTGCCTAGCATAATCTAATGTTGAGGCATCTGTATTATATCCTGGTGGGTAATCAAACTTGACAGTCATATTGGACTGTACACATGTAAAGGAAAACACTTGTTGAATAGAATATGACTCTTGCATTTTGTGTCTATGCCTACCTGTTGAAGAAGGAGTGTAAAACACAGTTTCCCCTACTGAGAATTCATGTGGTGGAGCCATGGCCACCGAATGATACCAGAAATCCCTTTGTGCCAGTCACTGATGTTGATGGGACCCCCAGCTCTAAACATGCATTGCTGTTTCAATATCTAAACCCAATCACCATGCACATTGATTACACATGTCAATGACAGTAGGATGACAAGCCTGCAATGAGCAGTCAATGGCCTCCAACAACATATATCTGAAGGATAATTTCTTTCCAAATATAGTCCATGTGACAATAACCAAGGACGGATTTTTTGGTGTTCAGGTTCTGCATTACTTTGATGACCTTAGTAGGAGCTGACAGCATATAACGTCTGGCCACTGAAGTACTATTGAGTGGCTGGGCTTTCCAGTGGAATCATTGGAATAAGCTGAGGGATAGTGCAAAGCAGAAGAAAAATCAGGTACATTCTCAAAAGTAAAGAAACAGAAATGTACCTGATTTCCTTCTATTTCCTCACTGTCCCTCTGTAAAATCTCAAAAAAAAAAAAAATTACAGCAATGGAGATTGTCATTTCTCTGTTGCTTTTCCTGCACTGTACTGATGTACTATGCAGTATGGGGATGTAAGTCTCATATGCATGCGCAATACCTCAGTAAACAGGAAGAAGATGGAGGAACATTAGAGCATCGCTATACAAAGACATTTAAGAAAGGTAAGCAATTTCTTTATTAAATTTCTTAGATAATGTCATTGTATAATAGCAATAACCTATGAGTGGGTGTGGTTATTTGAGGATTTAGCCATAACTGGTTTTGTTTAATCATACAAACTGTCCATAAATCCTGATATGCCCACACCCACTAATGGGTTATTGCTTACAAAGGCCCCAGTTGTCATTAGCCTAGTTTACATCTATGAGCTTTTTTCTTCCAAAAGCTTTCTACCGTTCTTGTTAATATAAAGCACTTCTCTAACAGAACAGATACTCTTCTACTGATAAACTGCAATGTTACAATAAGTGACTAAAATATGTATGTGTGTATGCATACCTGCACATTAGTGTGTGTGAGTGTGTGTGTGTGTGTGTGTGTGTGTGTGTGTGTGTGTGTGTGTGTGTGTGTGTGTGTGTGTGTGTGTGTGTGTGTGTGTGTTTGCATGTGCACATGTGAGCATGTAGTATATGTTTGATTTACAATGGGCATGCTGGTTGGGCGGTCCAGTCAGCATGCTTATTTTGTGACTGTAAGTGAGCCATCGTTGTATAATTAAGCTTAGCCATGCAACCCAAATGTATCCCATAAATTATTGTGCCATACAGGTTATTTTACATGGTGAAAGTTAGGACATGATTTAACTGCTACCTCTGTCCATCACAGACACAGTGTCAAACCAGTCCAGGTTGCACTTGAATAGAGTTAGGGAAGGGCTCTACTTCACATGGATGGGAAGTGTATTCCAGAAAATGGAGAATCTCTGAGATACATACCTGTCCTTCCAACATATCCTATTTAAGTTCAAAGCAAAGTTTAAATCCTAAGATCTAGTCATTCTGGTGCTGTTTGTTTTGCAGATATACAAATGGTCTATCAGAGCAGGATCCAAGAATGCCTTGTATGATGGGCATAAATTTCCTCTCAGCAGTCTGTAGGAAACAGTCAATAGAGATAGGGCTTTGAGGTCTGCATAGGACATTTTATTTATGCTCTGTATTCTTTTTGCGAGCAGTCTCTGTGGACTTCCCAGTTGTTGCATGTGCCTGGTCAGGTACATACTGAGCGGGGCATTATCCTCAACGACAGGTCTGATGAGTGTCATATACAGTGGCACGATGACTTTCCTGGACCGGGATGCCATGCTCTTACTTATAAGTAGGGTGACATAGAATGATTTTCTTACTACCTTAGACACATGTTCGTCAAAAGTCAGGTAACTATGTACGTCTCCCCAAATTCCTGACTACTGCATTTACTTTTAGGGGTGTTTTATCAATGAGGTATTTCCCCTGGGTGGCTGACTTCACAATATATACTATTATGAATTTCTTGACAGTGAGATTTAAGCCATAGCTTTGGCACTGGTCATCGCCTGTGTTCAGGAAAAAAATCTTGTTGCTATGAAAGAAATGCTTACTAATAAACATGTAAAGATAAAACACTGCCTAGATGAGAAAGATGGTGTGGACAAGGTCTTAAAGCAATTATTGGTGTAAATGTTTTTTGTTTCCAACTGCATACACACACAGACACACAAGCATACACACACACAGATAAATGTGTACATGCATGCACACATAAACATGCAGACATGCACAAGCATGCATTCTCATGCACGCACACACACAAACACACACACACACACACACAGACACACACACACACACACACACACACACACACACACACACACACACACACACACACACACACACACATACTTTATTTCAGAAATTCCAATGAAGGGAAAATTAATTTCAAAATAAAAGAATGAATAATTGGACAAATTGATATTCTTGCACAGACTGTTGTACTCATAAGTTACATGGCATATCACACACACGCACACACACACACACACACACACATACACACACACACACACACACACACACACACACACACACACACACACACACACACCACTACCACCACCAAGTGAAGATGTGTAAACTACAAAGTGGAAACATAATTAATCTAATGAATTTATCTATCACTCTCTCTCTGAGTCTCTCTTGCACTCAGATGTAGTTTACTCAAGCTGAATATTATTTGAGATGAGATAGCAATGTGTTCCAAAACAGTTTTAGGATGGTTTAACAGAGAATCCATTTGTGTGAATCAGAAACGCTGCATCTCAGCAAATTGGTACATTTTAAGGAAGCACCTGTAACTTGTCTCGAGTAATTTTACATCAGGTACATTTTTAATGAAAGGAAAATATCAGTTTCATGCAGGAAGTTTCTTTACTACACTACTGCAAGCAGTTCTCTGTGAGAATGCTTCACCACGTTGAGCTAGTATATTGTGAAATAATCACTTGTAATTTGCCTCTAGAGTAGTTGAATTCAATTTCATTTTTAAATGAAAGCCTTACAGGAAGGATCTAATAAAGATCAGTGTGTATCACTGTAGAGACAGGTACAAAGGCCAACAAGCCTGTTATTTATTATGATGACCTAAAATGGAGGGCTATATTAGTGCTGACAAACAATCTGTAGATTACTTAGTCGTAGTGTTTTGTGATTTTTTTTTCTTTTTTTTTTACTTAATAAATTGAAAAAAAATTGGTGGTGATATATATTCATAGATATTTACTAGGCATGACTTCCAGGAGACCACCAAGGAGCTTAGCCCAATTTTTCAACTGTCACAGAGTATTATCTAGTTAAGTGACCTGCTCAGTCACACAGTACCTACTGTGTGGCCTGCTCAGTCACATAGTAGGTACTGCAGGCTAAAAGAATCAAACCCTGGATTACAGGAAGTATTTCTTAGTAGTTCATAGTTTTTTTAATGGTAACCATTTGAAAAGTCAGAACCTGTGTGTATAAGTTGCAAAATACAAACACTGAATGGCCAAAAAGAAAAAGGACTTGTCTATGCCAAATCTGAGATGGCCATTTCTCAGGATATTCTTTTTTCCTGAGGTATGGCAATATCAGAGTTGGTAAATAATATAAGTGTGGACGATGGGGAGGGGTGGGTGGGTCTTGATCTTCTGAAAAAAAAAAGTTTAAAGGAGAAGAGCAATGTTTCAGAGTCACTTTCTGTTCCAGTTTATGTCATTGTTTCAGTCTATTGCCACTCAGTGTTATAAGTGCTGACTGTTTTTTTTTAATCCTCTTCAGTAACTGCCGGAATATGATTTCTCTTTCCCCGTGGTTCAAACATTTACTGCTGCAAGTAAAAGCTCTTGTTTTTTCCCTAGGCTGTCTCTATACATCCCTTTGCAACCTAGCAACCATTTGGGATTTATTGTTTTGAAGCCCATTTCTAAACACTGCTACAGTTTAGATGAATGGTGCACCAGTATATTGAACTTGGTAATCCATCCTTGCCTTTTGGTATATTCTGTTATTTACTGTACTCCTCTGACCTTGTACTCAGCAGAATATAAGCTAGTCACATGTGGTTGTTACAATTGGTTATACAAACTGAAAAAACAAAAACAAACGAACTAAATAAAACTTGAGCAAGATGAAGAAGGCAGACACAGTTGAAGTATTATTGTAAAGCGCTTTTCATTTATGACAAATCACAAACTTCATCAGACAAAACACAAGGTAAAACAACTCATTTAAATATTCTTAACCAGCCAATCATGAAACATACATAATTAATTTTAAAAATCTCTTAAACAATTACTACAATTTAAATACACAATCTAAATAATGTAAATTATTTAAATGCTTTTAAATACATAAATGCCACCTTACTTTACCAGTTTAAATGAATAACCATGTTGTTAAAATATATTAAAACACTCAATAAACAGTGCAGTTAAAAACCCCACATATATTAAAGTATCAAAATATTTCTCAACGTCTTAAATTTCTCAATTTTAATACACTACTCAAAACACAACCATCATTTAACCTGGCAAACAATAAGCATTTAATCTAATTTGCCAGGAAAGTTCCATTTCATCAAGTTTAAGAACCTCAGAGCCACCTCTAAAATCACTGTGAACCTGATCTATTACAATAAATTTAAACTTATGGTCAGGAAAAGAACCAACATGCTTTGCCAAAGTATTGTTTGTGATTTGTCATAAACGAAAAGCGCTTTACAATAATACTTCAACTGTGTCTGCCTTCTTCATCTTGCTCAAGTTTTATTTAGTACAATTGGTTATACATCCATGTGCTTTTGAGTGGCCTTTTTTTTTAGTGTTATTGGGTTCTTGAGTTGTGCATAGCATAACTTAGGGGAATACACACTTCTAAAGTTTAGATGGAATGAGCATCTGCATATTAATTTTGAAGATATATATATATATATATATATATATATATATATATATATACACATATATATATATATATATATATATATATATATATATATATATATATACATACACACACACACACACACACGCGCACGCGCGCACACACATGCACGCACATGCGCGCACACACACACAAACACACACATGCACACACACGAGCATGCATCTTTATATTCTTTTCTGTTATTTAATGTGTTTCTGAGGCCTTGTGATGTAGTGTATCTAAGGGTAATATATAACAGTAGCTAAAAGAAGGCTAATGCACCTGCATATTGAATTTAAGTTTATATCTGTAGGTTTGACTGTGTATTATGAATTTATATTCTCATATATACACTCCTGTATATGTTTGGTTTGGTGGCTGGATATATAGGGTAGCATATCTGCCAGTTGTGATATATATTCTTGGTCTGTATTCAGATTTGCACATACCTTGGAATATCCTTTTCATTGGCTGTATACACAGGGTGACCATTGGATATGTGTATATATATATATATATATATATATATATATATATATATATATATATATTTATATATATATATATACATATATATGCCAGTTGTGCTGTGCATTTTGGGTCTGTAGTCTTATGTACATGCCTAGGTATGTCCTGTTTGAAGGCTGAATACACAGGATGATCATAGGCATATAACTTTTGGGCCTGTATTTTCATGTGTACATACCTAGGTATATCCTAACTGGTGGATGGATACACAGTGTAATCTTAATCATATATCTGCAGGGTTGGTTGTGTAGTTTGGGTCTGTATTCTTATGTGTATATGCTTGAATATGTCTATACATGCAGGGTGATGTAGTACTATATTCTCATGTGTACATACCTAAGTATGTCCTGATTGGTGGTTGCACATATAAGATGTCATAAGACTGCTGTAGGCATGGCTATATAGCAGCATGTTGCTGTCATCACATACATGCATTGACTGAGTTTTGTCCTTTTAGAGTGTACAGACCAGTGTGATGGGTGATGTGTATGCACAGGAATTGTTTGATATTATAGCTGACACAGTGATGTGTGAAGATAGACTGGATGGAGGGAAAGGAGTTGGATGCCTAAAGTGAAACAGGTTCTTGTCTCTCTCTATATCTGCATATTTGTGTGTGTGCCAAACACATGCATTGTGGTACTGTTTGACTTGCTGCACACATGTCATTGTAGCTTATCATTACATACTGACATGTTAAAGTATATTCTGCCACACATATGGTCTATAAAGCTTTGGTAATTTTGTGTATCATTATTCACTGTTGGTGTGTGACCAACTGTCCAGCCATGTGTCATGTGTTGTCAAGGCAGCCTTTTCAAGTCACAACCTGGGCCAATTGGCATAAGATAATGCATTATATAAATATTTGTATTAACAGAATACTATTAAGGGTGCTTTTTTTGGGAGGGTATTGCCAGCAGGCTTGGCTATAAAATACTACATTTAACACTATCGCCACTCAATGTGCAACAAGCTGCTCTAAGCTTATCAGTGTGCAAGGCATTTACTCTATACTTACTGCTTTATAGGGCACTGCTTTATGGGCAGTACTAAAGGGAAAATTTGCTTCTAGATTTTTTTATGTCTGTACAGGGCACTGGCAGCTCTGTGCAAACATACCAAATTTATACCAGCACTAGAAATACATAAAACTGACTACTCAGCACTCTGGACATAAAACAACTACACTTAGTGGCCTTTTGTGTATTTCCCAATTCAAACAGACTAAGCAAACACCTACTGCCACTAGATGAAAATTCCCAGTCCTTGTAATGTAAAAGCATAGTAAAAGAATGTTCAAAGGGCAATGCTACCACAAACACACTTAAGATTAAGGAAAGGCACAAGGAGAATCATTAGGTAATTCAAGAAACAGCTTGTAAAAGTATGAGTATTCAATAACAGTACTTTGCTTTCTGGAAATAAGCCAACAGCCATTCAATTATGCAGAATTTATAAAGGAACTAAAAACAAGGTAATTTGACTAATAACCTCTCTGGCCAATAAAACAACTAAGCACTCTGTCCAGTAAAACAACTGCATGCAGGAATCTCTTGTGTGTTTTCCCAACCTCTACAGACCAGGTTACCACCTGCTTCCACTAGTTGAACAATCCTCAGACTTCTTGGTGTAAAATCCTATAAAAGAGCTTGCTAGAGTGTAAAAATACACGGATATATCCAACAGCTAGCTAGATAATGAATGCAAAGCAAGTAAATCAGTAGAACAGACAAGGAGAGGCAAAATTCACTTTTTTTTTTCAAAATAAGCACACAAAAAGGCAAATAAATATTTTAAGATATCAACAACAGTATAGAAAGAGAGGAGCTTATAGTAAGGGTTGGCAGGTTAAAAATCATCAAGTTTGAAAAGCAAATCAAGGAAAGAGAGGGTGGGTGGAAAAAATCACCAGCAGGGAGTTGCCAGTAATGCTTGTAGTTTTTGTGGGTCTTGAGTCTTGTCAGAAGAAACAAGGCCACAGATAATCTCTCTGTATTTGAGTACCATTAAAGAAACAAATTAACCAATGGGGAAAAAAGCACGCACACTTGAAATGTGCAGCCTGGATGATTTAAGTGTCTGTCTACCACATAGAACAAACCCATGAGGCCAAACAGATTTCTCAAAACAGAAAACAAAATGGAACAGGTAAATCAAAAAGCAGCTCTATCAGTGTATGTGACTGCTAAGTTGACCTGCTGCACAAACCCATACTCCAATGCAGGGAAACAGAGGAGGGATTGTACCACAGTTCACTTCAGTAGGCTCAAACCCAGTGTAAAATCAATGCAGAATCCAATGTAGTAATAAAAACTTCATTTATTGTGAAAAACAATAAAACTGATGAAGTCCCTTGATTTTTGGGACAGAAACACTAAGGTTTTATATTTTTTTCACATTAAACAAAGTTTTTTTACCACCTTGAATTCTGCATTGATTTTACACTGACTTAAAGCCTATTGGAGTGAACTGTGGTGTTAATCTTCCTCTATTTCCATACACTGGAGTGTGAGTGTACGCAGCTACATAGACACAGCAGTGATCACTTTTCTTGCTTCCCTATATCAAAACCCCAGCAGGGAATCACCAGTAGTGCTCAAAGTTTTTGCCGGCCTTGAGTCTTATCAGAAAAGACAAGGCCACAGATAAACTCTGTGTGTTTAAGTATCACTCAAGAAACAAATTAACCAATGGGGAAAAAAACATGTGAAATGTGCAGCCTAGGTAATTTAAGTGTCCATCTAACACACAGAACAAAAACACCAGGCCAAACAGATTTCTCAAACCAGAAACCAAAATGGAACAGGTACAATAGAAAGCAGCTCTATCGGTTTAAGCAACTGCAAAGACACAAAAAGAGATTACTTTCCTTACTTCTTTATATCAGAACCCCAGCAGGGAGTCACCAACAGTGCTTGTAGAGTTTGAAGGACTTGAGTCTTAACAGAAAAGCCAAGGACACAAATAAACTCTGTATATTTAAGTATCACGCAAGAAATAAATTAACAAAGGGGAAAAAAAGCATGAGAAATGTGCAGCCTGGGTAATTTAAGTGTCTGTCTGCCACATAGAACAAAAACACCAGCGCAAACAGATTTCTCAAAGCAGAAAAAAATTGAACCGATAAAACAGAAAGTAGCTCTCTCAGTCTAATCAACTACATAGACACAAAAAGAGATTACTTTCCTTGCTTCTTTATATCAAAATACCAGCAGGAAGTCACCAAGAGTGTTTGTAGTTTTTACAGGTCTTGAGTACTATCAGAAAGAACAAGGCCATAGATAAACTCCGTGTATTTAAGTATCACTAAAGAAACAATTTAACAAATGAAAAAAAACACGTGAAATGTGCAGCCTGGGTAATCTGAGTGTCTATCTGCCACACAGAACAAAAACACTAGGCCAAATAGATTCCTCAAAACAGAAAACAAAATAGAACAGGTAAAACTGAATTCAGCTCTGTCAGTTTAAGCGACTACACAGACACAAAAAGAGATTACTTTCCTTACTTCTTTTTAACAAATCCTCATCAGTCACCAACAGTGCATGTAGTTTTTGCAAGACTTGAGTTTTATCAGAAAAGACAATGGGTCAGATTTGTTAAAGCCTACACCGAGTGGACACTAAGTGTACACAATATGTATTCAAGAACATCCCTCCCATATTTATTGTCTGTCTAGTCACTCAGAGAGATTACACTAAGTGTACATGTAGTCTACACTTTGTGGTAACCTTTATGAATCCCTGTCAGTATTTAAAGCTGAAAGAAAATCTGTAGGAAAATTAAAATTAGGAGGAAGAAGGTGTGAGTTATGCCTGTGCTGTCTGCTCACACAGAATTGTGTACAATTAGTGTACAGTTAGTGCAGGCATTGTTGAATCCAGGGGAAGGCTACCAATAAACTCTGTGTATTTAAGTATTAGTCAAGAAAGAAATTAATGAATGAAAAAAAAATGTGAAATGTGCAGCCTGAGAAATATGAGTGTTTATCTGCAGTATACAAAAAAACAGAAAACAAAATGGAACAGGTAAAACAGAAAGCAGCTCTATCAGTCTAACCAACTACATAGACACAAAAACAGATTACTTACTTTACTTTGTTATATAAAATTCCCAGCAGGGAGTCACCAACAGTGCTTATGGGTTTTGCAGGCCTCAAGTCTTATCAGAAAAGACAAGGCCACAGATAAACTCTGTATTTATGTATCACTCAAGAAACAAATAAACCAATGAAAAAAGCATGAGAAATGTGCACCCTGTGTAATTTAAGTGTCTATTTGCCACACAGAATAAAAACACCAGACAAAACATAATTTTCAAAACAGAAAACAAAATGGAACAGATATAGCAGAAAGCAGCTCCATCAGTCTAAGCAACTACACAGACAAAAAGTGATTACTTTCCTTGCTTCTTTATATCAAAACCCCAGCAGGGAGTCACCAATAGTGCTGGGAGTTTTTTGCTAGCCTTGAGTTTTATCAGAAAAGAGAATGCCACAGATAAACTATGTATATTTAAGTATTACTCAAGAAACAAATTGAGTAAAAAAATGCATGTGAAATGCAAAGCCTGGGTAATTTAAGTGTCTTATCTGCCACATAGAACAAAACCACCAGGCAAAACAGATTTTTCAAAACATAAAACAAAATGGAACCGGTGAAACATAAAGCAGCTCAATCAGTGTAAGCAACTACACAGACACAAAAGAGATCACTTTCCTTACTTTTTTATATCAAACCCCCAGCAAGAAGTCACCAACAGTGTCTGTAGTTTTTGCAGGCCTTGAGTCTTATCAGAAAAGATAAGGCTATAGATAAACTCTGTGTATTTAAGTATCACTAAAGAAACAAATTATCCAGTTGAAAAAGACATGTGAAATATGTAGCCAAGGTAATTTGTGTCTATCTGCCACATAGAACAAAGACATCAGGCCAATCAGATTTCTCAAAACAGAAAACAAAATGGAACAGGTAAAACAGAAAACAGCTCTGTCAGCTTAAGCATGTATACAGACTCAAAAAGAGATTACTTTCCTTACTTCTTTATATCCAATCCCCAGCAAGAAGTCAACAGTGTCTATAGTTTTTGCAGGCTTTGAATCTTATCAGAAAAGAGAAGGCCACAGGTAAACTCTGTATTTATGTATCACTCAAGAACCAAATAAACGAATGAGAAAAATAGCATGTGAAATGTGCAACCTGGGCAATTTAAGTGTCTTTCTGCTATATAAAAACACCAGGAAAAACAGATTTCTCAAAACACAAAACAAAATGGAACGGTAAAACATAAAGAAGTTCTATCAGTCTACGCAATTACACAGATGCAAATACCCAAACAAGGAGTCACTGACTATATCTGTAGTTTTTGCAGGCCTTGAGTCTTATAAGAAAAGACAAGGCAAAAGATAAACTCTGTGTATTTAAGTACCACTAAAGAAAAAAATTAATCAATGGGAAAAAAGTGTGAAATGTGCAGATAAAAGCAGCAAAAAACCAACAAGGACCAAGACAGCTAAAACCATAAATTTAATTGTAAGACATAAAATATAAGCTCTTTCGGACAACTCCTTCACCAGATCAATGTGCAGATGGGGTAAATTAAGTGTCTGTCTGTCACACAGAACAAAAAACACTAGCCCAAACAGATTTCTCAAAAAAAGAAAATGAAGCAGGTAAAACAGAAATCAACTCTGTTAGTTTAGACAACTACACAGACATAAAAAGCGATTACTTTCCTCCTCAACATTAACTTAAGGACTAAGAAAAAAACAGTCCTCTTATACTTGAGAAATAAAAAGAAAAGGTTATTTCTCTTCATTAAACTGTAGCAACCCACTTAATTCAAATGTAACAAGCTAGGGATCAGTGAGTGTTTCAGCCTTGAGCAAAAATGCAGTATCAACATTCAGTTCTGAATGCTGGTATTACACTATACCACACATGGAGCACTGAGCATTTAGGAAAATGCAGTATTCATATTCAGAAAATGAAAGCCAGGACTAGATATCACACCCCTGACATATTACGTTTGGGACATCTGTCCTCTTTACTCCACCTTACCTACAAGCCCATGTAACAGATACAAGCAAATTGTGAGCCCCTTAAAATGCACTAGAGGCAGAAAAGTATAAAAATGTCAATTTATTCTAAACAGCATAAAAAAAGCACAGCCCACTCAGCTTTGCTCTGTATTGTCAGTACTATTTACAATATACAAGATATCTTAGAATAAGGTTCAAAGTTCATATGATTAATTCCACCAGTTACACTAATTCTCAGTACAACCTTCCTGCACCATGCTTTCAGTCAAAATGTCACAGCTGTAGACCCTGCTAGCTCTGCCTTCATTTCCACCATACAAAATCTCCATCTGAGTATGTATCAGATTACATCCACAGTAAGCCTTGACTAGAAAGGCAAGCTACAATTGTCCTGAATCCTTGCTGAAAACCTGTTCCAACCCTCACTAAAACTCGACCAAGGAACCAGCTACCTATCTAACATCAATGTCTTAGCTGACTGCAATAAGAATATTATGGATAAAAGACCCTTTGTACATTTGGGTGGCTGCTGTGGTGCAGTGGTTAGTGTTGCCACCTCACAGCAAGAGGTTCTCTGGTTGGATCCTCGGCTGGGGTGCCTTTTGTGCGGAGTCTGCATGTCCTCCCTGTGGTCGTGTGGTTTCCTCTGGGTGCTCGGTTTCCTCCCACAACCCAAAGTAAGTGGATTGGATACTCTAAATTTGCCCTAGGCGTGAGTGTGTGTGTGTGTGTGTGTGTGTGTGTGTGTGTGTGTGTGTGTGTGTGTGTGTGTGTGTGTGTGTGTGTGTGTGTGTGTGTGTGTGTGCATGTGTGTGTGCACGCCTTCTGGGAAGGTTGGTCTGGCAACTCCACTGCCAATCATGAGCAGACTGGTGATCCGCTGTGGCAACCCCTAACCAGGAAAAGCCAGAAGAAGAAGACCCTTCACACATTTAAATGCATACCACCTACCTCCCAGCATACAGGATATCACAATATATTGCAAGTCCCTTTACACACATTTAAAAACATACTACCCATTTACCAACACACAAGATATCATAATATATGCAGCAGCCATGTTTTGTAATAGCTTAGTATATTGTGCTATCGTATGTTCTGGAATGCAGGCAGTATTTCTTTAAATATGTGCAAAGGGGCTTATTGTCTTGGATAAAATCGCAGACTTAATAACCTGGTTAATTATAAATTTTATTTAAAGTACATAAGGGTTATATTATTATGACAGCTACTAAGTAGGGCAGTACCAGCTTGAATGTCACACTGATGGGGGAAGGGATGTGAATTTAATGTGTACCAATAACACTTTGTTTTACTGCACAATAAACCACTCCCTTGCCTGATAAAAAGTACACCTATATTTAGAAAGCTTGTGAGGAAACTATTAATCTGTTATTTTTGTTTTACTTGGATCGCTTGTCTGTGTACTTAATAAAGGATTTACGACTGGAAAAAGACTGCCTGCCCTGCTTGGATTACTTTTGAATACTTAGTAATTCTGTACAATATTTCAAATTATGTATTTTTTTTTTTTTACTTAATACTAGTTTAATTTCACTGCTTCTCCTACTATTGTCTGATCTGATTAATATACAGTGATTAACTAGAGATATATGGATTGAAAATCTTCCACACAGAGACGTTTCTTACACTGTTTTGTTTCTATAATATTCTCAGACAGGATGTTGGTTCCTCAGTCATGGGGGTTAGAATGGGGGTTTTGGCAAATGATACAGGATACTTGCAGTTAAATTTCCTATTTAAAGCTCACTGCGTATTTTATAACATATTACTTAATATAGATGAATATTTTCTAATTCCAAAGGCACTGGAAATGGTTCCTGGCTAAAGGCATCTATAGAAAGTTTTAGTTTGAATGATGTGTTGTTATGCAAGAGTTTGCATTAGAAAATTAAAGCTGGGAGCTGGGTTATCAATGTAGTCAAAATCATCAATAGATAGTAATACATTTCTGGAACCTATTAAGGCTAAGAGCTTTACTAAGAGATCGGTTGTGGTTGGAGAATGTATAAGATCTTTCCTAGTAGTCTGGTTCTGATTTATTCTGATGGATAAGGTTTATAGCAGTCACATGGAATATGACATAGGTGTTTTATAAGTGTGTAAAGATAAGGGTAATAAATAGTTGTTTTAAATTGGCTTTACATGCACTGACATATGTTGCATGTCTATGATGTTGCAACTGTCAAGACAGTGAGCACCGGTCATCATATGCAGAGATTATTACATGCTGCAGGGCATCCTTCCTATATACTGCTGCATGGATTGTGTCCATCAGTTGTTGCCATCCTGTGAATGTGTAGTACATGAGCTATGCCATGCTATGGATATGTGGCATGTGAGCTATGCCATGCTACGGATGTGTGGCACATGAGCTGTGCCATGCTATGGATGTGTGGCACATGAATTGTGCCATGCTATGGATGTGTGGCATGTGAGCTGTGCCATGGTATAGATGTGTGGCACATGAGTTGTGCCATGCTACAGATGTGTGGCATGTGATCTGTGCCATGCTATGGATGTGTGGCATGTGAGCTGTACCATGTGTGCTATGGATGTGCGGCACATGAGCTATATGGAACATGTCGATTGTACTTCTAAATAGATCTTGACACAAATATTTACAAAGGACTGTTTGCTTCATTTGCTAAGATCTGCATGAGACCTTCTATATCATTGCCATTGACTAAATATTTTTCTAGGCAGGGCAGTGGGGTTGGTGCACACGGTGACCTACTGGAGGTACCTTCACCACCTAGCATATATGAGAGGTATGTAATATTCAAATTTTAACTGTCATACATGTGCAGGATGTGTCATATGCTGTGAGTTACCTCTGCATATATATGTCCTTTCTTAGCGAGCTGTTACCTGAGATTGTTTTCAAAAGAGACAGAGTGTCTCTTGACTAGGAATCAGTGAGTCATCAAATGACCTGCCTGTCTGATAGAGTTTGCAAGGGATTATTGTGGTGATGGATCCTGTACCCCTGGTAGTAGATCAGGGCAAACACTACTGCAAATTGCATGGCATGGTGGCAAAGGCAGTCTAAGAGGTGGGGCCCTTGGATTTGATAAGATAATTGAGACCCGGGTAAGCAGCCTGTAAATGCTGAAAACATATGCCTTCTCCCAGGATGCCAGGTGAAAAGACTACAAACAAAAAAACAGAATAGGAAAGATAAAACACAACACACACACACACACACACACACACACGCACACACACACATGTGTACACATGCATACACACACACACACACACACACACACACACACACACACACACACACACACACACACACACACATACACACACACTCACACATGCACACACACACACATGTGCACACATGCATACACACACACACATACACACACACACACACACACACACACACACACACACACACACACACACACACACAAACACACATGTTTAATGAATAGAGAATATTGTCTGACGAATAGCGAATATTAAACTTTGACTGTGCTAAAAACTTTCATTTCTCCTCCTCTTGCATTTTTTCTGGGTGCTTTTTTGTTCTACATTTATAGAAATATGTGGATGAAAAATTTAGGTCCACCCTGGTCTGCCTTCTCTGGATATATTCTGTAGAGCAATCCTGCAAAAGTATAAATATGTGCATAGGTACATATATGAAAAACATCCATATAATCAAACATTCATAATGTTTAACATTTTTTATGCTGGAAGAAGTGATCAAATCTCATTTGATTGCTATTGCCAGCGTTAAGTCTGTGCAAGATTGTGTGCAGTGGGGATCGGGGAATTAGTCCTTTCTTTACTGTAGAAAGATATCATGAGTTAGTATACAGTATATAGTTATATAGTGACTGGCCATTAAGATTAAAATACAATCATATACCAATAGAAAAAAAATTGGGTTGCCCAGACTTTCTTCCATTAATATATCATATAACTTGTTTTTAGTTTTCTTGCCCATAAAAATACATAAGTAAATAAAATTTGAAATATTGACAGTCCGGAGGTACGAGAGAGGGAGAATATGGAGAAAATTCTAGGAAAATTGGGTTAGTTATTCAAAACTAAAGAAACGTACCTGATTTTCCTAGTATTTTGCCCATTCTGTCTGTTTTATGCCTCTAAAGTGTCCAAATTTCAAGCTTTATTTAAAAAAAAAAGGAACAACGGAGATCTTCCTTTCTCCATTGCTTCCTTTCCAAAGCACTGATGTACTGCGTAAGCATGGGAATGAAAGTCCCATACACATGCGCAGTACACAGTCCATCAAGACAGCCCTCAGATATGTAAACAAAGCAGAAGAAGACCAAGCTGCCATTAAACAAGGACATTATTTAATAAAATTAAGTATTTTTTTTCTTAAATAATGTTATTGCATAATAGCAATAATACGTGGCTAGGTGTGG
Source organism: Protopterus annectens (assembly GCF_019279795.1). Lineage (NCBI taxonomy): Eukaryota > Metazoa > Chordata > Ceratodontiformes > Protopteridae > Protopterus > Protopterus annectens. The sequence continues at coordinate 1,853,902,067 of NC_056735.1, read as the reverse complement.
GAAATGCTGATTTACCCATGGTTGGTTTTATTTGGTCACTAGGACTTCACCCTTGTGATCAAACCACACCAGCTATTGGTAAATCCAGCATTATCCATACCCAGCTATTGGTTATTGCTGTATTAGCAGGCAGGAGTACAGGGAAGCTTGCTCCCATGCAAAAAACGTGTGTTTTTCAGTCTTGTGAGATCGATGTTTAGTAGTTGATATTTGTGTACTTTGATATTTCAATGTACATCCATCTATATATCTATATATATATATCTATGTATATATATATATATATATATATATATATATATATATATATATATATATAGGTTCCTAGGTTCATAGATAGGTACTAAGCTACTGGCCCTAGGGCCTATATAAGCCTAGCCAAAACGGTACCCTGGCTTTCGCCACCCAAGAAAATTATTTTCCTGTGCCCCTGTTGAGCAGAGCCACAGAAGAGATCCCTGGGGTAAATTTCCTATTTCCCATCCAATCATCAAGATTTTTTCTTGAAGAGTGCTAATGAGAAGCTTTGTTTGATATAGATAGGTAGTTTGTTCCAGAGTATGGGAAGTCTCTGAGATAGGAATCTATCCATCCAGCATGTTCTGTTTATTGTGGTGACAAGGTTTAGGTCCCTAGAGCATGTAGCACGGAGGGATTGGGATTTCTTTAAGTGGAGCATGTCCTACAGCTCTGGGTTTGACATAGCTTTGTATGTTAGGCAGAGATCATCTCTGAGTAGGCAATATGCGACGGAATAAAGCTGGAGTTTTTTTAGACGGTCTACGTAGGGCATCTTTTTGAGGCCAGTAATCCTCTTTGTGAGGGTTTTCTGTGGCCTTTCCAGTTGTTGTAGATGTCTTGTGTGGTGCATAACAAAAGGGGCATTGTGCTCTATAATGGGCCAAATGAGTGATGAGTAGAGGGGAACAATGATTTCTTTTTTCCTGGATGAGAAACCTTTTGTGATGAGGTGTGCCATGTAGAAGGATTTCCTGACTACTGTGGTGATGTGATTATCAAAGGAGGGACTACTGTCCACCTGTATCCCAAAGTCTCTTATCATACTTTCAATGTTAAGTAGACTACCGCCTATGTGGTAGTTCATGGGTACAGAGTTTTTACCAAAGGGATGACAATGCACTTTTTGGCATTGAGCTTGAGGCCATGGCTTTGACACCAGGCATCTGTCTCAGTGAGGCCCTTTTGTAGGATGTCCACATCTTTAGGAGTTTCCATTACGGCTCCTAGTTTGCAGTCATCTGTGAACGTCATTAGCCAAAGACCTTCTGTGTCAGCCTGTACTTCAGAGAAGTATATACCAAACAGGAGAGGACCCAGAACTGACCCCTGTGGTACTCCACTAGTCACTGGTCTGAAGTCAGATTTGGAGTCTGCTACTTTCACAGTGTGGGTTCTGTCAGAGAGCCAGTTGGCAACCCATCTTGTGACATAAGGATTTATACCTAGTTTAGTGAGTTTATCTATAATTCCAGAGTGGTAGATGGTGTTGAAAGCCTTGGCAAGATCTAGATAAGCTGTGTGAACCACCTTACCCTCATCTATGGCTTTGGTGACTGCTTCAAAGAAGTCAATCAGGTTTAGGAGACATGATCTGCCTTTTACAAATCCGAACTGGGTGGGGTCCAGAGTTTGGAGATTACCAGTGCCTTTGTTTATGAGTTCCATGATGATACGTTCCATGGCACTTATTCCTTCCCCACCACATATTTCTTTTACTAACATCTCTATAGCACCACACTTTTTTATTAGCTGTAAGATAGAACTATTTAATTATAGATACATACAGCTGCATACCTCACCATATGCAGTCCAGAAATATACTAGACTATCACCTAAATCCTTGCATACATTTCTACACATAAAGCCACCACTTAAATTAAATGGTGACATCCATCCAAACCCATATCCTAAACCCACACAATAAGTACCTAAGCCCATGCAGCAAATACCTCATACATCAAACCCCACTAACTCCCAGCCCATCACTAACATACTATGTAATGCCTCTGATATTCTTACTCATCAATATGAATGCTAGGAGCCTCTTAAATAAGACACATGAATTTCATGTTTCCCTCTCCCTCTACACCCCAACACAGTAGTCTTAACGGAAACTTGGCTTAAACCCTACATAAACGACAACAAAATCCTACCGCCAGGCTACAATATCCATAGACTTGACAGAATACACAAGCATGGTAGAGGCCTAGCTATAATATGTAAAGATTTTCTAATACTCGAGCTCCTACAAGTAAACCCCTCATACCTCATTAATACTGAAATACTAGCCTGCTGTATCAAAATTCACCCCAAAAAATACATTGTCATAATATCAGTCTACGTCCCTCCTAGCAACAACCCATCCTTAATTGAGAATGTCCTTTCTTGGTCCTCATCCATGTTTAGCCAAGAGACCATAATAATGGGGGATTTCAATACTGACTGACATACTTGTTCTTCTGATAACCCCTCTAACTTCATCAGCTTATACCGATTCACCCAAATGATACACTCCCCAACTAGGATAAATAAGCTCAGCAATAAGCAGCCAATTCTAGACTGGACACTGTCCAATAAACCCTCTCTAGTCTTTTACTCTGGATGTCTCCCAGACAGCCTAAGTGACCACCCACCCACCACTATACTTAGGTATCACCACTGCCCCCCTAAAAATGTATTTTACAAACAAGTGCGCAACAAAAGAAGTGTTTCAAATCACTCCTGCAGAACTGCGACTGGTCACCACTAAAACATCTCCAACTACATGCTGCAGTTCAATATTTTAACAACAAATTCTGTGATATACTAAATAATCTAGCTCCCCTTAGAAAGATCCAAGTTAAATCCAAATACACTCCATGGCTAACTGCAGAAACCAAACAGCTACTCAAACAGAGAGACAGAGCCTGGTCCCAATATCAGAGCAACAAAAGCCAAATGTCCTTTGTCAGCTATTGGCAATTAAGAAACAAATCCAAAAAGCAGATCATGAATGACAAAAAATATTTTTATACTAGTATCCAACATAAACATCAAAATAATCCCCCAAAAGTTTGGGGTGCTATTAAACAACTCCTACAACCAGGACATTCCTCAACTACAACCCCCCCCCCCCCACCACCACCACAAATACTAAAGACAGTTTACCTACCCAGTTTAACTTCTACTTTACCAACTCCATACTTTCTCTAGTAAACAATAACAACAATTTACCACTATTCATTCCATCAGAAACAGCAGGTACCACCATTCCTTCTCTCTAAAACCTATCCAAACAAGTAAAATAAAAAATGCTAATCAAACTGAAGCCCACAGCCCTAGCAGTTGATCAGCTGCCAAATGAATATCTAAAGTCAGCTGTCGATACCATCCCTTACCCTGTATCTCTATTGATCAATAGATCAATCACACAGCAATATGTTCCCAAGCTCTGGAAATCTGCTACATAATCCCTCTACACAAATGTGGATCCTCAACAGAACTCTCCAACTATAGACCAATAGCCATTCTACCACCCCTATCTAAAATCCTGGAAAAATTTATTTACTTTCAACTTTTGGACCATCTATTATCTACCAACCTGTTAACTAATTCCCAACATGGCTTCTTACCCAAGCATAGCACCATAACTGTCATCATAAGTTTCACTAATACATTAAACCTACTCAAAATAGTGGACAACTTTTTTCCTCCATATTTCTAGATATATCCAAGGCATTCAACACTGTAACCCACCAAAAGCTCCTCAATGAACACTCAGCCCTTAACCTATCACAAATAGCCCTCTCCTGGTTTCTCAACTATCTTTCTGACTGCCAGCAAGCTGTGAAGTGACAAAATGACCTCTCCTCCCTGTTACCTGTTATAGTTGATGTACAGCAAGCCTCAAATTTTGACCTACTCATTTTTATTGTCTTTACCAACAAACTCTACACTGCTACTTACCTTGCCACTACCATCCAATACGCAGATGACTCCACTCTCATCTGTGCCACACCCTTCCTTCCGCAACTCCAAGAAATAACCCAAAAATCCTTCTCAGCCATAGAATCCTACCTCTCCAATTATCAATTTATTCTAAATCCAAAGAAAAGAAAATTAATGGTCTTTTCAAATAACAAGTCCACTAACCACAATCCCTCCTTCAGAATCTTTTCATTCAAAACACTGTAACAGAACCAGTCTCACACACCAAACTACTTGGTGCACCATAGACACCAACTTGAGATTTGATAAACATGTATCACTTAGTATTAAAAAGCCCCTCATAAAACTAGGTTCTCTCTATAGAGTCAAGTCATACCTTACCAACACCACCAGGCAATTAATTACTAGCACCCACCTTTTGTCTACCCTAGTGTACACCTCTCCTATCTTCACAAACCTTAAAAGATCTGACCTAAATAAACTAGAGGCCTGTTACCAAAAAATTGCCAAATTCGGGACAAACCTACCACACAGATCCCATCACTCTGTCATTCTCCCCCAACTAAAATGTCTAGAACTTTTCAATCTTCTATCCCTCAACCAACTTACAATCACCCATACCACCATCTATCAATCTGATAACTGCCCAGCCCTCCAAAACCTTGTGCAAACCTACTTCAATAACAGAACCCTAATATCTTCCAAAAAATTACTGCTAAAAATCACTAATCCAGTAATAGTTTTGGAGATTCTCTTTATTCTAACCATGTGTCTAAGACATGGAATTCCATCCCACGAAACATTCTTAACACCCACAGCCCACCCATGTTCAAACACGCACTCAAGATGTACTTAAATGATAACTGCCTCTGCTCCTGCTCAGCCCCAGGCTGACTGTAGCATTATTACAACAGTTTCTTTTCCTGTTCTCTAACTAACTTCTCCTCTTCAACCCAGTTTTGCTCCCTTAATTAAACTCATGCACTTTTGACTCACCTCACTTCTCTCCTGCCTATCTTCTAACTATATTCATATGTCTCACTAAATATTGTACTCAACATGTTCTATAACATACAGCTGCCTACCTATTTATTTAATGTATACTTGACTTTGTAGTTTTTATTCAATGGGCCTCCACTAGAATGGCCCATTTATACTGTATTCTCTAAATCTCTCCTAATTCTTAATGATGTTCTTTTGTTGTTTGGTAAACAACGTTGTAATTACTCATTTGTACTTGGAGCTTTTCTCCCCGGGCCTCTACTGAAACAAATAAAAAAGATGTGTGTGTGTGTGTGTGTGTGTGTGTGTGTGTGTGTGTGTGTGTGTGTGTGTGTGTGTGTGTGTGTGTATATATATATATATATATATATATATATATATATATATATGGGTCTACTTCTACATTTCGAAGTGTCAAAACCTCAAATTTGTTATGGTCAAGACCATTAGATCAAAGTTTTGAAGCTTCGAAACTTAAGTAAAAAAAAATAAAATAAAAACAAGAAAATCATTTTTTATGTTTTTGCAGGGGGCAAGCCCTCCTGCACCCCCACACCCCCTGCTAATGAAATATACCAACTCCGAGATCACGCTACAGAGAGGAAAATGGTAAATATACCTTTCCATGCTGTAAAGCAATGTCCATTTAAATGGTTTGAAGTTTTAAAACTTCGATCTTATGATCTCGACCATAAGAAATTCAACGTTTTGAAACTTTAAAATTTAGACGTAGACCAATATATATATATATATATATATATATATATATATATATATATACACAAGGTGATCCGCTGTGGCGACCCCTAACCGGGAAAAGCAGAAAGAAGAAGAAGAAGATATATGTAATAAGATTGAATTTTCAGAAACTCGAAATTCTTAAGGTCGAGACCACATGATCAAGTTCCCGAAAACCTGAACTTTATAAAAACACAAAAAACACAAAAATCTATCTTTTTTATATTTTGGCAGGGGGGGCAAGCCCCCCCAGCACCCCCACACCCCCTGCAAATTATATATACGAACTCCGAGATTGCACTACAGTGGGGAAAGGGTAAATTTTACTTTTAATAAATGCGTCTACTGAGCAGTTAAAAAAAAAGGACAAAATAGTATGGAGCTGTACTAATGACTGATTCCATTTAATAGCCAGGTATGTCTGCCAGCCACATTATACAACTACATACATGCGTCTCAAGGGATATCTGACTGCTGAAAAGTTGTGGCCTGAACACTGATATCCATCTCCCAGTCACATTATTGATTGTTGCAGCAATTATTCTAAAACTTATGTTTGTCTGTCTGAATAGCTAGCTCTTTGTTTCTATAAACCCACACATATATAGTGTAGTCTTAGTTCAGAGTCTGTTAACATCTCCACTATATGCTTTTTTATACTTCACTTTAGTGTAATTTCCCCATAAAGCCTAAACACTGATGACATGCAGTAGTCAGCCCTGGGACTTAAAGGAACCAATAACCTGGATTTTGTGGTAAGCAGACTAATGAATAGTATTTAACACATGCATTAGATGGATTGTATGAAAACAAAAGCCACTGAAATGAATGGAGAATACTTTGCCACAGCATCCAGTAGATATAAAATGCATCCATACCAAAAGGGTAGAATAGAAACATGCTGCCTGGCTTTATGTAGTTCTTTCTGAACCCCCTCCCCCATCAGAAATTCTATTTTTTTTCTAATAGATGGTTCATGGTTTGGGAGTGTTTACTGTTTAGTGACTTTTAAGCATGACTAAGTATTCTTTGTAGTATTTTAAGGTGGTTATGAGATTTTATTTCTGTTCTGTTTTCTGCCTTCTTGTTTAAACAGGAAGTGAAACCTATGTAAAATATTCAGAGTGAAAGTTAATTCTGATAAATTATCTTTGCACTATTAATCATATTACATTTCATACAGTTCCAGATTGTTGGCAAAGTGAATTTTTTTTTTGTTTTATTTAGCAGTAGCACATTCTGCATATTTAGAGTTCTCCAAATTTTACATATAAAGAGTACTTTAAATGTTTCCTTTGGGAGTTGTATGTTGTAAATTATTTCCATGTTTTGGACACAAATTCTGGGCAGGATTCACGAAGGCTTGCACAGAGTGTAAGAGACGTGCAACACTCCATGCAAGCCTCGCGATCCAGGAACAGCCCTAAACTCTGTGTAAGAGACCAGCTAAAACATCTCTTACACGGACTGGGCGTGGACATGCTAAATACCTCACTTGCAGCCGAAAGGTATGCAAATGAGGTATATTAGCGATCCACGAAGCAGAAACCAGTCCGTGTAAGAGACGTTTTAGCTGCAGAAATGTACTCAGTTGACAACTGAGTACGTTTCTGCAAATTCCACAATGGAGCCATGTCAGCTCCAAAAAAAGGGTGCATATGACTCAGGCAGCATGCCAATGGCCAAATATGTGGCCATTGGCAATATAACCCGATGCCAAAATATTAAAAATATAATTTTTTTTTTTACCCACAAATGTGGGTTTCATGCAATACATGGAATGACAATGCAGGGACCAGCAGACCAAAAACAACATGGCCACCGTGTAGTGGTTGCTAAGGGGGGAAGCTGAGTTCAAGACATGTAACTAAGCATTAGTAGGCAATCTCATGTAAATGAGGGTTAGGATACTGAATCTCACAGTCACATAGCAAATGAGCACAGTCTGAGTAGTGTAAGAGATACATAAGGGGGAGGAATAGAGTAGGAGATAGGTGACATCACAGGGGGGAATGGTAGAAAGAAATGCAGTTTATTGGAGGTCAGTGTAACATGACAGATGACAGACACAGATCATGGAAAGAGGTGTGCCACTAGATAAGTCATGGAAAGTCAAGAAATGGAAAATGTACACTGTTACTTACACCAAAGTTTCTTGCTGGGCATGCATGCGCACTTGTGCGCGCCATGAAGCGCGAGTAGGGCAGTGTGCGCACGTGTAAGGCAGACTGAGCATGTGGGAGCATGTTGGGAGATGTTTAACACTGTTTGCGCGGGTGTGCGTGTGTGTAGGGCAGGCTGAGTATGTTGGAGGCTGTTGGCAGACGTGTAACAGTGTTTGCGCGGGTGTACGCGCGTTTTAACCCGAATAAGTAGATTCTGAACCGTGTAAGCACGTGTGCGCGCGTGTAAGCCACTGTGAGCGTGTTTCTGATGGTGTGCACGTTGCTCCCTTCTGAGGAAACAGAGAGGAAAAAGGAAGCAACAGAATTAATAGGAAGCTAGCAGGGATAACTGCTGAAGCTAGCAGGTGAAAATAATTAGAAGTAGGCAATTACATAGGCAGAATAGTAGCCCAGCCCAGCACTTAAAACTCTGCAAACAGTAGTGCAGGATGTTTCTCTTAAGAGACACTGCAAGACAGGAGTAAGCTAATAGAAGTGAAAACTGAAAAAGCTTAACTCAGAGCAGAAATGTTAGGGGCTGCCATAGCTGTCATAATGAGACATAGGCGACTTGCTGAGGGTGGTGACAATGCAGATGGTGCCAGACAACCCACAGTGAGGAGACGGAGGGTCACCTACCACGGGTTACATGAGCTGGAGATAGTAGAGCGCTATAAAGTGGACAGACAGCTCCTGCAGCAAATAGGTGAGCTGTGCAGGCCACGCCTCACACACAGAACCAACAGAGGGGAACCCATCCCAGTGGAAACCAAGGTATGTGTTGGCCTAAGAATACTAGCAACAGGTACCTTCCAGAGACCAACTGGCGATATGATGGGGATATCACAGGCATCAGCCTCCAGGGTACTGCACCAGTTCCTGGATGCCATGTCAGCACATGTCGGTGATCATGTATATTTCCCCAATGCCCATGAGGTATTGGCCAGCAATATGCGTCTCTTCCAGCAAATAGCGGAATACCCAGAGGTAGTGGGTGCAATAGACTGCACGCATATATGCATCAAAGCACCAGCCAGTGAGCGGGGTAGGGCCTACATTAACTGCAAGGGCTTCCCCTCCATCAACTGCCAGGTCATGTGTGATGCCCAGGGCATAATAATGAATGTGTGTGCTGGCTGCCCTGGGAGTTACCATGATTCCCACATCTGGCATTTGACGCAGCTGTACCAGACATTTGCCAATGGGGACATCCCACATGGACACCTAGTGGGGGATGCAGGTTATGCACTGGAGCTGTGGCTGATGACACCCATCAGAAACGCACACACACCTGAACAGGAACGCCATAATGAGGCACACACACAAACACGTAATGTAATAGAGCGTGTGTTTGGGCTGCTCAAGTCACGGTTCCGGTGTCTGGACATATCTGGTGGAGCCTTGCAGTACACACCAACTACATGTACCCAAATTGTCATGGTATGTGCTATGCTACATAATATGATCTTGCGAAAACAGCTGCAGCAGGACCAGCATAGGGCCGGGCCAAACAGCCCCCCACCATTGCCAAGGCCATCACAGGCAGAGCGTGACTCGGAGGAGGAACAACCTGAGCCTGCCCCAGTAGGCAGAAGGAGGCGTGCCCAGTATGCCCTGGCCTTGGCAAAGAGGCAACGCATAGCACATACACTGGCTCAGTAGGAACCCTGGGAATGATACCCCCTCTGACTCACTCAAATAATAACATGGATGTCTAAAAATGACATGACCTGCTCACAAACATGTACAGGGAAGTGTAATATGCACATCCGACAGAGGCAGCCCTGCAGCACCACCTGAGGCATGAATGCCATGTGTTAAGTAAAGTAACACCATGTACTATATGCACACATGAGCACCCTGACTAACATCCACTCTCACCAAGCATGAAGCCACAAAATGACGATGGGATGATCAAGTGCAATAACTGGCTGAAGTAATGCAGTTAGTCAAAGGGGAGCCAATGTGTTTCAGGCTGGGAAGACATGCGGAGCATGACATGATGCACCACCTGCTAGGGGTGGCGTGCACCTATCATGCCATGCCCCATGGATACTGGCAAAGGCTGTCAGTACCCACAGCATGCCCTGAATAGGTAAGTCTCAAAACACAAACCCACCTTCATAGGTTCCACAAGGGATAGGAACCTAGATGTAATGCTACCCAATGACAGATGTATAAACAGCAAGATGTGTGCAGTGTAAACGCACACAGTATGGAGAATGTAGATACCAGTCCTGTAATAGAGAACTGGGTCAAGGCTCAGATCAGCACCCTAACACTACCAAGTCACACCTCATACTGTGCTGTACAGCCGCAAAACATGGAACAAGCTACAAAAGGAGGGTGACTAGCAAGAAATGTCAAGGATAACCACACCCCCATGTTAGTACCACAACAAGAAGCAGCATGGATTAGCCATGGTGAAATACCAATGGCTAAAACCACCTCCCGGTATATAGCCTGCTGCAGACTACTGTCCTAATACCAGGAACTGCACCTGGCCTATGTTGGAATACATGAATATATCAAGCCCCCCAAACCACATTATATTGCTTGACTGAAAATACCCAGACATACACCGGGAGCATTATACTAGCACCAACACAGTAGGAGAAAATTTCCCAGAATCCATAAACCAAAATGCCCAGGAACAATGTACCACTCCCACAAGAGGGGTAAGCATACTGGATGTGATAATCAGCAACATGTGTACTGGATGGCAAGATGAGAAGTGGACCCCTCACTGGTAAGACCAGACCATAGAGTAATCACACTGGATATACACATCCTGACCCCAGTCCCTGGCCAGAATACCACAGTGAAAAACATGTGTAAAGCATAGGTTGAAGCCCTCCAAACTGATGTTGAATCCACGAAAGGCCCTGTGCAAGTGCAGAATATGGGACACACCACAGAACATGTTATACAGGCATTCCATGAACACAGCCAGGAATGCTTGGAGTATGCAATCACAAATAACAACAACACACAATGCCATACACGCAGGCATCTGGCATGCTGGACTCCAGCCATTACCAAACCATGCAAGAGAATGAGGAAGCTACCACATGATAGAGCAAACATAAAAAGGGAAGTAATCACTGACCAGTAGTATGGCAATAACGTATGTCCACACATACAATCCACTAAGTCCAGCCACAACAAGTAGAATCTGTGAATCCAGAGGCAATGTGACACCAGTCCCAAGTACACAGACAACCACAACACCCCCCAATAAATACAAATATATGTGATAGATGCAACCATGTATCCAAACCAGAGGTTGAGCTCCACCAACTCAGTACTGTCAAAACTAGTCAGGAGGAGAAGGTAACCACATACACCACAAACCCAGTCCCACATAGACCTACCACAACTGTAAACCAAACACATAAACACAGACAAATATTCCCGGAGGCCTTAATTACAAACACACCACACCAACAGAAGCTTCCAAAGCAGATCACAAGCAACCACAACCTTCAAACATAGCACATGCAACGAATAGTATGCAAAGCTGGTGTGCCAAACAGTCACAGGCCAGAAGGAGAAACAACATGCCTGATACAGTCGTAATAGGTGTCTGTATAGGCAGACACACTGCTGTCCCACTCACCAGACTGAACAAGGGAAAGGGTAGAGTAAGCTGCCTGTAGGCTGCCACAAAATGCCACATAACACAAGTGCAGGTCACCCCAAAGCAAGCAGAAATATGATGCACTCAGTGTCCATGCTGGTGTGAATTACCTGAGATGCACCTTCCTGGTCAACATGAAAAGAGACATGGATGGTCCCTCTGAGTATGTACCCCAGGCCGGTATGACACTGGCTGTGTGCAGCATCCAACCCTCACCAAGAATGATGCCACAGTACAAACACAGAATGCTCATGTTTAACAGCTGGCACAGTTACAGCTGTCAGTCCAAGAGGGTCTAATGTCTGTCTGCTTGAGATGTCAAGCATGACAAGCCATGCTGCTGTTCCAGAGATGGCTTGCACCTGTTACCCATGTGCGTCTGGATACTGGATAAGGCCTTTGCCGCCTCCATAGAGCCGTATGTAGGCAAGGCCAAAAAGACTACCCACCACCCTAGAAAACATAAGTGGTAGGAAAAATAAGGGTAATGCTGACCAATGCCAGATGTGTAAACTGCAATATGCATGCCCCTGAGACACTTCCCATTATGGAGAACATCGATGTCTGTGCAGTGAAAGAAGCCTGCTGCAAGCCTAGTGATAGCACACCAGCACTACTAGGTTATGCCACATATCATGTGTTATGGCCCCAACACCTGCACCAAAACATCAAAGGAGGGGGAGTATCCATATGCAGCACAGACACCCATATGGCCAGGTAACTGACAATGCACAAAGCAGCGGAGACCACCCATGTGCACCTAACTGTAGTCAAAACTGCTGTACAGTCTGTAGCATGCGACAGACCACACTCTCACACACAAGAACTCCACCCAGACATCCTGAAGACACTGGACAGTATGAATGTCCCACCAAATACCAGACAAGGTACACACAAATTACTACATAGGTGGCAAACCATTATGTATGCAAGGAGTAATCAGGGACCTAGGGACACAGGTCGACAGTAATCTGTCATGTGACACTCACAATGCCAATGTGGCTAGGAAGATTGTCGATATTGGACACCGTATCATGAAAGGATTCACATCAACATCAACAGAGGTCACTGTGCCGCTGTACTGTTCCCTTATCAGACCCATAATCTAGTACAATGACTCATATGGGATGTACCATACGTGACACCTGCAGCGGTTCGGAAGACCTCTTAGTTACCCCACCAACAGGATAAAGGGTGTGAAATATATGTCATATGCTGCCTGGCTGTAGACACCCCAGCTGACTGCAGTCACAGACTGCCTACACAGAGGCATTGTATGTCTGTTGTACAAGGCCATGTCCAACACAGGAGTAATGGACATGCTCCACCACAGGAAATCAAAGCCATTGGAGCTGTGAGAGTCACAGATGTCAGCCTCAACACACAATGAAATAAGATGTGCTGGAGGGACAGATACATAACCCAGAGGCTCCCCACACCCAGAAACAGGATCCCAATCCATGGTAGGCAGAGCCCCTCACTGACACCCCTCAACAGGAATATTGCCAAGTGGATGGATGATCGTACATGTATACTGGGGGTCCTCACTGTGTCACGACCAGACAGAGGCACAGTGAAGAAATTCATAAATGGCCATAATAGAACATAGCAAGGGGTGGCAAAAGACACACACACACTCTGGCTAGGCTTACTAATGGCCTAGGGTGTATAGCCTAGTATGAACCTATGAAGATACAAAACGTACAGGACACTAAGGATAATCACAAGGCTTACCCAACTGATGGTAGGAACCATGTTGGGCATCCACAGATATGCTCCGAATCACACAGATATTACAAACAACATACCAAACACACACACATATTGCTAACATACAACCTGTCAGGTGCAGTGCAAACACCCCCCCCCCAGAGTGCAAAATACCTATCCCAGCAGACTGATGGTCCCCTGACATTGCAGATGCTGAGGTAACAGCCATCATCTGCAAAGCAGAACACACAGCAGCAAAGGTTTGTGATGGTCTCCTGTGCTGAGACCAACATGGACTCCAAGAATAATGGAATGCCAAATCACACTACTGCCCAATGTCAGCCTTACCACAGGATATGTACCCAAAGAGCAGTGTACAACAACAGTGGTCCATCACAACAAAGGTATTGCCTGAATGGATACTCCAAACTACCACCCCAGGATCCTGACAAGCTTGTTCTGCACAGCTATGGAAAGGATCAGTATGTACCGCAGACAGAAGGCTATTGTAGACCTACTGATACTGGACCCTACACAGTGTGGCTGTTGTAACTGCAGATCCTGCCCCTAAACATGTCTGACCCATTTGAAGCAGTCATTAAGGTCATTGATGAGGGCAATGTGGTCCACACAGCGTAGCTGGACTGTGCACATGCTTCTAGACAATACCATATGAGTTCAGTATGGATATGTTCACCAGCTTAAATATATACCCCTATGTCAGTAGAGGGGTTGCAAACCAGACCAAGGACAGAACTGACATGGTCAGACATGCCGCATCCATGTCAGACTACAAAGCAGATATGAGTGGCATCCCACAAGGCCTGGTCTTGCCCCCCCCATTCTGTATATATGTCCCATAGGTATAGGCCAACATGGAAGGACTGTGACTGAACATGTATGCAGAGGAGTATAAACAGCCCACCATATCCGACCCCCAGCTGACACAAGCAACCCACAAAAGGGCCACCTACAAACAGACAACTGTAGCCATAGCCATGTCAGCAAGCTAATTGCAGAACTGTGTATAGACAACCACCGTGGATATACAGTAAGTGCCCACAAATTACCACACAGGTGTTATCCCATGACGTACCTAACATGTAATGTGAGACCTGGGTACAAAAGGTGATAGATATCCTGCACTGGACAAACATGTGGCTGTAGTGTTCGCAGAAACATATACTATATACCCACCCAAACATGAAGGTTGGCAGACGTAGATAAGGGGAACTCACTGTGGCTCTGCAGTCATCCTCCATCAGCATCACAAGTGACTACAATAGCCCCTGTGGGATATACCGCAGCAGACACCTCCATCAACTGTAAAGTCCACAACAGTACCCCACCAGGAGTAGCAAAGAGCATGAACAGATGCCATGTGTTGCCTGAGTAAACAAACTGCAGCCCCACACACCGCCATACTGCCCAGCTACAGGCAAGCTGTGCCTGATGTATGAAGCCATGTCCAACCTGGAATGAATGAACATGTTGCACCTTGTACAATCTGAATGGCAGTGAGCTATGCACATGAGAGACCTGAACCCCAGCACTGACATACATAGGACAAGCTGTACAGAATGATCCATAACACAGAAGGCACCCCCACTCTTCAGTAAACTCCTGGTACAGGTCAGCCAGAGAGTCACATATCGACACCCCTCAATAGGAATCCTGATGAGTGGATGGGAGGTGGTAGGCTAACCCTGGGTATCACTGTTATGTCAGAGGTAGACGGAGACACAGTATACTAACCATGATATATGTCATGGCAAACTCCAGTTACAATGTGTGTCGAAGGACAAACACACCCTGTGACTAGCATCAGAAATGGCCTAGGGAACATTGCTAGTGTTTGCCAATGTCCACCCATGTTGTGGAATACACTAGCAATGTTGGACGAGCCTGGTGTAGGTAGTCCATATCTGAACATAATGCAACATGGTCATATGTGCACAACTGGCCCCTACACAGTCTGTTGTGCTCACTATGAAGATGTCAATCAGTCATAGGACTAAAGCCCAGGATACTGTCCACCACAGTGAAAGTACTGAACCAGTACACTATACGGTACTACAGTGTTAGGTCATTATGAAAGTATGTTGAGAACTGTCTGCAAAGTATCCCATGCAATCCCTGCAGGCACAGTATAATCCCTGTTGTGGCAGACACGAAGCAGTTGGCCAGATAGTACACAACATGACACCCAACACACAGCCATAAATGTGAGATATTGTTGAAGTTCACACACACCCAAATATGTGGTGGACTTCAGAGTGCAACATATGGAAAGCTCACACTGGGCATGCTCGCACACTTTGATAAATGAGGTATATGTCAGACAACATGCCATGGAAAGGCTGAACTGGGTATGCTCACACACTTAGGCCATATCTCCGTTTAGCAGTTGGCCACACATATCTGGTATTTGTACGTGTCAGTCCAGGAACCATCCACAACACAGCAATCTGCCCAGTGCACACAGTAAATGACTACAGAGACATAAGTGATATAGTGGATCGCCGTCATATGCAAACATCTTCCACAGACACACAAGTTGGTCATAGGAACAGGGAATGCTATGGCAATAAAGACCTGCAAACAGTAGAACAGCACAACAAATATTGTGCATCCGACAATTGAACATATGGGTGTAGAGGTCAATACTAGGCTTGTTGCCCTAGGGAATGACAGCTCAGCCAGAGTGTGCTTGGCATCTGCATCCCCAGGACAGTAGGCTACTGTGCCACTGTAAAGTAGGTCACAGAAGGCAACATGTGAGGCTAGTGAGCTGTGCCTCTGTCAAGCAGGGGCACCGCGGAGGTCCCAGGGATTGAATGTGTTAAGCCACAGCCATGTTGTCGGTGTGTGCTGTCAGAGGGTTGCTGAGGATCTCTGACAGTAGGTGTCCATCAATAACAGACTGAGGGGAGCCCTATCTGCATTCTCTGGATGATTCCACTGCCAACACTGTGTTGTAATGAGTATGTGTGAATGAAGTGCCGTGCCGGAACTGTTCACAGATGTCCTCCCTCTGTGGGCTACAGCTCTGCAATGTATTAGGTCACTCTGTCTGTTGTACGGCGCATATATGGCTGGTGTACAGCTGACAGGTGTCTTGTTGTGGAGCAGTCATGGGGATATGTGGGATAGCATGATCAATAGAATGCAACTGTCATGGATTATGCTGAGTGGCCAGTATAGTCCCCCAGCATGGGTCCTCTGAAGTCGTCCACCCCAGTCTTCACAAGTGTAGAGTCTGCTTGTGCTAAATACAGTTTGTGTGCAGTGACAACCTTGCCTGGGGGTGGAGATGGGATATGGATGTCCAGGGAAAGGTGGGTATGGTCAGATATCAACAATGGTGGTCTACCTCTGGTGTGGAACAGTGAGTACCCACATTGCAGATGGACAGGTGCAATATGTATTCCCCCATGTGGCTGTGGTGTGTGGTTCTGCCATAGCACATGGACCCACAAATTGTAGTGGCTGTAGGGTAAAGTGGTAGAGACCTGAGTAGTCCTCACCACAATATGCCTGTACCTGATGTTAACAACTGGAATGGTGTATGTGAACACCTGCATATCCTGGCACTGTCCCCAGGGAAGCTAAGTGTGTGTCCTTACACTGGTTGTGTTGTGTGTTACAGGTCCTGTGGTCCCAAAGCATGGTATAGAACATAACCTGCCAGTGCGATGTGCATATCTGACCCTGACGTAGGTGGCTGCAAATGCATATATATGCTATCCCCCATCTGACAGGTAGTACTACATGTACATACCTCTGTAGAAATAACGATGTCAGCACCCTATAAATACTGCAGGTGCAGAACAAATGCCCAGTAATTCGGATAGTGCGCTTTGTTAATGCGTCTCTCTCAAGTGTCATAATATAGTTAGGTAGGGGTTCGAATCCTGCAAATGCTCAGTGTGTGTGTGGGTGGGTGAGTGGGGTTTGTGTGTGTGAGAGGGAAATGTCCCTTTTGGCAACTGGGAAAACACACTACAGGATGCACATTCCCCTTTCTAAACACTGATGATGTCAGCACCCTATAAGTGCAGCAGGAGAAGGGAATCTTCCCAGTAATGCGAATAGCGCTCTTGGCTAATGCGTCCGTCTCAAGTGTCATAACATAGTTAGGTAGGGGTTTGAATCCTATACATGCTCAGTGTGTGTGGAGGGGGTTAGTGTGTGTTCAACACTGTATGAAAGAAATATCCCTTTTGCCAGCTAGGACAACACACTACAGGATGCACATTCCCCTTTCTAAACACTGATGATGTCAGCACCCTATAAGTACAGCAGGAGAAGAGAAGCCTCCCAGTAATGTGAGTAGCGCACTCTACTAATGCATCCAACTCAAGTGTCATAACATAGTTAGATAGTGGTTTGAATCCTGCAAATGGCAAGTGTTTGAATGAGGGGGGTTAGTGTGTGTGCAATTTTGTGTGAGGGAAATGTCCCTTTTGGCAACTGGGAGAACACACTACAGGATGCACATTCCCCTTTCTAAACACAGATGATGTCAGCACTCTATAAGTACAGCAGGAGAAGGGAAGCCTTCCAGTAATGCGAATAGCGCACTCTGCTAATGCGTCTGACTCAAGTGTCATAACATAGTTAGGTAGTGGTTTGAATCCTGCAAATGGCAAGTGTGTGTGTTTGGATGAGGGGGGGTTAGTGTGTGTGCGATTTTGTGTGAGGGAAATGTCCCTTTTGGCAACTGGGAGAACACACTACAGGATGCACATTCCCCTTTCTAAACACAGATGATGTCAGCACCCTATAAGTACAGCAGGAGAAGAGAAGCCTCCCAGTAATGCGAATAGCGCACTCCGCTAATGCGTCTCTCCAGAGTGTCGTAATATAGTTAGGTAGGAGTTTGAAACCTGTGAATGGCATGTGTGTGTGTTTGGATGTGGGGACTCTGTGTGTGTGCAATTCTGTATAAAAAACATGTGCTTTTCTGAAATCAGGGGATCACACTACATGATGCACATTACCCTTTCCAAACAGTGATGATGACAGCACCCTATACATACAGCTGGAGAAGAGACATCATCCAGTGCTCAGAATAGCGCAACCTACTACAGCGTCACTCTCAAGTGCCATAACATATTTAAGTAGGGGTTTGAAACCTGCAAGTGTGTTTGGATGTGGGGAGTTTGTGTGTGTGCATTTCCGTATGAAAAACATGTTAGTTTTGGCAATCAGGAGATCACACTACCTGATGCACATTACCCTTTCAAAATACTGATGATGTCAGCACCCTATAAGTACAGCCAGAGAAGGGGAACTATCTAGTAATCCGAATAGTGCGCTTTGCTAATGCGTCTCTCTCACGTGTCGTGACTTAGTTAGGTAGGGGAATGAATCCTGCAAATGTGCATGTGTGTGTGTGTGGGGGGGGTAGTAGGGTGTGTGTAAATGCAAGTGTGAGAAAACAGATCCTTTTGGCAAATACTACAATACACCAGATGCTGAATATTCCCCCAGTAAACACAGGGGATGTCACCACACTATCAGCACAGCTAAAAAGGGCTAGTTGGCTAGTAATGCCAATAGTGCACTCTGCTACTGTGCCTATTACCATTGTCAGAGTACAGATAGGTATGTTTTGGTAACCCACAACTGCCACGTGTGGTTGTGTCACACATTATGACCTTGTGTGGGTCTTTGTACATAACAATGCATGCCATTGCCTAAACCAGCAATGGCATTGCACACATGATGTATGTGTGTGACACATACACATAAATACCTGTGACCTGCAGTAGTTACCATGTCTGACACATGCCTCGAGTGGATAAATGGTATTTGCAATGTATACCAATATGACTGTGTCTTACTGTGCAGGGTCCGCACGCGGTATATGTCTATACAGTGTGGGTATATATGGTAAAATATCTACAGCAGGGGATACACATCTGGTCTGAGCCATATAGTGTACATGTAGTCGATGTACAGGTGCTGCATGTTCCCACCTGTTGTGGTAGTGGTAACATCTCATTCCACTCAGTGACCACATGCTGTGAACCCTTCAACTAGTGTGTTGTAGCTACAGTAATGCTCACGCACAATGTTTGGCTGGATGCAGTCCAGCCATATAAAGACAGTTCTTGAGACTGTCATATTGCCAGTGTTATTATGGAGGATAGGTGGTCTTCCTGTGTATGGGAGGGTTGTGTGTGCCAGGCTATGAACCAGATGGCAGTCCGACACACTGTTAGCTGCACATGATTAGGCCCTGATGCTTTGTGCTGTGCCAACAACCTGGAGGTGTGTGTATCTGTGGTGCCTTGGGATACCACCCCCCTGTCCATGTGTGTTACATGTGTAGGGGACGACAGGCATGGTATGGGGCATAACCTGTCAGTGATGGGTAACACCTGTGAGCCATGAATCAGGAATCTGGTACTGCACAGACATTGCAGTTCACCGTGCTGAGGACAGTGTCCGGTGCATGCATCTTGCGGTGTACACTGCTGTTGTTGTGTAGCAGCACTGTTAGTGTCCTAACCTGTGTGATTCCCAAGGAGGTGGCTATGTAAACCGTGTCCTGCAGCATAAGGCAGTATGTGTGTATCAAGGAGCTGTGCCAATATACATCGGGCCATGGGTGTCATGTGCAAGATGACCCTTGCACATCATTGTGGCTTCCCTAGCATGTAAGCACACGTTGACAGCCAGCGGATACCCTATGAATGACATTGGAGACTGAGCATAATGTAGACATACAACACCCTTCCCACATATAGTGGTAGCATACCTGGTGAGGGTATGTTGGCAACCAAGATCAGGCTCATACTGGCCTGTGCCACATGCTGAGAGATCCATTCTATGTTCCCTATCATGTAGTCCAGGGAGGTATGTCTCAGGTCAGCCATACTGGCATGGTCAATGAGTGAGTCATATGTGTCCATGCCTCTGACTGACCTGTATGCATGTGTTCTGTGGTGGACCATAGTGCCCCTGAGGCATATCACTGTGACCTTCACCAGATACAGCCTGTTGAGCGGGACCCCAGTGCAGCACCCAAGACAGGTACCTGACACGTCTGTAGCAGGTGTGTTGTGTAGCCCTACAGGCTGTGAGTGTGTGGCACACGGGATGTGTGTGCCATGTGTGGCATGTGCTCTGTTCTGATGGAACATATGCCTGTGTGCCAGCTGCAGAGGTGTGTGATGCTCAGGCAGGATGCTATTCTGAGTCCCCATGTATGCCCCAGTGTGTTCAGCATGCTGTCAGTGCATGTCAATGTCTGACTTGTATTGTAGTCACTGTAATATTTTTTATTTATTTATCTTACATTTGTTGACCGGGATAGTCCGACTGGATGCATGTCCATTTTCAGCGGAGGCCCGGGAGAAAAGCTCCAAGGGTAAGCAGATACAGCATTACATAATACCAGCATTACATATTACAAACAGATTATTTACAGAGATTACATAAGTAAGCAAGTTAAACATGTTCCACAGGTTAAAGTTAGTCCTGAGCACAAGTCAGGATTAAATTAAATTACACAGTAAACTGGTTAACAGATTTTACACATTCGAGTTAGCCAGGCTTGATACATTGACATAGCCAGTTAAGTGACAAATGTTGTTTGAGTCTAGTGTTAAATTGACCTAAGGTGGAAAGTAAGGTAATATCAGCTGGAAGTGAGTTCCAGGATCTACTTACAGAGTTTGCAAAGAGAGAATCACTGGCTGTGTTATTAATTTTGCTAGTCTGAATTAGTAGTTTGTTAGAGGATCGAAGCGGTCTAGGATTGTTATAGGGGGTGATAATATTTGAAGTGCAGGAGTATTGTCCGGATTATAGAGGATTTTATAGGCCATAATCAGTGCACCTTGGCCTCTGCACCAATTGTAAGCCAGCATTTGCTAATTGCATACAGCCAGTTGTGTACTGATTGCAGTTCTCACTGTGATTTCAGGACAGTGCTATAAAAGGGTATGTGAGATAGGCGTTGCCCTTTCAGATTGTAAGGGCGGGGACCATGCTGGTATGCTGTGGACACTGTTCTGTGAGTGTAAAGGTTAGTATATCTCTCATGATTCAGGCTGTGTTGTAGATTCACATTTCTCCATTCCTCTCTCCTGTTCCCTGTAGTAAGTGTGTATGCACAAGACACGTACAACTATATATAGATATATATTTATATATATATATATATATATGTACATATACGTACATTTATATATGTACATTAACTGACATTATTACCTACAAGCTACCAACTAGCATGGCTGTTTCTGTTCATACACTACTATTATGGGAGTCCAGTAGTTTTGACAGTAATTCTAAATGACATGCTTTGGGTACTACACATCCTATATTCCCTTTACATTCATCCCTACTATTACATGTTATATTTATTTTAGCACAATGTTCTTGTATAAGAGTGATGGCTTAGTGGTAGGTCAGACAGACTACTGTTTCCAAAGTCCTGGGTTCGGGACTGACAGTGGGATTTTATTTTGCTTTTGAACTGAGTACAGGACCTGTCAATCAAAGTGACTAAGGCACTTTTAAGCAGTTGTAACCGGGTTAGCGCTGGTTTGTGCAGAGCTCACGCATGCGAATTGGCGGTTAGCTCCGCGCACACCCGCACACACCCGCTTACAACCGCTTAACAGTGCTTACTCGTGCGCACACCCGCGCTATTTTCTTTGAAAGAAATGAAAATGGGGAGACAGGAAAGTGGTGAAAAAGGGGTCACAAAGAGGGTAAGACAGTAGGGAAACAAGCTTGGGATTTGCAGGAGGGATGTAGGTAAGGCCCATAGCTGCCCATTTCTTCATCAGCAACAGCTGTGCATATGTATGTAATTTGGTGTAACATTTGAAACCTTCCACCCCTGAGAGAGGTGTCAGGACAACAATAATACTTGTTGTACAGCCAATTGTAATTGATAGTTTCCATGTCCAACAGACATGTGTGCGGAATGGGCAGCTATGTATGGGGCGTAATTTTTTTGTGGGTACAGAGTGCCTTTTTTTTTTTTCAGGTGAGAGTGGTATGTCAGGTGAAGGAAGTCGGTACAGCCAGGGAGGTAGGTTGGGTAGGTAAACAGACAAGACAAACAAGACGCATACAGGGGCAGTGTATGACACGTGTGGGGGGGGTTACACAATTGACGGGGACGGAGGTTTGGATATCCAGAGCCCATGAGCCCACAGATGGCAACAGTGGAACTGATATCCCCACCCATAGGCAGTTGCCACTGTTCCTTCACTGCCCAAGACGGGGCTGTGCTGGGGGCTGTGTAGGCCAGGCAACAGGCATGCCCGTAAGTTGTGCCACCCGTGCCTCAAGCTGGCGTAGGGGCTCGAGAACAGAGTCCCAAATCTCCCTACGCACCACAGTCCGGACGCTACGGAGGGTGAGTGGTGGTTCTCCTCCGGCCACACTTGCAGAGGGGGGGCGAGCCCCATCCCCTGCAGCGCTTCCACCCGCAGGTGGCACAGGGCCACCGGAGGAGGGTCCAGACTGGGCACTAGTGCCAGGTGCACTCGCCAGCTGAGGTGGGAGAGGTGGGTCCGCTGGAACCCGCCTTCCCTGTCGTCCTATGTGTTGCATTATGTCATGACAGTTTGGGTTAGTGACATATAATACCATTCACAATTAGTTGTAACAGCATGCATTAGTATTCCCATTAACCAAACACCCAGATATTCACACCATTGAACAGCGAGCATAACACATGCATAATTTGAACAGCAATACACAGTCCAACAACATGCAGGGTTGATTGATGGCAACAGGCCATCAGGTTTGGATGTATGAACAGGGCAGATGCATCAACGGACATGCAAATATATATGACCCAACAGGACAAACATCCAGGGGTGTTAATTGTGATTGCACATACCATTTTCACGTGGAATGTGTTATATGTGGTTATAGGGTGGGGTGAAGAAAATAACATTAACACCTTCAAATACCAATACATATGCTGTACATTTCTAATAGCTGCACATATATACACACTACTGTTCTAACTACAGTTTCCTATATGATAACTATTTCAACTTGGTGATAGGACTGTTACTGCAACATCAATATACATTTTATTGTTCTTCATACACATTCATGTCTAGCTTTGTTCAGCTACATCATCCTGCTACATTTGCTTTATATAGCTGTAGACAAGTGTGGATGTTTGGTATATCAGACAATCATACTATCTGCATATTGCAGACTGAGAGCAACATATCCAGATTTTGGGATACACATTCCAGATACAGCAACACTTTGAACAGATTTCGCTGTTTGGTTTGGATTCTCACATGCATTTCATTCTGTACTGACTGCAGTATACTTTATTCAGGGGTTA
Source organism: Protopterus annectens (assembly GCF_019279795.1). Classification (NCBI taxonomy): domain Eukaryota; kingdom Metazoa; phylum Chordata; order Ceratodontiformes; family Protopteridae; genus Protopterus; species Protopterus annectens. Next base: position 1,853,878,522 of record NC_056735.1, on the reverse strand, counting down.
TTACTACTGTATTGCTGGATTCATGACACTTTCTCACACTCTCTCACTTGTTTTCATTTTACTATTCAGGATGGTACTTACTTCTAGGCTTTATTGACATGTTTTACCTGTAGTTATTACAATCCTTTCCAGCAGTCTCACTTCTGTCATGTTTCAGTATTTCAACAGGGATATATTTCACACATGTGATTTCATCATCTTCTGCAGCTATACTTTTCAGCCTGCTGCAGGTTGTGTACTATTTTCTTACATGTGGGGCATTTTTATTTCAGAATTTATGTCAGACATTTTCATTTTTCTGTTTGGCTTACAGGCTGCAACACACTTTTGTAATCAAGCAATACTTGCAAACACTTTCACACTGTTACTTGCACATTTTATTCCTTAGTGACTACACTGCACTCTTTTGCTGACTGTCATACTTTTATATTTCTTTACAGTTACTGGTAGTGGATTACTGACCTGCCTGGTGGTGCAACCGTACCAGCCTATCTCCATAGGCTCTGCGGTTCGCAGAACGGACACCTGCAGCTGTAATATAAATGAAGTAATATTGGAATACACATCTCCATAATATCAGCTAGTTTAATTTCTTACATACATAATTAAATGTAACTTACTCAGTAGTGGGGCATTGGGCATTTGCCGGGCCTCCTGGATCCAAAGGTTCAGTTGGTCCTGCTTGCGTCTCTTCAGGTCCGCATGGTGGTGACGGACCTGCTCATCAGTCCTTGGAATCCCTGTGGCACTGGTGAGATCATGAGCCAACCGGTCCCACGCCTCAGCCCTGTATGCTCCCAGAGGACCTGGCCCTGCATGAGTTGGGCCTCATGATTGTGGACTAGGAGCCAGACCATGTACCTGGACTCCTCAACGCCCCACCTCTGTGCTCAAAAGCAACTACCCTCTCCTACTCCTGTCATTCTGGCTCCAGTTCAGTTCTACAATCGTTTATGCTGTGTATTCCCGCCTATGGGGCTTATATAGTCCATTTTTCCCTCACATATCTGTGATTGGCCATTTTGGAATTGTATCAACTTCAGTAAACCTGCATTGTCATGCTCCAGTTTGTATTCATTCCTATATATTAGCTATTATTGCATTTATAGGTACTGCTGTCATGGTTTAGTGGTTCAGTACCTTGACTATGGTGTATAGTATCCTGGGTTTGAGCGTGGCCACTACTTTTTATTTTTTATGACTGTCTAGACAAGCAGAGGGGTGTGTCTGTGTAAAGGCAGTTTTGATATGGCTTGCTCAACGTTGCCCGTCGGTTAGCTTGTTTGCGCGGTGCACAGCTCAGTGCAAACGGGGTACGCTGCTTTAAGCCACATTTGGCTATCAGCACGCATATTACACTCAGCTCAGTTAGGGGCACATAGATTTAGCATGTTAAACCACTACTCAGATACGGGCACTCATTTTGCACCAGTTAAACCACTGCTCACCTACGGGCAGATGCACTCACCCTGTTAAACTGTAGCTCAGCTATGGGCACATCTGGCATTTTTTATTGTTTTGTTACCTCACATTTGTTCAATATCAATGGGCTATTTCATTACATTTTACATAAAATGTGATTTTATGTGTACATATTTGTCAGGGACTTGTTTCGTTCTTATTTTGCTAAAAATAAAAATTGGCGTTGTGGGGGCTCATACCATGAATGCCTGCTCTTCAGCCAACATCTCTACCGCTACGCTATTGCTTCTTGGCTTACTTTGCATATTTAGTTCTTATATGCTTTCCCACTGACTGCTAACTGTAGCTGCGCTACGGGCATGCCCGCGCAAACGAGCGCACTCACGGTTAAACATCTTTACAATTTAAAAAAAATTATGTGATGTTCATTTGTACATTTTATGTTCGTAGTCTGTGGGGACATGTGTTGTGTTGTGTTTATTCACATTTCCATGGACTCTGGCGTGGGTGTTTACTTTGGGCACTTTTACTCTTCTGGTGGCGTGTCCGCTTACAGGGCTCGGCCTATGGACACGCCCCCTACTGTCTTACATGGACCGTGTTAGCCTTTGGTGTGATTCAGCATGCTCTCATGAATATGCAGAGCATGCTGACATCACTCCGTTTAACTGCAGCCTCCGTGTATGAGTTATAACTCTTACACGGAGGCTTCGTGAATCCTGCCCTCTGTGTTTCATGAAGGAGAAGAGAACAATATATCACATATAATGTGAAATATGGCTCTTGGAATGCAGTGAAACAGACTATGTTTATAATTCTCTGAGTTTTCTGGCAAACATGCTTTGCTTTATAGATCTGTCACTAGTGCAGTTCCCCAGGGATCTGTCCTGGGACCCTTACTGTTTGGCATCTATTTCTCAGAGGTCCAGGCAAAGGCAAAAGACCTGTGGCTGACCAAATTTGCAGATGACTGTAAGTTGGGTGCTGTCATTGACTCCCCAAATTATGCTAACATACTGCAAGAGGGTTTCGCAGCAACTAATGACTGGTGCCAAAGTCATGGCCTCAAGCTAAATGCAAAAAAATACCATTCAGCAAAAACACAACCCCTACCAATTACCACATCAACAGCAACCCCCTAAGCACACAACCTGTGGTGAGAAACCTGGGCACTCAGGTTGATAACAACCTCACGTTTGACCATCATGTAGTGGCAGTGGTCAGAAAAGCCTTTTACTTGGCTCATCTCATAAGTAAAGGGATTGCATCCAAAAAATGGAGGTTATTACCTCTCTATACTCCGCCCTCATTAGACCAATAATTGAGTATAATGCCCCGTTTGGGATGTAGCTCTCCAAACATCTGCATCAACTGGAATGGCCACTGAAATACCTCACAAAGAGAATCCATGGCCTCCAGCACCGGTCCTATGTGGACAGGCTCAAATCACTAGCACTCTACTTGATATCATACAGATTGCTCAGGGGTTATCTGTGTCTCACCTACAAGGCAATCTCAGACCCTGCCCTATTAGAGATGCTCCATATCCATAAGTCTAACTCCACACACACTACCCGCTCAAAAAGCCTGAATTTAATATGTGACATCAACAAAACCTGCTGGAGAGACAGGTTTGTCTCTCAGAAGTTGCCACATCTCTGGAATAGACTTCCCATACATGTCAAACAGAGCACCTTGCTGACTCTCTTCAAGTGCAACCTTGAGGTCTGATGGTGTTATTTAGGGCTGGACAGGCTTGGGGTTTGTAGACCATGTTGTGGAGTGTAAGTAGTTGGTGGCTTGGGAATTCTAGCCAATTTAGTTTTTTTTTGTGATATGCAGTGGTGTGTTCTAGTTTTGTAGCTGGTGGCAAACTAAGCCACTTTGTTATAGCACTGTTCTAGTTTGGATCTAGTGGAGCTCTGTACCTTGGCAAGTATAGATGCACCATAGAGCAGGAAGGGTAGAAGGAAAGTTTTGGCGAGGGTAACTAGTTGAAGAGTTGAAGAGTTTAGGGAGTGTTTGTTAATGTACAGTATGCCAAATTTCTGTATTTTTTTTTATATTTTGTTGAGCATGGAAATCAAATTATAGGTGATCATCTATGTTAACACCTAGCAGCTTGTTGTGGTGGACTATTTCAATAGTGAAATTGTCAGCAGAGTGAATTTTGAAAAAGTTTAGATCAGTAGTATTATTTTTTTATTTGGTTGATAAATAAGCATCTTGCTTTTTTGGGAGGTTTAGGAATAGTTGGTTATTAATGAGCTAGGATTCAACAGCAGAGAAGGTTTGTTGTGTATCAGAGAGTAGTTGGAGTACTGTGTTAGAAGTGCAGATTATTATGGAATCATCTGCACATTGTATCAATGCTCCACTAAAAGACATTTTACATAATGAATGTCATTTTTGTCTAAGTCTCCTAAAGCAGAAGACATCCACAAGTAAACAGATTTGGGAATACTTGCCTGCCGTAGCTCAGGAAAAATAATGTGTGTCTAAAAATTACATTAAAACTGCACTAAAAGTGCAGAAATAGCATCATAATTATGTTATTATTGTTTCTGTGCTAAATGTTATGCTGGAGTCTAGACAGAGAGTAAGACACCAGGGGCAGCAATATCCTAGACCTGGTCATTACCAACGTGGGCAACCGGTGTTCTACACCAGAGGTTAATTCCTCATTGGTCAGATCCGACCACAAGCTAATCACCCTAGACAGCCACATTCTGCCCCCACCCCCCATTAGGGAAACCACCGTAAAAAATTTCTCCAAAGCCAACTTCACGCTTCTTAAGACAGAAGTGGCAAACGTCATGACACCCATGCAGACAGACAATAGAGGTACAACTGCTGAATCCTACACAGATGCACTTTAAAAGCACTTACATGAGTGCATGGATCGTGCAATCCCTAACAGAACCAAGATGCTATCCTATAAAAAAAAGGAAGCCAATCTGCTGGTGCCCTGCCATAAACAAACTCAACAAACAGGAGAAAGAAACTGTTGCAAAAAAGAGTAAATTCCAATGATTGGAGGAACTCCCTGGTCAGCCTCAGTAAAAAGCTGAGATCCCTCATAAAATCCTCCAAAGCTAGTTATGAAAACAAAATCACCAGTGATTCTAAAGACAACCACAAAGCATTTTATAGCTATGTCAAGAATCTCAATGGCAACACTCAGATCTGCTCTGAGTTACAGCACAATGGCACTAAATATACAGAACCAACTGATATTGCCAACATCCTAGCAGATAGGTTCAGTGCTAATTTTACACCCCTCTCATCCCCTAAAGGGCCCATCTCTATACTGGAAGAATGCAAAGTTCCTGTAATCACAGCTGCACAGGTAAAAACTACACTCTCCAAAGCCAAGAACACAGCATCCATGGGACCTGACAACATCCCAGGCTGTGTTCTACACAAACTACAGAATGAACTGGCACCCCCACCTAAGTACAATGTTCAATAATAGCCTCACCTCAGGCTTTGTGCCCACTGAATGGCGCACAGCAATGGTTATCCCACTCCACAAAGGGGGAGCCACCACGGACCCCGGGAACTACCGCCCCATTAACTTGACGAGACTGGTCTGCAAAGCTGTGGAACATATCATCATGGAACTTATAAACAATGACATTAGTAATCTCCAAACTGTGGTCCCCACCCAGTTCAGGTTTGTCAAAGGCAGATCATGTCTCCTAAACCTGATAGACTTCTTTGAAGCGGTCACCAAAGCCATAGATGAGGTTAAGGTGGTTCACACACCCTATCTAGATCTTGCCAAGGCTTTCAACACCATCCCCAACTCTGGAATTATAGATAAACTCACTAAACTAGGTATAAATCCCTATGTCACAAGATGGGTTGCCAACTGGCTCACTGACAGAACCCACACTGTGAAAGTAGCGGACTCCAAATCTGACTTCAGAACAGTGACAAGTGGAGTACCACAGGGTCAGCCCTGGGTCCTCTCCTGTTTGGTATCTACTTCTCAGAAGTACAGGCTAACACAGAAAGTCTTTGGTTAACAAAATTTGCAGATGACTGCAAACTAGGAGCCATAATGGAAACTCCTAACGATGTGGACATCTGAGACAGATGCCTGGTGTCAAAGCCATAGCCTCAAGCTCAATGCCAAAAAGTGCATTGTCATCCCTTTTGGTACAAACTCTGTACCCATGAACTACCACATAGGTAGTCTACTTAACACCGAAAGTGTGATAAGAGACCTTGGGACACAGGTGGACAGTAGTCTCTTGTTTGATAACCACATCGCCACAGTAGTCAGGAAATCCTTCTACGTGGCTCACCTCATCACAAAAGGTTTCTCATCTAGGAAAAAAGAGGTCATTGTTCCCCTCTACTCATCACTCATTAGACCCATTATACAGTACAACGTCCCTTTTGGTATGTACCTCACAAGACATCTACAACAACTAGAAAGGATGCAGAAATACCTCACAAATAGGATTACCGGCCTCAAACAGATGTCCTATGCAGACCATCTAAAAAAACTCCAGCTTTACTCCATCGCATATCGCCTACTCAGAGGTGATCTCTGCCTAACATACAAAGCTATGTCAAACCCAGAGCTGTTGGACATGCTCCATTTAAAGAAATCCCAATCCCTCCGAGCTACATGCTCTGGGGACCTAAACCTTGTAACCACAATAAACAGAACATACTGGAGGGATAGATTCCTGTCCCAGAGACTTCCCATACTCTGGGACTCAGGCTGAGGAACTAGAAGTTGACAGAAGAAAAAGCACATAATTTCAAGGAATTACTCAGGGCATTAGCACCCTAAGAAGAGGAGGAAATAGGTGGAAATGAAGAAGAATGGCAACACCTCAAAACAGCATATGTGAGGACTACAGAACAGATATGCAGCCGAGCCAGGTATGGAAATAATGTACATAAAGGAAGCTGATGGTGGAATGCAGAAGTCCAGGAAGTCATCAAAAAAGGAGTGCAGGAAAAAGTGGGAGATAGAAAAGACAGATCAAGCTAGGAAGGAATACTGGTTGGCTAACAATGAGGCTAAGAAAGTAGCTGCAATAGCAAAGAACAAGGCATCAGTGGCACTCTACCAACTTCTGGAAAGTAAGTCAGTAGATGGCATAAAGAAACTATATCAGGTTGAAAGGTAAAGACAGAAACTTGAAGATAGTCAGACACCCTTCATAAGGGATGTCAGCAACAACCTGCTCACCAGTCCACAGAACATCAAAGACAGATGGAAGGAATACTTCCAGCAGCTTCTAAATGAAGAAAACACACAGAAGCTCTACTGCCCCAGACACAGCCTACAATGAGAGAAGAACCCACCACAGAAGACATAAGAACAGCACTAAGAAAAATGAAGGCAGGAAAAGCAGCAGGCTCAGATGATCACAGCAGATATGATAAAGATGTTGGGTGAGATAGTGGAGCAATGGCTCCTGGAGGGGTACTCATAGCAGTGTGGAGAGAAAGGCAAATCCCAGATGGCTAAAAAATAAGCACAACAGTGCCAGTGTTCAAGAACAAGAGAGATACTCACAACTGTGGGCAGCACAGAGGTATTAAACTCCTGTCACACTGCATGAAAGTACTGGAGAGGGTGACTGATAAATGAATAAGCAGAGTAGTAGAAACTAAGATGGGAGATGGGCAGTTTGGATTCAGATCAGGATGCAGCACAACTGACCAATGTTTGCAGTGAGATAGATAGTTGGAAAGAAGCTAGAGATGGGAAAAAGAGTCCAACTAAGCATTCCTAGAATAGGAGAAAGTATATGACAAGGTCCCAAGAAAGCTGATTTGGGCAATCCAGTGGTGGTTTAAAGTCACAGAAACATTGGTAGAATTAGTGCAAGCTATGTACAAGGATCCAATGACTCAAGTATGAACACTGTTCAGTTTCACAGAGGGGTTCCCAGTGGAGGTGGATATGCATCAGTGTTCAGCTCTGAGCCCATAGGTGTCCATAATGGTGATGGACTACATTAACAATCAGGTCGGAGGGGACAGATCAACAAAGTTGCTGTATGCAGACAATGTGGCATTACAAGCAGACTCTGAGCAAGAACTTCAGCAAAGGATAGAGGAATGGAATGCAAAACTGAAAGCACATGGGATGAAACTGAGTACAGATAATACAGCTGCAAAGGCAGCAAATGGGAGAAATCAGAAGATGCTGAGGATCATAGGATCATAGGAGGTTACTAGGTTATTGACCTGGAGGTCATTTCAAGCCTAGCCATTTCATTCCAATGTAATACCATAGATACTCTAGTCAATACCCAGGACTGTATTTATTAATGACTGCCCATGTCCAGGAGGGTTGTGGTGCCCCATCCACTCGTCCAGGTTCCTTTTGAACAGTGTCATAGAGGTACCCTACTTCACATGAATTGGCAGCCTATTCCAAACACATGGCAATTGCTGGGAGGCAAATCTGTCCCTCCAGCACATCCTAGTCAAGTTTCAGGCATATTTAAGTCCCTGGAATGGGTAGCTCTAGTCCCGTTTGATTTATGGATGTGCAGCAAATTCATTAGGTTTGTGTTGGGGATTGCTCTGAAAGCCAGGCATAAGTCTCCTGTAAGAATTCTATATGATACTGAGTAGAGTGACATAAATTTTAGTTGGTCTGTGTAAGGCACATGCTGGAGCCCCTTGATCTTCTTAGTTAGAAACGTCTGAGATCTCTCCAATTGCTGCAGGTGCTTTGTACGGTACATACCAAAAGGGGCGTTATACTCCATTATGGGCCTGATTAGTGACGAGTATAAATGGGTTATAACCTCCTTTGCTCTAGAGATGATGCCTTTGCTAATCAAGTGTATGACAGTTTTTTATTTATTTATTTATTTAATTATTTACATTTGTTGACTGGGAGTGTCCGACTGGACATAGGTCCATTTTCAGTGGAGGCCTGGGAAGATAAGCTCAACAGTTCAAATAAACAGACAGTAGTTACATTGGATTACATAGCGATTAACAATTTAACATAGCAATTACTTACAACATATTTACAGATGAAGAACATAGTACATCAGTAGACAACTAGAATCTTTATCTATGAAGTACATAACAGACATTAACAAATGTTACAATAAGAAGTTCCTGCTGTATAATAAGTACTAGGCTTATGAGTATCTGAGCTTGCTATAATCAAGGTAGTTAGTGGAGTGGAAAGAAAGGTAGTGGTTGAATGGGGTGGGTGATATTAGAGTGGGAGTTGCAAGGGCATAGCCAGCATGTTTTTAGGTACGCTTTTAGTAAAGTTTTGAAGTGGGTGCATGATGGTATGGAGGTAATTGTGGGTGGGAGGGAGTTCCATAATTTGACTATGGTGCAAGAGAATAGTGCTTCACCAGCAGAGTTATTGGCTTTAGTGATCTGCAAGTGATTTTTGTTGCTGGAGCTTAGTAGTCTGGTAGTGTGATAGGGTTGGAGTAGATTCTGGAGGGATGGGACATTTAATGGATGGTTTACTAGTTTGTGGGTGAGTGAGAGTTAATACCATTGAAGGAGGTGAGGGAGTTCAAGCCAGCCCAGTTCAGCAAGTGAGAGACAGTGGTGACTATGGTAGGATGCCCCTGTGGCAAATTTGGCGATTTTGTTGTAGCAGGTCTCTAGCTTGTTTAGATCGCATTGCCTTACGCTGGTATATATTGGAGAGGCATAAAGTAGGGTGGAGATAAGGTGGGAATTTGCTATTGAAATCTTTGCTGCTTTAGTGAGAAGTTGCTAATTTCTTTATAACGCTCCTAGTTTTTTTGAGGACTTTTTTATGGTCATGGATATGTGAATGTCAAATTTTAGTTTATTGTCTATTTCCACTCATGACATAGAAGACCTTCCTTACTATAGTAGACATATAGTGGTCAAAGTTAATGTCGCAATCTACTTGTGATCCCAGATCTCTTACAACTTCATAAGTACATAGGGTATTGTTATTAATTTGATAGTGTGAATGGACATTGTTTTTACGGATGGGAATGATGATACATTTCTTTGCATTCAGTTTGAGACCATGATACCCATCATTGGTCTGCGTAAGACCCTCCTGAAGTATGCTGACATCATTTGGGATTCAATAATCACACCCAGTTTGCAGTTGTCCTCAAACTTGGTCAGCCACTGCCCCTTAGTTCTGGCCCTGAACTTCTAAGAAGCATATACCAAACATTAGGGGGCCCAGCACTGACTTTTGTGGCACCCCTCTGGTGACAAGTCTGCTGGTGGATGTGGAGTCACCCACTTTGATAGTGTGTGACTGGTTTGTGAGTCAGTTGGCAAACTGTCTTACAACAAAGGAGTTTATATTCAGTTTGCTAAGTTTATCGGTAGTGCCTGAGTGTGGGAAAGAAATCCACCAGGTTTAGCAGGCAGGATCTGCCCTTGCCGAAGCTGAATTGGGTTGGATTCAGAGTTTGGAGGTTGCCTATGTCTTTATTTATGAAGTCCATGATGATACATTCCATGGCTTTACAGATGAGGATGGTTAGACTTATGGGTCTATAATTTCTTGGGTCTGTTGCTAAGCCACCTTTGTGGAGGGGAATAACTGTTGCTGTTCTCCATTCTGCAGGAGCAAAGCCAGTGGATAGGCTGTGATTGAATAGGGTAATTCATGGCAATATTGGTTCATGTTTTAGTTTGTTTACAAGACAGGCTGGGATGCTGTCTGGATCCATAGAGGCTGTGTTTTTTTGCCTTAGACAAGGCTTTAATGAATTGCTCTTCAGATATGTAGAGTGGAGGAGAAGTTGGGGGCAAGGTTTGTGATAAATTTGGAGGTGATAAGGGAGTGAAATTTTTGCTAAATCTGTCAGCTAGCAGGTTTGCTATCTCTCTGGGATCGCTGTGTGTGATACGATTAGTCACTAGCTCGGCACATGCTTGGATCCTACCTTTTAAGCTGTAAAAGGCCTTATGATTATCCTTGGCTGTGACTGCTAAGTTTTTCTCAAGTTACCCTTAGAGGATATGACATGTTGTTTTATTTGTCTGTTGAGGCTGAGGAGGGTGCTTTTCCATTGTTGTGGCCTTACCTTAGTTTTCTTAGACAGAAACTTTTTGCATTTGTTGTAAAGTTTGTTGATGCTGGATGTCCACCAGGGTGGCTTTTTTTACTTTGGGGTTTGGCTTTGATTCTCTCTGGAACAGCTGAGTCTATACACTTATATAAATGATTGTACAGGGCTTTAGTGTCAGCTTTGGTGTAGTTACCACATCCAGCTGGGGGTGGGGTTTGGAATGCATTTATACCTTTCCACAGGAGGGTATAGTTTGCTTTGGTGAAGTTTTTAAGTATGACTTCACCCTGTGTGAGTTCTGGTGTTAGTGCCAGTTCAAAGGAGACTGACTTGTGGTGAGATTTAACTAATGAGGGTCCAACCATTGTGGTGGTGCATCTGTTTGTCATGTTAGTGAGGACCAGATCTAGTACATTTGTTCCCCTTGTTGGGGCTTGAAAAATCTGTTTCAGGCATTTGAGTTACCAATGTCAAGGAACTTTTGTGCTAGTGAGTTAGGGATAGAGGTTTCCCAGTTGATGGTGTAATAATTGAAATCCCCCATGACCAGAGTGTTTGGCAATATTTGGATTGACTCCAGTTTGGTCAAGTAGGCCTCATGCACATCATGATCCATGGAGGGGGATCTATAACTAGCTATGACTTGAATGGGGGTCTTACCCACAGTAATCTGAACATGGAGTAACTCCAGTATCTCCATGGAGTTGTCCAATTTAACTAGTGGGGAGGTGACTTTATCTCTAATATAGATAGAAACACTGCCTCCTTTGGTTCTCGCATGTTCGTTTTGTAGTCTGAAGGTGTGGAAGACATTGAAGCCTTGCAAGGCCAGGGTAGTCTCTGGGGCTTTGAACCAGGCTTCTCTGACTGCACAGACATCTACATCCTCCAGTGACAGAAGTGCTTTCAGGGTGTGCAGTTTTTGCTTTAAACTCCTAGCGTTTAGCAGCATAACCCTTATTTTGTTATGGCTGGCAATTTTCACTGCTGAGAACTGAGATAGAAGGAAAATAGTGGAACAGGTTAAGAGCTTCAGGTATCTGGGAGGGGTGGTTGAAGAGAAGGGAAGTCTGAATGAGGAGGTCAAAGCTAGAATCAGGGAGGCCACAGCCAACTGGCACAGAGTGCCAGGTGTATATGACAGAAGAATACCAAAGAAGCAAAAAAGTAAGGTGTACAAAACAGTGGTGTGACCAGTATTACTGTGTGGTACAGATACCTGGGCAGTAAAAGCACAGCAGGTGAAGAAGCTACAGGTGTTGGAGATGAAGTGCCTGAGATGGATAGTAATATGCACATTGTGGGAAAATCAAAGAAATGAGGACCTCAGAGCAGAAGCCAATGTGGCTCCAGTTGCAGAAAAGGTCAAAGAGAACAGATTACGGTGTTTCAGGCATGTGTGCAGAAAATCAGAAGACAATGGGACAGATAGGAAGAAGGCAAGAGGAAACAAGGACATCTGACAAAGAAGTGGATGGATTGTGCGAGAGAAGACCTGCTACAGTCAGGCATAAGTGCTGAAGAAGGCAGAAGAATGGCAGTGAATAGAGAAAGATGGCAGTAGCAGACATAATACCTCGACCCCATGTAGACGATGAGGGTTGATTATTATTAACTGATATTATAGGTTCATAGATTAGTACTAGGCTAACTTCCCTTGTGGACCATTTTAAGCTTAGCCAATTACCCCAAGTGAGAATCAAACCTTACACCATAACCATTATACCAACCTCCCAAGCAAAATAACTATTGTTGGGGGAATAATACAATCCTGTAGCACAATGTCAGCACTATCCAGGTTATATAGTCACTGTTAGAAATAATGGCATCTATTGTGGAAAAATAATGAGGGTGAAAAAACACCAGAGGCAAAAGATGCCAGAATGAGCATCATCAGGTTTCCATCTCTTCCTCTCTGTTCCATGTTAAGTACAGGCAGCATGGTAATCCAGTCACTAATTGCTCGATAACATTTCTTTTGAAAAAAATATTTTTTTTTCATTTTTTTCCTTCTGACTGTCTTTTGTCTTCCTTCATGGTTTATCCATCTGTTCTCTCTCATGAGAGAAATCCCAGCTATCAAAGACACATGGTCAGGTCTTTTTAATGACTTACTTATATCTCTCACCCCCAAGCTCCATGCACATTGACACCAAAAAAGTATGCATATGTTGTTACTCACTTATGATGACTGCCTGAGTATCCTCCTGGATTAGGAACATTAGCTACATACTCTCACAGTATCTCCCTCCTGGGGTTCTTGTATGTAGCATGGGCAGTCACCTTCCTGGCCAACCCCCAAGGAGAGGAGAGCTGGCCAATGTCACTCAGTCTTTCCCACAGATCAGCCCTCTAGCTACAGTCTTAGTATTCAAATTTGAGTCAACAGTGCTGTAGGCAGCAATGGTACCTGAGTAAAAATCATTTTAGACTATGTACTGTTCATTTCACATTATCAAATGCATATAAACAAATCTTTGCCAGAGATATCCCCCTAACTACAACTTAATCTCACACCATTTAGGGACATAGACGGTTACAGTAATGTTATAACAGTGTCACATAGCATTTAATTTACCCACTGTACACTTTCCATTTCCGTTATATTGCCATGTCATCTTTTGCTGCTTAATAAATTACTTTAGTGACATTTGCTTAAATGATACAAAATACATATGTTCCACAGGCCTCTCCGGTAATAATGTACACATCAAAGCTTGCTGCGAGCAAAGCACTGATGTCTGAGATATATTTCTTTTAAAAGGGCTTAACAAAAGCTGCACTAACTAAAAATAGAAAATTTGCTGTCACAGTGCGCTAGAGCCAAAAGCACCTCAGATGTCTGCTTTGTTGCTATGCTTTTTAAAATATTCCAGTAGTATTTGCTTGCTTTCTGTTCACTTCTGGGCATAAGTCAGTATGTTAGAATGCATTTCTAACATTTTCTCGGCTTTTTTCTTTTCCTTTTTACAGCATTATGTTTTTAGTTTAGTGAGAAAAATACAAATAAGATCTAACAAGGTGGTTGTACATATATACTTAGTTTCACACTTTTATTTAGCATGGTAGGCAAGCATTTCTGTTATTTGTAATTTGTTAAAGATTGTTTAAAGATCAGCTATGGGATAAAATGCATTATTTGTTCTCCGAAATGTAGTTTCCCCCTCACCTAATGATCCACCACTCACAATAATCATTAAAGCACAAGGATGCTTTTTCCCCTCTTTTCTGGTGATTCTCATCTAGCTGTCACTGGTACAGCTAGACACATTTACTGTAACTTTATTCTTGTGCTCGCTTGATCCAACAAGTCGCCTATCGTTTAGAAACAGTGTTGAGTGAAACATGCCTTCCTCTTTTCCTTTCACCCAGGAAATGACGTCTGTATAATTATTCACACCCTCTTTAGCATTTGCATGCACTTGTACCCTTCACCCCACCTTCCACTGTGTATAAAACCACCATCACAGAGGAGCACAAACTTCTTTTGCAGTTATCTGTTGCTGCACGTCTTTGTTTTGCTCAAGGTTCACTAATATTGCAATTTAAAATCCTTTATATTATTATGTTTTTGACATTGCCATCTGAAGCTTATTTTCAAATTGTTTTCACTCATTTTAAATTTCTGTAGACACACAAAACGAGGTAGAAAGAAATTGGTTGTTACAAGGTAGAGTGTGCTTAGTGACTGTGACAGAATGCAAAAATGTTGGAGTGGGTATAGAAATGTAATAAACCTGGAATTTGCCTTATTCTCTTTGTAGTTTCCCATCTCTATATAATGTCTGACCTTTTTGAATGATGCTGTTGAAATATTTATTCCCTAAGTAACAGTGTTGTCACTGACAACACTAATATGTCCTGATCCACCAGTGTTGTGTGTTTTAAATAAAAACAAAAGTTCTGTTTAAAACAAGCACTTTGATACTTTTCTCAGTCTTTGACATAGAAAGCTTTCTTGTATGAATCACAGCTACAGCATATAAATAAAAGTCTCCCCATCTATCTATTGAACTGCCACTAAATGCTACTGGGGGCACAGTCTCCCAGTGTCAGTCATCCAGCTACTTGTATTAGTGGGTACGCTGTTCCTGTAACAATGAAGAAAAACATCTTGTTCCTTCTTTTCCTGTTAAAAAAAGAAACAAAAACTATCAGTGTCATCTGCTTCACCCCATCTTTCCCCACATGGATCTCACCTCTGTGTATGTTCTTATCCATTCTTACTACCAAAGGGTTGCTCACGGACCTTTTTCTGGGCCAGCGACACATCATCACTCCTTGAAAAAGAATCATCAGGTAAGATCGTCACTTTGTTGTGTTCTTGTCTGGGAGACATTCTACAGACAACTGTTATTTAACATTTTCAGACATAGATATTCATTTTGGCATTGATAAAGCTGATGTCCTAACCATGAACTGTGTTACTTTTGCGCATTTTTTAAAAACTTTTTATTGCATTTTAAACAAATCTAAAACATACTGAGTACATTATTTTTAATGAAAGGTACATTTGTATAGCTCCCGTGAGATCATTCTTTGATCTGTGAAGAGGGGCTTACGAGAATGGTTGCAAAAGTGGGAGCATGTTTACTTGCCAAATATTACTTCTCCAATAGGCAACAATCCATTTGCTGGCAAACTGTCCTCTCCCCCTTCCTTCCAGTCAACACTGGTGTTCCTCAAGGATCTATCCTGGGCCCCTTCTTGTTCAGTATCTTTACTAACAATCTACATTCTGCCTGTAATCTCTCAACACTCCTACAATATGCCAGTGATTCCACTCATCACCACTGTCCATAGCATTTTCAATCTCTTAGCTCTAACTCAGGACACCTTCTCTTCAGTTAAAACTTGGCTCTCAGACTATCAACGTGAACTTAATCCTAAAAAAAAAAAATAAACTCCTTCTCTTCCACCCTACAACACTAGCACATCACTGATCCTCCTTTTCCATCACCTCCCTCAACAGTATCACCATTAAACCTGAACCTCATACCAAACTACTTGGCACCATTATCAATGATATGACATACACATAAATCAATGTATAAAAAAAATCCAACATAAACTTGGTCTACTCTATCATAATCAGAAATTCCTCACACCTTCCCCTAAACTCTCTTTAGTTCAGTCTCTCCTATTACCCTGTCTACTGTATGCGTCACCTATCCTTACAAATATTCAGTCTTCACTACTTGGTCAAACGTGAACAAACATATAATAAAATAGACAGATTTGCCTCTAATCTCCTGTACAGTTCCCACGACTGTCTTGCCCTTAAGATCTCTAACCTAGTATCTTACTACAAACCCTGCCGTCATCTCCATACTACCGACAAACTCCACCTTGATATCTATAAGCCTACTGGGACTACTGGAAAGTCCCTTTATAAGTACTCAGTAGCTCTTGCCTGGAATACACTTCCCCTCAATATATGACAAATCTCCCAAAAGCACCTGTGTAAAGACAAACTTAAACACTATCTACAAAAGACCTGGTTCTGCCCATGCCAAACCCCTACATGACTATTTGTCTCTTATTCATCTTTTACGTCTCTTTGATATATCACTTTTTCGTTTTCATCCAGTTTTCCTTTATTCTTCCTGTATCTAACAAAATCTTTTAGTTCTTCCACTATGCCTCTTTACTCCACTACTGGTAGTGTATTCACATATATTGTAATCTTTAGTTATTGCATTTTATTTTTCTACTTTAGAATGTAGTGTTTCAAATATTAGCTAATATACCTCACATTATGTGATTGTACTGTTAAACACATTGTATATGTTGCTATCTTGTATAAGATTGTAAACTTTCTGGAGCTTTACTGTCTCCACTGAAAATGGGCCCCTGGCTCTATTGGACTAACCCAGTTAACAAATGTCGAATAAAATAAAATAAAATAAATTATAGATATCATCATATATTTCCCATTCTGGCTCACATTTACAGCATGCTCCCTTCACCCACTACTGTCATTAAGGTGACTTTGCTGTACAGCAAATGCAAAATTCGGCTTCAGGGTAGGACTAGATAATGTCAGGGTAATAATTCATGAATGGATTCCTGAAATGAATATTATAAACGTTGAGTTCAGAATTAAATTAGGCTTCAGGGTAGGACTAGATAATGTCAGGGTAATAATTCATGAATGGATTCCTGAAATGAATGTTATAAACGTTGAGTTCAGAATTAAATTAGGCTTCAGGATAGGACTAGATAATGTCAGGGTAATAATTCATGAAAATGAATGTTATAAACGTTGAGTTCAGAATTAAATTAGACTGCAGGATAGGACTAGATAATGCCAGGGTAATAATTAATGAATAGATTCCTGAAATGAATGTTATAAACGTTGAGTTCAGAATTAAATTAGGCTTCAGGGTAGGACTAGATAATGCCAGGGTAATAATTAATGAATAGATTCCTGAAATGAATGTTATAAACGTTGAGTTCAGAATTAAATTAGGCTTCAGGGTAGGACTAGGTAATGTCAGGGTAATAATTCATGAATGGATTCCTGAAACAAATGTTATAAACGTTGAGTTCATGTAAAGACAAACTTAAACACTATCTACAAAAGTGCATAGAGGTAAGCAAACAACTAGAATCCAAAAACGAGGTCCTTGTCCATAGGAAAGACTCAACAACCCGAAAAACCTTAACGCAGTTTATTAATATAAAAACACAAAACAAAGCGTTTTCGCCACTGCAGTCAGTGGCTTCTTCAGAGGGAATATAAAATAGAGCGTGAGCTCTCCAATTATAGCAGAACAAGCAGGAAATGACATGATCAAATTTCCTTATATACAAAAGAAACTTTCTTGATCATATGTTTGTACATTTAAAATGTAAATTCAGTATACAATAGAATGACACCTCAGTGCCTATTATTTCATATATTTCTAGAATACATTAAAAATTAATTAAAATTATTAAAAACCATTGAAACATTAGAATGTTAGAATGTTAAAGTATAAAATTACATTAACACGTGGATGCATACTGCCAACTAAGCCCTAGCCTATTAACAAGCTTAAATCACTACTACACCTAACTTTAAATATGGAGGGAATATATATGTGTGTGTTATACTAAGTTGGGTAAAAAGCCCTTGTTTGGATCAAGAAGACTCAGTAAAGGTGATATTCAACACTCTTAAATATAACATCATGGAACATTTTTCAACCAGGGAAAGAGGAGGAATATTAAAATTACTAACATACTTCTCCTTGTATTTGTCAATATAAAAAGGTGTAAACAAAATATTCAATCTGTGTTTTGTGTATTGTATGTTATACACCAGTCTATCTAAGGTAACTCCTGAGTTTTAACACCGGGGCTATGTTGCAGTTACTGTTTAAACCAGGGTACCTAAACGCGTCAAGACGCAACTGCCATTCAAGCTCCTTGTTTTCCAGGATAAGGGAGAAAGGGCCTCCCCTCGTTCTCAACGGGACTTGATCAATGGCCATAAACTGGAAGCTGTGGCCTGGGTTAGAGCCTATGTGTTTTGCCAAAGCGTTATCACTTTTATTGTTCTTAATAGCATAAAAGTGTTCATACATACGGTCACGCACTCTCCGGTCTGTTTTACCGATGTAAGCGGCAGCAACATACACACATTGCAATATATACAATGGATTTACTCTCACAGTTGAGTGTAACTTGGATGTGGTACCTTTTGTCCCTCACTGTGAATGTTTCACCAATTTTAACATTATTGCACTGTTTGCAAAAACCACATTTCTGCATGCCTCTCTTTTTATAGAAAGTGTTTTGTGGTACATCTCTCTGCAATAATTCTTTAAGATTACTTGATCTCTTAAAGATAAATCTTGGCCTAAGCCCTAATTTTTCAGCCAAGAATGAATTGGAAGAGATGAAATGCCAATTTTTATATATGATGGCTAAGATCCCTCTAGTGTTCCTACTATAGGTCGTAATGAAACTCAAAGCAAACTCACATTCCTCACCAATTTTTATAGGTACAGTTCTAACCTCTTCGTTAACGCTAGTTTCAGGTGTTAATACCACTGAGGTAAGGTCAATGTGTGTCAGCTCCTGTTGTGTTAGCTCCTGTTGTATTAATAGAGGTTTGTAAAAGCCATTTAATCTCTTACATCTCACTTCTTCAATGAGGTCTAATAGCAATTGGTCAGGATAACCCCTGTTAGAAAACATTTCCCTTAATAATTCACATTCTTTAGTGAAATCAGCCAACGTACTGCACATTCTTCCCGCTCTCACCAATTGTCCTTTAACAATAGAACGTTTCTGTTGGTATGGGTGAGAGCTGGAAAAATGCAGAAAAGAATTGCAGTATGTTGGCTTTCTGAAAATAGTTGATGTCAGTATCCCATGTAATGGGTCCTTTACTAACCTGACGTCTAAGTAATCAGTCTCACTTGTTGAAAATTTGGAAGTGAATCTCAAAAATTCCGTTGTAACATTAATGTTTTCAACAAAGGTTAAGGCCTCCATTTCAGTGCCCCTGAACAATATAAAAATATCGTCCAGGAACCTGGTGTACAGCACTGCTCGTTCCATAATCCCAGGAAGTTTTCCTAGTATGTTAGCTTCCCAGTATCCCATGACGTAGTTTGCTACACTAGCCCCACAGGAGGAGCCCATCGCTACCCCACATTTTTGAAGGAAGAAGTCCCCATTGAAGCTAAAGTAGTTGGAAGTTAACACAATGTCGAGAAGTTTCGTTACCAAGTCCACTTCCTCCTTTGAAGCCCCCAAACTTTGTAACATGGAACCAGTCCACTCTATTGCTTCCTGGTGGGGTATACAGGTGTAGAGATCTACTACGTCAATGGTTAAAAAATTGTTCTCACTATTGTAAGGGATACCATTAATGTTTTCAAGAAAGGTCCAAGAATCTTTACATATACTTGGGATGGTCTTAATGTATTTATCTAGGATGTTAGTAATCAATTTAGAGCAGGGGTATGTTATGGATGACCTCCCATCTATCAAAGCTCTCATAGGTGGGTTGGTGGTACTCTTATGAATCTTAGGGATTCCAAACATGACTGGTATTTTTGGGCAATTAATGTCCATGTAATTATACAAGTCAATGTCAATTTTTCCAGAAAGGAATAAATCCCTAAAATAACCCCTGATTCTCTGTATTTGACCATTCACTTCATTTCTTGAAGACTTTGTATAAGCATCAGTGTCATTTCAAGTATTGACACTTTATTGCTTAAATTAAAAGTGAATAAAAATAAAAAACTGCTGAGAGACAGGGAGGCCTATTCTAAGAATTGTGCTTACCCTAAACTGAAGGGTCTCACTACCACCCGTACTACACCTGGAAATACCAGTCAGTCACCAGTTAGTGTAGATGATACGAGTGCACATAATGACATAAATGAGGGGAGCTACGATAGTGTAGCCCCAAGACGCAGTAACAGAATAAAAAATTTTTCAAGGAATAAAGCAAGTACAGGTAACAACCAACATAACCCTGGGGGCAAGAAAAATGAAGGCAATGACAACAACAATTTTTTAGGTCAAGGAAACAAGGGTCCTTACATGAACAGGAGAAGGAACTAGTTTCCGCCTCTGATTTAGAAAGCCCCCTGTCCCCTACTTCAAACATGTATGATCTTCCTGTCATACTTACGAATATGAAAGGTGATTTCAAGATTTACAATTTTTCTGGAGTAACACTCGATGAGCAGTTAATTGAATTGTTAGCATTCGGGAACTCTTTTGTCCCAAGTAAATATGGGAGTATTGCAAAGGAGATCATAGAGTTAAAGTGCTTTGTGAGGAAAATGAACCTAAAGGTATTGTTCAACCAACAAAATATTGGGGGCCATGAAAATTCAGGACATACAGATGTGGGCTTACCAATTCTAAAATTAGCCAGTGTGTTCAACCCCCCTTTACACACGGACCTTCAACTTTTTGAGAACGTCTGTGAAGTTGATTTTAGGCACTTAGCTAAAAATAGTAATGACAGGGTTAACAAGAGTGATGTAAATATCTCAAAGGAGCAATATAAACTATTGGAAGAGTTTTGCCGTCTACCAGTCAGATTAATAAAACCTGATAAGGGAGGGGGCCTTGTTTTATTTGATAACATCACATATAATGAGAAAATGGCCTATGTGTTAGACACTGATGCTTATATAAAGTCTTCAAGAAATGAAGTGAATGGTCAAATACAGAGAATCAGGGGTTATTTTAGGGATTTATTCCTTTCTGGAAAAATTGACATTGACTTGTATAATTACATGGACATTAATTGCCCAAAAATACCAGTCATGTTTGGAATCCCTAAGATTCATAAGAGTACCACCAACCCACCTATGAGAGCTTTGATAGATGGGAGGTCATCCATAACATACCCCTGCTCTAAATTGATTACTAACATCCTAGATAAATATATTAGGACCATCCCAAGTATTTGTAAAGATTCTTGGACCTTTCTTGAAAACATTAATGGTATCCCTTACAATAGTGAGAACAATTTTTTAACCATTGACGTAGTAGATCTCTACACCTGTATACCCCACCAGGAAGCAATAGAGTGGACTGGTTCCATGTTACAAAGTTTGGGGGCTTCAAAGGAGGAAGTGGACTTGGTAACGGAAATTCTCGACATTGTGTTAACTTCCAACTACTTTACCTTCAATGGGGACTTCTTCCTTCAAAAATGTGGGCTCCTCCTGTGGGGCTAGTGTAGCAAACTACGTCATGGGATACTGGGAAGCTAACATTCTAGGAAAACTTCCTGGGATTATGGAACCAGCAGTGATGTACACCAGGTTCCTGGACGATATTTTTATATTGTTCAGGGGCACTGAAATGGAGGCCTTAACCTTTGTTGAAAACATTAATGTTACTACAGAATTCTTGAGATTCACTTCAAAATTTTCAATAAGTGAGACTGATTATTTAGATGTCAGGTTAGTAAAGGACCCACTACATGGGGTACTGACATCAACCATTTTCAGGAAGCCAACGTACTGTAATTCTTTTCTGCATTTTTCCAGCTCTCACCCATATCAACAGAAACGTTCTATTGTTAAAGGACAATTGGTGAGAGCGGGAAGAATGTGCAGTACGTTGGCTGATTTCACTAAAGAATGTGAATTATTAAGGGAAATGTTTTCTAACAGGGGTTACCCTGACCAATTGCTATTAGACCTCATTGAAGAAGTGAGGTGTAAGAGATTAAATGGCTTTTATAAACCTCTATTAATACAACAGGAGCTAATACAACAGGAGCTGACACACATTGACCTTACCTCAGTGGTATTTACACCTGAAACTAGTGTTAACGAAGAGGTTAGAACTGCACCTATAAAAATTGGTGAGGAATGTGAGTTTGCTTTGAGTTTCATTACGACCTATAGTAGGAACACTAGAGGGATTTTAGCCATCATATATAAAAATTGGCATTTCATCTCTTCGAATTCATTCTTGGCTGAAAAATTAGGGCTTAGGCCAAGATTTATCTTTAAGAGATCAAGTAATCTTAAAGAATTATTGCAGAGAGATGTACCACAAAACACTTTCTATAAAAAGAGAGGCATGCAGAAATGTGGTTTTTGCAAACAGTGCAATAATGTTAAAATTGGTGAAACATTCACAGTGAGTGACAAAAGGTACCACATCCAAGTTACACTCAACTGTGAGAGTAAATCCATTGTATATATTGCAATGTGTGTATGTTGCCAAGCGTTTTACATCGGTAAAACAGACCGGAGAGTGCGTGACCGTATGTACGAACACTTTTATGCTATTAAGAACAATAAAAGTGATAACGCTTTGGCAAAACACATAGGCTCTAACCCAGGCCACAGCTTCCAATTTATGGCCATTGATCAAGTCCCGTTGAGAACGAGGGGAGGCCCTTTCTCCCTTATCCTGGAAAACAAGGAGCTTGAATGGCAGTTGCGTCTTGACACGTTTAGGAACCCTGGTTTAAACAGTAACTGCAACATAGCCCCGGTGTTAAAACTCAGGAGTTACCTTAGATAGACTGGTGTATAACATACAATACACAAAACACAGATTGAATATTTTGTTTACACCTTTTTATATTGACAAATACAAGGAGAAGTATGTTAGTAATTTTAATATTCCTCCTTTTTCCCTGGTTGAAAAATGTTCCATGATGTTATATTTAAGAGTGTTGAATATCACCTTTACTGAGTCTTCTTGATCCAAACAAGGGCTTTTTACCCAACTTAGTATAACACACACATATATATTCCCTCCATATTTAAAGTTAGGTGTAGTAGTGATTTAAGCTTGCTAATAGGCTAGGGCTTATTTGGCAGTATGCATCCACGTGTTAATGTAATTTTATACTTTAACATTCTAACATTCTAATGTTTCAATGGTTTTTAATAATTTTAATTAATTTTTAATGTATTCTAGAAATATATGAAATAATAGGCACTGAGGTGTCATTCTATTGTATACTGAATTTACATTTTAAATGTACAAACATATGATCAAGAAAGTTTCTTTTGTATATAAGGAAATTTGATCATGTCATTTCCTGCTTGTTCTGCTATAATTGGAGAGCTCACGCTCTATTTTATATTCCCTCTGAAGAAGCCACTGACTGCAGTGGCGAAAACGCTTTGTTTTGTGTTTTTATATTAATAAACTGCGTTAAGGTTTTTCGGGTTGTTGAGTCTTTCCTATGGACAAGGACCTCGTTTTTGGACTATCTACAAAAGACCTGGTTCTGCCCATGCCAAACCCCTACATGACTATTTGTCTCTTATTCATCTTTTACGTCTCTTTGATATATCACTTCCTTCTTTTTCGTTTTCATCCAGTTTTCCTTTATTCTTCCTGTATCTAACAAAATCTTTTAGTTCTTCCACTATGCCTCTTTACTCCACTACTGGTAGTGTATTCACATATATTGTAATCTTTAGTTATTGCATTTTATTTTTCTACTTTAGAATGTAGTGTTGCAAATATTAGCTAATATACCTCACATTATGTGATTGTACTGTTAAACACATTGTATATGTTGCTATCTTGTATAAGATTGTAAACTTTCTGGAGCTTTACTTCTCGGGTCTCCACTGAAAATGGGCCCCTGGCTCTATTGGACTAACCCAGTTAACAAATGTCGAATAAAATAAAATAAAATAAATTATAGATATCATCATATATTTCCCATTCTGGCTCACATTTACAGCATGCTCCCTTCACCCACTACTGTCATTAAGGTGACTTTGCTGTACAGTAAATGCAAAATTCGGCTTCAGGGTAGGACTAGATAATGTCAGGGTAATAATTCATGAATGGATTCCTGAAACAAATGTTATAAACGTTGAGTTCAGAATTAAATTAGGCTTCAGGGTAGGACTAGATAATGTCAGGGTAATAATTCATGAAAGGATTCCTGAAATGAATGTTATAAACGTTGAGTTCAGAATTAAATTAGGCTGCAGGATAGGACTAGATAATGCCAGGGTAATAATTAATGAATAGATTCCTGAAATTAATGTTATAAACGTTGAGTTCAGAATTAAATTAGGCTTCAGGGTAGGACTAGATAATATCAGGGTAATAATTCATGAATGGATTCTTGAAATGAATGTTATAAACGTTGAGTTCAGAATTAAATTAGGCTGCAGGATAGGACTAGATAATATCAGGGTAATAATTCATGAATGGATTCTGGAAATGAATGTTATAAATGTTGAGTTCAGAATTATTAAGTGCCAAATATACAAATCCTTCTTTCATCTGGCAAGCATTAGTCTGTAATTTAAACATTTTCAGTATTTGTGTCACAATATTCAAAGTTTTAACTGTGGCTGCCTGCTTAATTTAGTATGTGACTGGCATATTGTAATTGTTTCCTAAAAGTCAATTACATACCACAACCACAAAAAAATATATTTCAGAATAACTTTATGTAGTGGCAGCACAATAGTTTATAAGATATGTTCCTAAGATGCTAATTCTGAAAGGTTCAGCTAAAAGTATCGCTGAGTAGCAGACTTGTGCATATGTATTTAAGCAAGCAAATGCTTATTCATATATCTGATGATTAAAGGACCATCTCAGTTTTCATTTTCAGGGTTATATGGATAATATTACAACTCTGCTAGTTAAATTCATTGATGGTGAACAAGTCAGTCACTTTTCGCAGTTATAATGGTATGTGCCCTTTTTTCTTCACAGTTTTGGAACTGCAGAGTTAGTATAAGTTATATGTTATCACTTGGATAGTGTGGGGGGAGGCACCCCTACACACAAAAAAGATGTGGTGTTGGTTGAAGAGATTTGATCACTTTGTTCATCTGGTTCAACCTTTTTCTAGTTGAAACTTGAGGAAGATATAAAGCAAGCACGTACCACATAGGTGATACAGTGATCTATTGATTATTTTTCTCAAAAAGTAGGGAGCTGTTTGCTGAAATATTCATTAATACATCAGAATCCACATTACAACATTGTGGCATATCCTTGGGTCTGAGATCCATGGCAAAAATGTGATGCACAAGTGATCAGCATTCAGAAGTGTGATTATAAAACAGGGATTTCTAATTCACATACTAAAATTCAAAAATTTCTATAAAACCTTTAAAACTTTTTTGTAGGGGGTCCCTCCATACCCTGGGGATGCTTATGCCCCCCACCCTTTCTACTTATATATATTAATTGTAAAATTGCTGTACTTCATTGTAAAGGGAATCCCCCAAGAAACCACAACCTTGATCTTTTTGAAGAAATGATATTGGTCGTAAAGTGCAAATCACTGAATATATTGCATTTCTACCTGGCACCCTTGAGCTAACTATGGTGTTTTCTCTCTGGCTGTGTACTCTTCCCCACACTCACCCAGTGATGGCCACATTAGTGTGGACTACAGTGTCAGAAAGGTGATTATCTAAGTCAGAAATCAATTCCATGGCTGTTCACTTGTTTTTCGCTGTCTGTGGAACCAATTAAGATGGGATGTTGCTCTGGTGTAGTTGTCCCATGTCCTCCTTTTCACAAAAACACTAGTAGGAAGATTACTATTTGTAGCTTTAGATGGCAAGCTATGTGCCTCATTACACTATCCAAGAAACATGAGTGACTGGCAAAGAATGATAACCTTATTAGGGATTTATTGATAATTAGGGATTTCCGCAAGACTGTAAAGAGAATACATGTTCTTAGCCATTCATGAAGCATAAACTGGGATAAATTAAGAGCTGATGTTAAATAAGCATACTGGAAAGTAAATCCATCAAGGCCTCAGCATCTATGATAGTTTATTTTAATGCAGCCTATGCACTTCTAATAATGCCATATAGAGCTTTCATGGCAAAACCAAACCTTTCATTGCTTCTGATCTACTGTGACCACTGAACTCCCCTCCTATGTGTCCAGTTGACTTATTCATTACTTCCAGAGGTGAGAGACCTCTGCCCCATTCTTTACCACCTTAGGCCTATTTGTTCTTCTAGTGGTGCTGTACATTATATCACAAGAGATGTCATGCATCTACAAGAGATATTGCCACATCATCTCTGCCCACCTTGAAGACAAGTACCTCCATTGTTTCCTAGTCTCCACCAAGAAAATAAAATAAGAGTCCACACTCTGGACATGAGTTCCTCTCCCTGCCCCTAAGGAAAAGCAAACAGGCTGCACATTGTCATTCCTCTTTCTCTATCTTCAGTCAGTTTCTCCAGCACTTTGAACTATTAATCAAATCAAGGATAGCAGGGTCACAGTCAGGGGTTTCTCCTTCTGTGTGACAGAACTGGCTACAGCAAAACTAAATCAGACTAAATCGACAACTATCGAGCAGATGTGACTATCCCAAGAAGCAACATATACAAAAATGTAAAATACAAATACACTGAGAACAAAATTTCCTTACACGCAATACATATTTCATTGTTTCTTACTTTTTTTCTTTATTTTCTGAAAAAGTCAAAATAAAATTTTTAATAAACATTTTAAAGTAAGTCTACTGAATTTCTTCAAAAGTATACATCAAAGGCAGAAGGAATTAACAGAATATCCTTTACTAAATGAGCTCTCTTATGGCATGCAACAACAGCTTCAAGAATTGTTCCTTCTACTTCAAAATTGAAATGCAGAGATGTAGTTTAGAAACTTAAAAGCACCTAAAGACAGAACATAAAGAAACTATAAATATGTTCCCTGTTATATGATGGGGTTACCTTGTGACTTTTTTAACAAATGGGCTAACATGTTTTTAAACACTTGTGCTTACTCTGAATAGTTCATTTGTTAATGGTACATTAAATATTTTATTGGTTTCAAAAAAAAAAAAAAAACTCCAGATGTCCACAGTCTTCAATGCAATAAACTGCAGGATGTCTGCAGGCACTAAAGACCTTAATAGATTTTTTCAGATGCCTATGTGTATCTTGGGTTGCGGTCAGATAAAAAGGATCCAGGATATGGAGAATGAGTTAGGCATGCTCTTTTCACCTTAAAAGGAAAGTAAGTTATTTGAGAATGGTTTAATGACCTTAGAGTTTAAATTTTGTCAAATTGAAGTGTTTGCTGTATGTGAAGATACAGGTTAGGTAGGCAGTTGAAGAGTGTATACTTACAATATTCGAAGAGAACATGCTTTCTGATGCTTCACCTAAAAGAGCTATGAAATATGAAGTGGGTAACCTGATCATGCATTAAAAAGAAGACAAAAATAGAGACAGAAAGAAACCTGTAAAAATAACTAGAAGAACTCCTAAGAGAATTACTACAACAGAAACCCAAAATGGCAAAAATAAAAGAATAAATAATGAACTGTAGAACCTCTTAGGCTGAGAAATTAAATATAATTTATCACAGAAAAGGCAACAATATTATGAATATACAATAATCTATAAGTAATTTAAAGTCTCGTTTGTAAGAGTAGCTCCCACTATAGTAAGATAGAACTTAAAATACTTTGAACTATGAAAGAGTCTAAAATACAATCAATTTTTCATTTACTATGAAGTGCAACAGTTTACATATAACATTACCTTTATAAGATATGCATAAAAAGAACTTTATAACAAATATCAAGATATCTACAGTCAGCCCACTTATATAGAATTTTACTACTAAAAATAATCAGAGAAGTCGTAAAAGTTTGCCTTGGAACACTGAAAACATATAAAAGTCCCTCGGTGTATAGAGTTGCAGTAGTATTTTAGTATTTATGTCACAGCATTATTACTTAAGACATATAATTTCATAATAAAACACAGAACAAAGAAATGTGACTATCACAAGCTCAAGCAGTGACAACTGCTACCTGAACTAAGATTCCCATGTATGATACTCATTGAAACCTATAGCTGTATTAAACAATATGCTAGACGTAAGCAGTAAGGTATGAAGAGGTGCACATTATGTAGACATGTTTACACTTCTAGAGCACATTCTGAAGGTCAGTGCATTAAAAGTCTCTGACATTGTATTACAGTACATAAAATCAATGCACACCCAAGTGCCTTACTGTGCTTATGGAATAAGCAGGTGTACTTTTATTTATATTAAAGTTTAATGTATATACCTGTTAAAGAAAAATATATATTTAATGTTCTATTTAAAATAGCCCTTCTACCAAAGGTAAGATATAATTCCAAGGTGGTATAACGCTAAGGAATGGCCCAATAAATAACAGTGAAAAAAATGTTCCAGGTTGCATTCCTGTTCTTTACCTTTAACCCATTGTATAAATATATGTCTCAAAGGTTAGATTAGACTAACAAAGATTTTTTGGAGAAAACAGCCTCTGTTTACATTTTTCTTCTAGAGAAGAGGAGCTACATCTAAGAAGGAGCTTATGTTCATTGAATTCAGTTAAGAGTCTCTGGCTATACCTTTTGAAGATTTCCAGTTAGTCCTAAACCATCACTGGTTTGGGTAGGATAGACGGTCAAGCAGGGAAACTAGCGGGCTCCACAAAAATGTTTATAAATAAAAGCATATAATACAAGCACATGCATATGCACACAGCACAAATATGTTTAGTTTTGTGAAAACATCACTGCCTGGTGCTTTACATTACAGATGGCTCCTTAACTTGTTTATGCAGAATTTAATACTCAAACATTTAAAGACGGTGTCTACCATCTACCCACTTATTAATAAAATAAACAAGGCAAGGCACTTAGATATCCCTGCCCTTTAAAAATAATTCTTCTCATCGTGTTTGTCACTACCTAGCCTTTGAATTTATTTTAGAAGAAAGAGAAGCTTTCTTTAAGATTAAGGAATGTCTTAGTGACTTTCTTGTTTGTGTCTTTCGGCTTTTCCTGATTAGAGGTCGCCACAGCAGAACACCGGTCCGCTAATGATTGGCAGTTGATTTTTACGTACCGGCTTGCCAGGCCTGATACACAACCTTCAACGAAGGTACGCCCATTCACCCATGTCTCCATGCAGAAGACGCTCTAGCTGAGAATCGAACCGGACAGCGTCTTACTGTGAGGCGACAACGCTACCGCAGCACCACCACCGCAGTCCTTGTTGAGAAATTAATTTATTTGAAGGTGTAATCTTATCTGTGGATGCTAGTAACACCACTGCCTGACAGTTTTGCAAATGGCCTAAATAAATAATACAAACTTATATAGCATTAAGGAGATTGGGTGAACAATGGCCTGGAAGCAGGAATAAAGAGAGAAAATACCCCGCAGTGATACTTCATTCTATCAAAGGAGTTTTTTAGCAGCTATCTGGTGTAAGATCTAACATTAATAACACACCATTGATTGCAAGTCCTCTAAATGATAATATAAACCCCTGGAGCAGACATGTTGCATGCAAGTATCATGTATAATGTTTCAAAAAGGGTAATCAGTAGGCATGAACAGTTCTGCAATAATCAGTTTGTACAATACCTGCATACCTTTTACTTTATAAATTATAGAGCATGTTTAAAAATGACTACAGTGCATAGCATGCCTTAAAATTGCAACATTCATTCAGAAAGTTAACAAACTAATATGTTTATATAAAAGGAGACACATAGCTGTTCCCACGTTACGCTTCAGATTCTTAGTGCTTAACCACTGAATGTAATGCACAGTGAGCCAGAAAGGTAGAAACGAAAAACAGTTGAAAGGCACTTTGAATTTATGTGAGATACTTGTATTTTGATAAAATGAACATACTTGTGAAAAAACTGGTGATTTTAATTAAAATCCAGGTCACATTGTCCATAATATTTCTCAGTCCTAATTCCTTAGAACAACAATAATTTAGTCTACTAATCTTGATTTTAGGAAATGTTCTGATGAATTAAGTCAAACATATTTGCAGATGTAGTACAATCAGAATGATATTATGAAGGCTAAATGAACAGCTCAAGAAACAGGAAGCAATTACGCACTTATAAAGATCAAAGCAAGACTAATTTGTGAAAGGGGGATTCATTACCACTTATGGAATTAATACATATATTACTTAAACATCGTAAGAAAGCACTGGCACAATTTGAGGGCAGATGATCATCTCTCTGAAGTACTGCCTGAGACTTAGGATGGTATTCCTAATCCAAAGATTTGTACTTGTGCAATGCATGTTTGAGCCTAGATAAAAATAAATAAGGTGCCAACTAAGTGCAATGACTAGGGCAAAGCAAAAGCTTGTGCAAAGGAATGCCCACTTTTTATAAGTGATTAAAATGGGAAAAATGATTAACTTATATGTGAATTCGCCCATTAATGTTTAAAGTTTCAACTTATTTTTTCTATTTTCAGAATCTGTGGACAAGCATGGGAATGTGCAAGCCTACATGAACTACTGGTGGCTAATTAGAATAGGCAGTGCTCAGCATATCTATGGGTAATTGCAAGTCGTTTTCCAGTTGTGCACTTGCCTTGCTTTATTTAAAAAGTTTAAATTTTCAAATTTCTAATTTTGCTAAATTTTGAGTTCAGTGTTCTGGGCTATACACTCAAGAGCATTAGCCTTTCTGTGCTTATTTACTGTGTAACTGCATTCGTTAGCCTCATTTAACCAAAAGAAATCTGTCTTGTTTGCTAATTTCCTGCCTTTTCTAACTAGAATAGTTCAGTTTCCAGGCTTTGCTGGTTTCAGGACTTTAGTTTCAGTGTTCAGAGCTATCCAGACCTTGCTGTGGTAGATGGAGATCCTACTGCTTACCAGTGAGAGCGGGAGCATTGTACTGCCTATCTAACACTACAGGAGTGATTTCCAGCTCTGAAATTGCAATTTTATTGGCCATGTTGGGCTGATTTTTATCCCTTTCAACTTTCTGGCATAAATATGTGTGTTTGCATGTGTTTGAGTTTGCTTTAGATCAGCAGATCCTGTTTGGGCATCCTGCAAACTACTACAGCACCAGAAAAGAGAAAGAGAGACGTTTTGTGCTAACTGCAAGTACATTTTGCTGAATTTTCAAATGTTTGCTGATTTTGGTTGTTTTACTGCTGAATCCTACACTAAGGTGCTGTACGAGCACATTCACTCGTGCATGGTCCAAGCCATCCTAAATAGAACCAAGATGCTGTCATCTAAAAGAAGGAAGCCAATCTGGTGGTCCCCTACTATAAACAATATGTACAACAGAAGAAAGAAATGGTTGCAGAAAAGAGCAAGATTCAAAAAACTCCCTCACCAGCCTCAGTAGAAAGCTGAGATCCCTCATAAAATCTTCCAAAGCTAGTTATGAAAACAAAATTGCCAAAGATTCCAAAGACAACCACAAGGCATTTTATAGCTATGTCAAAAATCTAAATGGCAATACTCAGATCTGCTCTGAGCTACAGCAAAATGGCACTAGATATATTGATCCCAAAGATATTGCCAATATCTTGGCATATAGATTCAGTGCCAACTTTACTCCCTCTCACCCCCTAAAGGGCCCATCTCAATACCGAAAGAATGCCAGATTCCAGTAATCATGGCAACTCAGTTAAAAAACGCAATCTCCAAAGTCAAGAATACAGCATCCATGGGACCAGACAACATCCCAGGCTGTGTACTGCATGAACTACAAAATGAACTGGCACCTCACCTATGTGTCATGTTTAATCATAGCCTCACCTCAGGCTTCGTGCCTACAGAGTGCCGCATAGCTACAGTCATCCCACTCCACAAGGGGAGATCCACTTTGGATACCAGGAACTACCGTCCCATCAATCTGACAAGCCTGATCTGCAAGGCCATGGAATGTATTATCATGGAACTTATAAACAAAGACATTGGCAACCTTCAAACACTGGACCCCACCCAGTTTGGGTTCGTGAAGGGTCGACTTGCCTTCTAAACCTAATCGACTTCTTCAAATCAAACTCCAGAGCTGTGGACGAGGGTAAGGTGGTTCACACAGCCTACTTGGACCTTGCCAAGGCTTTTGACACTATCCCCCACTCTGGAATCATAGATAAACTTACTAAGCTGGGCATTAATCCCTACGTCACTTGATGGGTTGCAAACTGGCTTACTGACAGAACACACACTGTAAAAGTAGCCGACTCCAAATCCAGCTCCAGACAAATGACAAGTGGTGTACCACAGTTTTCTATCCTGGGACCACTCTTGTTTGGCATCTACTTTTCTGAAGTACAGGCCAAC